>NW_006785406.1:1536157-1556768 GCF_000442215.2 Lipotes vexillifer | reverse complement strand
GCAGGAAAAATGGGTTTGGAGGGAAATGATGAATGCAGGTTTTAGACATATGCAGTTTAAAGTGGCTGTGGAACTTCCAAATTAAATGTCCTATAGGCAGTTGGATAAATGAATCTGGTGCTCTGGGTGTAGGAGGGAAGGATCTGGGTTGTAGATATAGACTTGGGAGTCAGATGGCAAGAGCAATCAAGGGAGAGATAGAGGTTACCCAGGGGAAATAAGAAGAGAAAAGGGCTAAGAATGAAACCCTGAGGACCACCAATATTTAAACAAAGAGTAGAGAAGAGCATGCCACAAAAAAAGGCTGAGAAGGAGTAGTTATAGAGATAAGCAGCAAACTGGAAAGATTTTTCATTTTTAGTCAGGCGGTGTATGTAAGAACTAGCGTAACAAACAGCATACAGTAGGCATCACAAATGGTAGCTCCTTTTACTATTGAAGTCTTATTTGAAAGTTCTAGCTCTTTCTTAGACACAGTATGGGGCTGTTCCAAAACTTTTCCACATTCTCACATCTTTGAACTCCCATCCTTCCTTGCCTTCCAATTCTTAGCAGCGGACCTTACATCTACTTTAAGGAGAAAATCAAGATCTTCTTCTCTACATCAAAATATTCCATAATTCCCCATCATTCATTCTTCCCTTCTCTTTCTGGCTTCCTCCAGGACTTTGCTCCATGGTTTTTCCAAGTTTTACTTCTTCAGCCCTCCATCCATCATTGCTATATTTCTCAGTTCTATCTAGCTATGCCATATGCTTCTTTCAGACCATCTTTCAGACCTCATCTTCTCTCTCTTCCTTTAATCTGTCAAACTTTTGGTAGAATTCAAGCTTATTTCAATTTTTTCATAAGCCATTAATTTTTTCATCTCTTGAAATCAGATTTATGCCCCCACCATTCTAATGAAGCTATATTCACAGACAGCCCCTACTGTTTGACTTATTTATTGTCCAATCACTACTTTCAACAATGCTATATTAAATTGTCCTTTCTTGTCCTTGTATTGCATCTTAAGTAGAGCCCATAACTTTCTGGTTAATAAAGTCCAGTCTAGTTTAAAACTTTAAATCAAGAGTAGGTTTGACTGAAATCACAGAAAACCTAAAATAACTGTGGTTAAACAACATAGAAATGTATTTCTTTCATGTTTAAAAACAGTCCAGAGGTAGGCCACGCACAGTTGACATGGTAGTTCCACTGTCATCCGAGACTCAGGCTCTGTCTTTATACCCTACCATGCAAATACATCTACCTTCAAGATTATCTTATAGTCCAAGATGGCTACTGAAGCTTCAGCATTTCAGAAAACAGTAAGAAGAAAGGGAAAACAAAAAGACCCACTTCCCAGCTGAATCAGAGCCTTTTAAGCAGTCTCCAATTTTAAGCAGCCTGCATAACATTTCTCTTATGTTTCTTTGGCCATAACTTAGTCACTTTGCCATGCCCAGTTGGAAGGGAGTCTGGAAATAGCCTTTTAGTAGGTGCATGAACTTGCCAAGTAAAATGGAAGTTCTACTATCAGGGAAGAAGGAGAGAATAGACTTTGGATGGCAACTAGCAGTTTCTGCCACAAACTATAATCTCAAAATGTTTTAAAATCTTATCTCTTCCTCTCCCTTCACTCTTCAAGATCTAGCTCCTCTTGGTGTGTAGGTACAAATAGGAGAGAAAGAGCGACAGGGCAGTAGCACCCTTAAACCCAGACTAGCAAGGGCAACTCTGGGGAAACCTCTCCTCTTGTCAGGTAGAGGGGTCCACAGAGCCAGGGAGATTTGCCCAAGAGTCTAAGAAATGGCCAAGGGACAGCAGTTGGTAATAGACATTTGATGTTTGGATTGAGGTGAGCATGTTAGGAACCTTGAAGAATGAGGAAGATCCAAGGTAAAAAGAGAAGGGAGGTGGGCCAGGAACCATATTTGGGAGACCAACTCTACCTGTGCTGCCACATTCTGGTGTGGAATGCCAAGGACTTCAAAAATTCTAAGTTGTAACCTGGCCTTCCATGCTGTTTTGAAAATATATTTGTCAAAGTAGGAAAATGAAACATATTTTATTTAAAAGTTTTTTGTTAGTTTGATTTGTAACTTATAAATATTTAGACATATGGTATGTAAGCTGCCATTTGTACTCTTTTTTTTTTTTTTTTTTGTGGTACACGGACATCTCACTGTTGTGGCCTCTCCCGTTGTGGAGCACAGGCTCCAGACGCGCAGGCTCAGCGGCCATGGCTCATGGGCCCAGCCGCTCCGCGGCATGTGGGATCTTCCCGGACCGGGGCACGAACCCATGTCCCCTGCATCGGCAGGCGGACTCTCAACAGCTGCGCCACCAGGGAAGCCCTGCCATTTGTACTCTTGTCCTGGGCCCTGCTAATGGTTGGGGTGGGTCTGGACAAGGGTCTGCCCAACTGGGAAGGATGGAAGTTCTTACCCTGACGGTCGCCACTGCTTCTCTGGCTAACATTAACTGGCAACTGACGTTCTGAGTGGCAGGCATCCAAGTTCAAGGTCTCTCTTGGGTATGTGTTTGTATTTCTCTAGGACTACTTCTGGGTGTCCACTCACACGCGCCCAGATATTCATGGGAGGATATCTCTGGGTTTGCCACTTCCAGGACCTCTTTGGTTCACACTCCCAGCGCTCTATCCCATAGTCTCCTACTGCCAGCACCCCCTGGCCTGGTGATAGCTTCCTGAAGTGGGGTACAGCCAAAATGGTTCAATTGTGGCTACTTTCCTCAGGGCCCATCTAACAGGAATTATTCATTCTTGCTATGAAAAATGGTGGGAGTTCAGACTACTCCATAGCCTATCTCCATTGCCCATTTGACATCTCTCTTCTGTTCCTTTCCCTTTGCTTACATCGTCGCCTACTCAAGAATACATTCAACCAGGAAATCAGCTTCCCTTTCCCACACATCCTGACTCCAATCTCACCTGGTGGTGAGAATAGAGGAAAAGCATGTTTCCCTGGGAGGGGAACAAAAAGCCTCTTGCCATAAACACACAACCACAAGACTAGACTCTGATCTCCTATTTCTTCTCTCTTTTCCTATGAACTGGGAAGAGAGAGAAGGTTGTGGTGGTGTCTGGTAGTAGCAGGACTGGTTTTGTTGCCTCAGTCTTGAGGAAAATGGCTGCAACATTTGAGGTCCTGTGCTTCATTATCCTCATCTATGGGCCCTCAGTCCCACTTCTGGAACAAAGGAAAGGTACAAGTCAACAATATCAACCTACTTTAATAAATCTTAACCCTTCTTTTCCTTGACCGCTCTGAAAAATATTTTTTTATCATTCATTACATCTTTCTTCTGAAAACATTCTTTCTCCATTGTTCCGCGATTTTGCACTGAGTGTTCCTATGTCTGTGTATTCTCTTTTTCACTAGTGGATTATTTCCTCCTATTTCAGTTTGACATTTAAGATAACCTTAAATTGAAATCAGCTATTTACATCTCTCACTTATCAGACCATAAGTTTTTTGAGGGCCTGAAGTATTAATTCATTTATTTTTGAATGGACACATGAGTGGTTGAATGAATGAATTCAGGCCACAGTTGTTAGCTCTTCTTATTTCATATCCCCGCTCTGGCAACTCACCCTCTCTAATGGATTAAGCAACCCCTTCTTCTTGAATAATTGTTGTACCTGTATCTCTACTTTGACATCTCTTCAAGCTTCAGATTCACATCTCTAGCTTCTTGCTTTCTTCTTCACCTAGATGTGCTGTAGTCACCTTAAAATGTATATATCCAAAACTGAATACATCATTTCCCCAATATTCAGGTCTCGCGTTGCTCTTCTCTATTATTTCATTATGCCATTGTTCTCTCTTTCTCTAAAGCTTATAACCTTGGGGTTACCACTTCCCCCAACAAGTCTTATCAACACTTTTTCTTCAAAACAATAACAAACCAGCTTACTACGATTATTATGATTCTATTTTTATGGGGTACTTAGAATAACCAAACTCATAAAAACCAAAAATATAATGATGGTTGCCAGGGCTTGAGAGAGGGGATAATGGTGCATTATTATATTTAATGGGTGTAGAGTTTCAGTTTTACAAGATGAAAAGAGTTATGAAGATGGATGGTGGTGATGGTTGCACAACAATGTGAATATATTTAATACCACTGAACTGTACACTTAAAAATGGTTAAGCTGGTAAATGTTATGTGTGTTTTACCACGATAAAAAAATTAAAAGCAATGATAACAAACTCCCTTATTACAGATGTTATACATCTGCAAACAATTTATTATTTTAAAAATTTTTTTTAAATTTTATTTTATTTGGCTGTGTTGGGTCTTCATTGCTGTGTGCGGGGTTTCTCTAGTTGCAGCGAGTGAGGGCTACTCTTTGTTGTGGTGCGTGGGCTTCTCATTGTCATGGCTTCTCTTGTTGTGGAACACAGGCTCTAGGCATGCCGGCTTCAGTAGTTGGAGCACGCGGGCTCAGTTTTTGTGGTACATGGGCTGTAGGCACGCGGGCTTCAATAGTTGCAGCATGTGGACTCAGTAGTTGTGGCTCACAGGCTCTAGAGTGCAGGCTCAGTAGTGGTGGCGCATGGGCTTTGTTGCTCCGCGGCATGTGGAATCTTCCCCAACCAGGGATCAAACCCATGTCCCCTGCATTGGCAGACGGATTCTTAACCACTGCACCACCAGGGAAGTCTTGCAAACAATTTATAAATGCAAACAAAAAAGACCACCTGTAAATCCACGTGTTAACAATTTGCATGTCTTTACAGCCTCTATATGTACACAAACACATATATATTTTCCACCAAAATGAGATCATGAATGCAATTCTATTTGGAAACTGTTTTTGGAACCTATTTTTTTTTACTTGACAATATGCCATAGGCTTTTCCCCATTTTGTGAAATTTTCTTCTACCACAGTGTTTCTCAAATTATGGTCCCTGGCAGCATCAGCATCACCTAAGGACTTGTAGATGCAAATTCTCACACACTACCCCATGCTTACTGAATCAGTAACTCTGGGGGTGAGCCCAGCAGGCTGTATTTTGACAAGCCCTCCAGGTAATTCTAATGTACACAGAAATGTGAGAGCCACTGTTCTACAATATGACTTTTTAACAGCTCATGATATTCCATTGAATAGTAATACTGCAATCTACTTAAGTATCCTGCTATTGTTGGACATTGGGGTTATTAATTTTTCACTATTTAGATAACACTCAATGAATGTTGCTGCAAGTAAACTTCGAAGACATCCCTGGGAGGGAAATAAACTGCTATTTTATTTAGGCCATTGTATCTAGGGGTCCTTTTATACAGCACCTTAGCCTTTGCCCTGGTGTACCTTCTTTACCTCAAACTTACAGTTGACTTCTAGCCAGACCCTCTAATGTAAGCCTCCTAGACCTATAATTTATCTTAATCAGTATTGACTTATTAAGCTATTTAAGTCTCTAATTTGCACAAATCTCACCACCCTCCTCTGCTCAAGAACTACTACTGTTTATTCATTCATGCATTCATTATTTAAGGTACACTGTCCGAAGTGATATTAGAAAAATAACATGGACACAGTCCTTACCCTCATGTACCTTTATAGTATCATTGGAGACTTTGACAAAATGGATATTAATCAAACATTCACACAAATAAATGTAAAATGACAACTTTGATAATTACAAATAAAAGGAGAGGATATAAGAGACATATAACAGAAGGATTTGATTTAAAGAAGTCAGGGAAGGCTTCTCTAAGGAAGTGTCAAACTGAAATTTAAGGATGAGTAGACCTTAAGTACTGAAAAGGGAAGAGATGAACCTTCTACACAGTGAAGGCAAAGACCCTGCAGAAGAGAAGCATGGTGATTTTGAGGAGTTGACAGAAGACCGGTTTGGCTGGAGCAGAGAGATGGGGGGATGGTACTAGATGAGTCATAGAGACTGGTAGGATCTAGGCCGTGCAGGGTCTTAGAGACAATGTTAAGAATGTTTGTCAGGACTTCCCTGGTGGTCCAGTGGTTAAGAATCTGCCTTCCAATGCAGGGGACACAGGTTCAATCCCTGGTCAGGGAGCTAAGATCCCACATGCCGTGGGGCAACTAAGACCGTGTGCCGCAACTACTTAGCCCACACACCACAACTAGAGGGCCTGTGTGCCGCAACTACAGAGCCCATGCGCTCTGGAGCCCACGCACCACAGCTAGAGAGAAGCCCGCATGCCACAACTAAGACCCAATGCAATAATAAATAAATAAATAAATAAGTATTTTTAAAAAGAATGTTTGCCTTTATCATATGAATATTGAGAATTCATTGAAGAGTTTAGGTTTGAGAATGGCATAATCATGAAATAGTTGCTTAGATGGATTAACTAACTAACTAACTAACTAACTAGCTAATTCTACCCTTAGACTTTTGCTCTTCCCCATTTATATTCTCCTCTGGGCAAACCACCCAACTTCAAGTCATGAGTAACTGCACAAGGGAGACTGAGAATGAGTGGCCAATGATACGGGAGAAAAACTAGGAGTATGTGATGTCAAAGAAGCTAAGAGAGGGCTTCCCTGGTGGCGCAGTGGTTGGGAGTCCGCCTGCCAATGCAGGGGACGCAGGTTCATGCCCCGGTCCGGGAGGGTCCCACATGCCGCGGGGCGGCTGGGCCCGTGAGCCATGGTGGCTGACCCTGCGCGTCTGGAGCCTGTGCTCTGCAATGGGAGAGGCCACAGCAGTGAGAGGCCCGTGTACTGCCAAAAAAAAAAAAAGAAGCCAAGAGAATTTTTCATGAAGGAGAAAGTGAAAAAGAAGAGAGTGATCATTAGTATTCAAGGCTACTGAGAAGGTGGGTAAAATGTAGATTTAATATGTCCATCACTTCCCAATGCCAATAAGATAGAGTCTGAATTTCTTACCTTGGTATTCAAGGCCCACAACAATTTTATTTTTACGTACACTTCCATCATTTTTCCCATGACATCGCTAAAATGAGCCTTTCAGACATGGTGCTCTTCAGATAAAGTGCCCCATTTATTTTATCTAGAACACTCTGCCTACCAGTCACCATTGGATGTATCTTCTGCCCACTGCTACTTATCTAATTACTACCTATTTTCTAGGCCCTGACCCTATTTCACCTCCTCTACAAAGATTGCCATGGAGGCCACTAGAATGTACCTCTCAGATCTCTGATTGCAGTGAGCATAATTGAATGAGGGCACCAGCTATTGCCCTCTGCAATTCATCACTGTTTGCACCAAGGTTTTGCTTCCCATGGACTGCTCCCAGACAATGACTGAGCATGGCACAGATACTAAGGTAGGCCCATTCTTGGGAGATGCCAGACTCCTCTGACAGATGACTCTGAGAAATACTAAAACAACCGTCCAAGCTGTCCTTAGAACTGCACTGGGGTGTAAGATGCTTACATCCAATCTTCCTTCCCTCATTCTTTCACTCAGAATCAGACTTGCATTGTAATCTGATGGCTCTCCCAGTCTCCTTTTTTTGCCACCCCATTTTCTCCAATAGTCATTTCCTCTAGCACATTTCTTGCATGATTAATCTTGTTTTGCATCATTTCTCAGGGACCTGGACTTACACAAGTGGTATCAGAAGTGGTCCGAGAAAACAGGTGGTAAGATAAAAACTTGGACTGACTCATCTACTGCCAACCAAAGAGAATGCCAACCTGGTTTGTAGGTGGGGCATAGATAGTTCCTGACACAAGATGGTAGCTCAGTTGCTAAAGATTCCACCAATGTTAACCTGGGAAAATGGCCCAGTGGAGGGGAATGCTGTGGCAGATGTGACGACACTGGCATTTGAAAAACATGGGAAGGAACAATGCCTACGAAGATAGTAAAATTGGGTAGTTACTACCAAGTTGTATTGATGCCTGCAGAGAAATCATGAGAGACTGAAGGCCATTAACAACAAGCAATTTTTGGTTAAGTGAGAGAGCCATAGGCCTGTGGGATAGGTTACAAAGAGACCTTTATCTCCATCAGGGGAAGGGAATACACAGCTGAGTGGCAGGATGAAGACCTAATTGTTAGAGTAGCAGAGCTCCAGAGACATCAAAATGCTCAGCTAAGGCAGGTCTGCAAGAGCCTTCCAAGGGCACTGAAGTACTGGATAGAGGCAGCAAGTACAGTATAGGGTTTGGGTGGATGGGGCGCCTGCCTTCAAGACACGGTGTATGTGTTAAATCAGAGACCTCTATATGGCGCTGTGTCCTAATTAGGAAGAATACATGGGTCTGGGAACCAAGCAGAAGTGACCCCACTTACTATGACACCCAATGCCCCACCGAGGAATTTTGTGCTTCCTGTACCCACAACTCTTGATTCTGCAGGTTAGACATCCAAGTCCCCAAAGAGGGCACACTTGTGCCGGAGGATATAACAAGGACCGCATTGAATTACAAGCTGCAGCTGCTGCCAGGGTGCTTGAGTTGAGTGTGTCCAGGCACCAGCAAGCGAGAAGAATCACTATCCGTCAAGAGTAGTTGACCTTGATCAGCAGGGGGGCTGCTTTTACACAATAGGGACAAAGGGGAACACATGTGGAAGCCAGCAATCCACTTGGGCGCCTCCTGGCGCTCTCTGTTGTAGCCATGAATGGACATACAATGCAACCCGGCCTGGGAAACGTATGATTACCAATGGTTCAGACCCTTCCAGAATGAAAGTTTGGGTCACATCACCAGGTAAGTCAACAAGACCAGCCGAAGTGATTGCTGAGGATGAGGGGATTTGTGAATGGATGGTAAAGGAGGGAGAGGATGAATACCAGTTGTGGCTCTGAGATCAACTCTAGCGACAGAGACTATAGCTTGTGCTACTAAATGCCCTCTTCTGAGTTTCCTCTCAGGAAGAAAGGCCCACAGGAAAAGAGAGGAACTGCTTCCCAAACCTGTGGGAAGAGGCAGATCCGTGTGAGGCTAAGGGTAGACTGTGGTGGCTGTGAGAATGAACCTTTCAGATCTCCAACTGCAAGGAGTATAATTGACCAAGGGCCTCAGCTACTGCTCTCTGAAATCCATGGCTGGATTCACTCTGAGGCCACACATCTTGCAGGCTGCTTCCAGCCAATGACTGAGTGTGGCAGAGAAACTGAAGTTCCTGGGAGATGTGGGACTCATCTGGAGGGTGACTTTCCTTAAGGACTCCCTGATGGTCTTGCTCTGGTCCTTTCCTGTCTCCTTCACTCAGGGTCAGATTTACCTTATGCTCACAGTCTAGAGTCTCTCCCAGACTCCCCTGGCTCCCTCACCATTTTCTCTCACGGACATCACATTAATACATTTATTACATATTCAACCCTGTCTGGGTGAAAATTTCTTGGAGGACCTGGACTAAACCCTTGCCCTAAGCCCTCAGCAGTCAGTGATAACTTCCTATTTGAACTTTTTTTTTTTTTGCCGTACGTGGGCCTCTCACTGTTGTGGCCTCTTCCGTTGCAGAGCACAGGCTCCGGATGCGCAGGCTCAGTGGCCATGGCTCATGGGTCCAGCCGCTGCGCGGCATGTGGGATCTTCCCGGACCGGGGCACGAACCCATGTCCCCTGCATCGGCAGGCGGACTCTCAACCACTGCACCACCAGGGAAGCCCCTCCCTATTTGAACTTTTATAGCACTTGCCCCCACCACTCACCTGACACTTCCCAAATGCTACCTAGTCTCTTGGAGATAGCTACCATTATGTCACACTTGTCAACCTCTGCACTTCACCAAGTGCCCTATACTAGAAAGAACTCAGTGCAACGGTCATAGGAAAGAGGTTGTCAGGGGTGCTGAGTTGTTCAGACTATCTTGCACCCCAGGATTGATGTTCCACACTTACTTCAAGTTCCTGGTGTACTGTATCTCTCTCCACTCTCCAAATCTCCTACTCAAAGAGTTCCCCATCTTTACAGGGTGGTTTCATCTTTAGTTTCCTGTCCCCAAATCCCATACATTTTACCACATACATTGACTCAGTAGAGGATGTGGCATAGACAGCTACCTGGCAACCAAATTTTTGTGACCCCCTTTCTGTAGTGTGGAGTTGTTGCTAAAAAGAGGCTGGCCAGGCGGGGACCACACTGCCAAGCTTGATCCTGTATCCAGGGGTAGCTGGGATCTTTAAGAGGCAGGACTCCTCTTCCACTTGTCTTGTTCCGTATTCTCCAGTTGAATACGGGTAGGGATGGTGAGGCCACAAGATGGAAGAGGCCTGGGTCCCTGAATCACCATGTGGAGGAAAGCTGCCCACCATGTGGAGGAACACCTACACTGGAATGTTGGATGAGTGAACAATAAGCTTCTATTATGTTAGGTCACTGAAATTTGGGGGTTGGTTTTTTACAGTTGCTAGCATTATTCTAAATAATACAGAAATCATTTGTCCTTTCCTTGGCCACTCACCATCTTAACTCCCTTTTATTTAGAGGGAGTGTCCTTTTATGGGACTCTTGAGGACAAATGGATTAGATCCTTCTCATGCTAGGGTGTGGGCATGTTACTTAGTCTCTGACAATCTGACACATTCCCACTCAAGACTCTGAATGTGGGAGTAATGCAAAGATACATGACAATATAGAAACCGTTCACAGTGGTGGTATGGCCTTGAGAATCCAGGGGCAGTGGCAGCAAGGCCTGGCAACAATGTTTTTTAGGTCAAAGTCCTAACAAGACTGTTCTTGTGGCATGACCTTTGCTGTGTTCTCCTGCTTCTAGATTCACTTGCTTTTTCACTTTTCTTCATTCTTCTTGACAATTCCTTCCTTGCAATAATTAATTATCTTCTTCAAAGCTCCAGAATTTGTTTCATCTACACTATCTCCTATCTACACTGGCCTCTCCTCCCAAGCTGGAGTCAACAGGATGACCATTTATTAAGCACCCAGCACTGTGAAAGGCGCTCTAAATATGCTGTCCGACAATTTAATCCTTCCATTTCTTCTATAGGGTCAGTATTATTATTGCTGTTAATAAATGGGAAAATTGCAGCTCGAAGAGATTAACTGATTTTTTCAGTGCTTGTGTTACTTGGAATTCAATTTTGATGGCATCAAAGCATGTTTTTTCATTGCACCAGAAACCCTTCACCAACTCCTAATTACTGCAGTGCTTCTTTCTAGGGCCTCTTATAGCCTACGATCATCTGATTCTGGAAGTACGGAATAATATCAATATTTACTTAATCCTTTCCTATACATAGAAGTGGTTGTAAAGATAATTTTCTTGTTGCAGCTGTTTTCTAAGGCTTCAAAGAGTATGTGTTCTTCTTTTCCTTTCTTGTCCTTCCCTTCCCTTATCATCCTTCCTTATTTTCTCTTTCTCTCTTACCCTCCCTCCCTCCCTCCTTCCCTCCCTTCCTTCCTTCCTCCCTTCCTTCCTTCTTTCCTTCCTCCTTGACAAAAAAACAAATCATGTGGTATAGCAGATAGTACATGGTAGCATCACTTCAGTCAGCTCCAGGGGAGCTGACTTTCCTTATAATGCACTGCAATCTAAGATGCTTCTTCCCAACCTTCCTTCCTTGTTTCTCTCATTCACTTAGGGTCACTCACGCTAGCATCAACCATAAGGTTGGGTGCACCATACCCTAATGGAAAGTGATTATCTTTATTACTTTTGATATTCCTCACTAAGTATGTCTTAAATATCAACAACACCCTTGGGAAACTGTATAGGTTTCCTGTGCTCCACGAGAAAGAAGCTGCCTCTAATGATGGAGCTGAGGGTCAGATAGTTCCATTTTCCCAGAGAAACTGGAGTAGGGAGAGACGAAGTCTTTCAGTGATTGAATACCTCCCCTGTATTAGGGACCATTGGTCCTAGAAACATAGAAATAAAAATTATAGAATCCTTACCCTAAACAACCTTATAGTCCAGTGGAGAGTCATATATTAATAGTTATCTTTTCCAGTTTCTAGATGTTAACTTTAATTGCTTTAGAACAGCATAATTCATACCAAATGCTTTAAACCATCCATTATAATAGAAATAATTATGAAATTAGCATAGATCATATAACCTGTTAGAATTATAGCAGGAATTATAAAAGAAAAAGTAGTGAGGAGAAGCCACTAATTAAAAGAAACATTTCTTAATCCAGTACCATGACTCTTGTCTTAGAATTTTCTGAACAGTTGGAAGAGGGCTAGAAAGGAGGAGGATGAGGGGAAATGAAAGAATATTTCTTGTATCATGGCTGCATTTTAATTTAAATGCAACCCAGTATCCAGAAATAGGGAGAATCATTAAGACTCTTTTGTTTGAAATGGAAAAGGCCATCCTCAAGGGTAGTAGAATCAGTACACTCAGAAGGCAATACTGGAACTGTTCTTGTGAGCTCAAGGGCTCTTTCTTCGAATCCACATCGTTTTTCTTATCCTCTACCATCCCTGTTGGATGTCTGTACCCTGTATACCATAGTTCTGAACACATACATCCCAAACCCATTGCCAGGTATAAATACAGATAGAATTGGAGTGTAATGTGGGTGGGAAGGGCGAAGTTAGCAAAACCTGAACAAGTAATTTTAATGCAACTGATCAAGAAGGTACTGGCATAGAAGTAGAGACAAACCATGGGAACACAAAAGAAAAATGTAGTAATTTTGTGGAATGGAAATCATGTTGGATATTAGAAGGAAGGGAACTAAGGCCATCAGGAAAAGCAAGAAGGGGAAGGGAGCGTTCTTAGAGAAAGTTAAGGCTATCGAGTGGGCCAGGTTGAGGGGGTAGGAGAAAGCCCCAAGCAAAGGACTGAACTGGTAGAGGAGAGAAAAGGGAAAGCCATCAGCGGCCTAAGTGTCAGATTTTTGCTTCATAGGGCTGAACAAGGTGGGCGATTGAGAGGTGGAAGTAGAAAAGGGACAGGTTGCTGAGCAGAGCACTGAGGGAAAGCAGAAGCAAAGAGGTAGGAAGACAGAGAACTGGTTAGAGAATTAGAATCACTAAGAATCATAAGCCTCTTTTTGTTGAGAAAGACAAGGACCTTTAGGATAGAGGGGCCAGGGCAGCATGTTCAATGGCGGCAGGAACAACATAAATGATTCAAGCCAGAGCTAAGAGTCCAAACTGAAGTCTGCTAATGAGACACTTTTCTGCAACCCAGGTAACCAGAGAAAGTGTAAGGCTCTCTTACACAGATATCACCAGTAAAATGTAGAAATTGATAAAAGCTATAAATTAAGAACAAAAAGCAGATGGGAGTTTAGAGAAAGAAGAGGTTGCTTATAATGGGAAATTGTGGAAATGTTTTGCGGAAGAAACGGTGTTTGAAACTGGAGGCATTAGATTTGGACATGCAGAGATAGCATTGAAGAGAACAGCAAGGCAAGAATCTTCAGTGACCTAGTGCAGTGTTGGGAATGATGTCCCCCCAAAAGGTATGTCCAAGCCCTAACCCCTGGCACCGCTGTGAATGTGAGCTTATTTGGAAATAGATCTTTGCATATGTAATCTTGTTATTGATCTCAAGATGAAGTCATCCTGGATTTAGGGTGGGCCCTAAATCCAATGACTGGTACCCTAACAAGAAAAGGAAGAGGGAGATCACAGACAAGGAGACACAGGGAAGAAGCCCATGTGAAGATGAAGATTGGAGGGATGCTACCACAACCTTAGGAACACCAGGGCATGGACCAGATTCAGTATGAAGAAAGGGTATGGGAAATGTAGGAGGAAAGGGGTGGTAGAGAGAACCTCCGGGTTCCATGTCCTGGAAGTGGAACAACCAGGAACCACCGGAAGCTGGGAGAGACAAGAAAAGATTCTCCTCTGGAGCCTTTGAAGGCAGATTGTCCCTGCTGACACCATAATTTTGGTCTCTTGCCCTCCAGAACTGTGAGAAAATAAATTTCTGTTGTTTTAAGGCACCAATTTTGTGGTAATAGGTTGCAGCAGCTCTAGGAAACTAATGTACCTGGTATGATTTTTCTGACTTCTTCCAGCAACTGTGGGCAGTCTGAGCAGAATCAGAGTGATCCAAAGGAAGCGGTGACCCAGGGTTGGGCCTTGGCACAGTGATTTTTTTTAAATTTTAAAATAGATATTTATTTATTTTGCTGTGCTGTCTTAGTTGCGGCACATGGGATTTTCATTGCGGCATGCAGGATCTTTAGTTGCGGCATGTGGGATCTAGTTCCCTGATCAGGGATGGAACCCTGGTCCCCTGCATTGGTAGTGCAGAGTCTTAGCCACTGGACCACCAGGGAGGTCCTGGCATGGTGATTGTGATGGAAAGTGGTTGAGGGAGCCTAGAGTGCTAGAGTAGGTAGAGTTTAAATAGTTATACTGTGAGAATTAAAAGGTTCTGTTGAGGGAATGGACCAGATTCAGTATGAAGAATGGGTGTTGGGGGAAGGTAGGAGGAAAGAGGTGGTAGAGAGAACCTCCGGGTTCCAGGTTCTGGAAGTGGAGCAATTCTTGGTGATTACAAGGCCCAGCTTGTGGGTAGCTGAAGTGGAACAGAGCTGAAGGCCCTTCTTGTTGAGGAAGCTGAGGCATTCTCAGGCCAGGTAGCCAGAAGATATTGGTATAAAGGCTGAATGAACTCTCTGAGAATAGCGGTGGAAGGCAGGTGTGATGGTTAATTTGATGTGTGAACCCAATTATGTTTAGGCTAAGGGATGCCCAGATAGCTGGTAAACATTATTTCTGGGTGTGTCTGTGAGGGTGTCTCTAGAAGAGGTTTGTATTTGATTGAGTATACTAGGTAAAAAAGGATCATCTTGGGGCTTCCCTAGTGGCGCAGTGGTTGAGAGTCTGCCTGCTGATGCAGAGGACACGGGTTCATGCCCCAGTCCGGGAAGATCCCACATGCTGCGGAGAGGCTAGTCCCGTGAGCCATGGCCTCTGAGCCTGCGCGTCCGGAGCCTGTGCTCTGCAATGGGAGAGGCCGCAACAGTGAGAGGCCCGCACACCGCAAAAAAAAAAAAAGGATCATCTTCACCAATGTGGGTGAGCATTGTCCAATCCATTGGGGGCCTGAGTAGGTCAAAAGGGCAGAGGAAGGCCAAATTCCCTTGTCTCTGCTTGAGCTGAGACATCCATTTTCTCCTGCCCTTAGGACATCTGTGTTCCTGATTCTAGGGCTTTTGGACTCAGACGGAGAATTACATCATTCACTCTCCAGCCTCCTTTTCTCAGACTTTTGGACTCAAACTGAATTGCACAATAGGCTTTCATGGTTCTCCATCTTTCTTTCTTTTTTTTAAACTAAGACCATATAATCTTTAATACTCAATGATACATGTGTAAACATGCAATAAACTATGACTATTATAGAGTGTTTTCTTTTTTAATCGAGATATAATTGACATATTACATTATATTAGTTTCAGGTATACAACATAATGATTCTATATTTGTATATATTGTGGAATGGTCACCACAACAAATCTAGTTAACATGTGTCACCATACATAGTTACAAATTTTTTTTCTTATGATGAAAACTTTTAAGATCTACTCTCTTAGCAACTTTCAAATATGAAATACAGTATTATTAACTATAGTCACCATACTGTACATTACATCCCCATGAATTATTTATTTTATTCCTGGAAATTTGCACCTTTTGACCCCCTTCACCAAATTTGCCCCCCCTTCTCTCTCTGTCACCAATCTGAGCTCTTTTTTTTTTTTAAGATTCCACATATAAATGAGATCATACAGTATTTGTCTTTCTCTGACTGACTTATTTCACTTAGCATAAGTGAAACCCTTAAGGTCCACCCATTGCAAGATTTCATTCTTCCTCATACCTGAATAATATTTGGATATATATATATATATATACACATATAATATATATATAATATAATATTTTATTTATCCATTTATCGATTGGTGGACACTTAGGCAGTTTCCATTTGCCTAAGCTAGTTTGGCTATTGTAAATAATGCTTCATTGAACATGGTGGTACATATACCTTTTCAAATTAGTGTTTTCATTTTCTTTGGATAAATACCCAGAAGTGGAATTGCTAGATCAAGTGGCAGTTCTATTTTTAGTTTTTTGAGGAACCTCCATACTGTTTTCCATAGTGGCTGTATCAATTTACATTCCTACCAAGAGTGCACAAGTGTTCCCTTTTCTCCACATCCTCACTAACACTTGTTATTTCTTAACTATTTGGTAATAGCCGTTCTAACAGGTGTGAGGCTAAAACCTCATTGTGGTTTTGATTTGCATTTCCCTGATGATTAGTGACGTTGAGCATCTTTCCATGTACCCATTAATCATGTGTATGTTTTCTTTGGAAAAATGTCTATTCAGATCCTCTGTCCATTTTTTAATCAGATTATTATTATTATTTTGCTGTTGAGTTATGAGTTCTCACTCTCTATTTTTTTAATATTCATGTTATTTTATTGTTTAAAAATTCCATCCATCTTTTAATATTAATTGCAAATGCTGACTCCTCCATTTTTAAAAAAATTTATTTTATTTATTTATTTATTTTTGGATGCATTGGGTCTTTGTTGTGCGTGGGCTTTCTCTAGCTGTGGCGAGCGGGAGCTACTCTTTGTTGCGGTGTGTGGGCTTCTCATTGCAGTGGCTTCTCTTGTTGCGAAGCACAGGTTCTAGGTGAGTGGGCTTCAGCAGTTGTAGCTCATGGGCTCTAGAGCGCAGGCTCAGTAATTTTGGCTCAGGGGCTTAGTTGCTCTGCAGCATGTGAGATCTTTCCGGAACAGGGATGAAACCCGTGTCCCCTGCATTGGCAGGCGGATTCTTAACCATTGTGCCACCAGGCAAGTCCCTCTCTATATATTTTGGATGTTAATCCCTTATCAGATATATGATTTGCAAATATTTTATCTCATTTGGTTGGTTGCCTTTTCATTTTGTTGATTGTTTCTTTTTCTGTGCAGAAGCTTTTTAGACTGATGTAGCCCCACCTGTTTATTTTTGCTTTAGTTGCCTTTGTATTTGGTGTCAAATCCAAAAAATCATTGCCAAGACCAATGTCAAGGAGCTTACTGCCTATGTTTTCTTTTAGAAGTATTGTGGTTTCAGTTCTTACAGTGAAGTCTTGAATACTTTTTGAGTTAATTTTTGTGTGTGGTGTAAGGTAGTGGTCTAGTTTCATTCTTTTGCATGTGGATATACAGTTTTCCCAGCACCGTTTATTGAAGAGACTGTACTTTCCCCATTGCATATGCTTGGTTCCTTTATTATAAGTTAATTGATCACATATGTGGGGTTTATTTGTTGGCTCTTGATTCTGTTCCATTGATCTACACGTTTGTTTTTATGTCAATACTATACTGTTTTGATTATTATAGCTTTTTAATAAAGTTTGAAATCAGGAGCACAATGACTCCAGCTTTGCTCTTTTTTCTCAATATTGCTTTGGCTACTGGGGTCTTTTGTGGTTACATGCAAATTTTAGGATGGTTCTATTTCTGTGAAAAATGTCATTGGAATTTTGATAGGGATTGTGTTGAATCTATAGATTGCTTTGGGTAGTGTGAATATTTTAACAACATTAATTCTTTCAATCTATGAGTGTGGAATAACTTTCCATTAATTTATGTCTTCTTCAGTTTCTTTCATTAATATCTTATCGTTTTCAATGTACAGGTCTTTTACCTCCTTGGTTAAATTTATTCCCAGGTATCTATGTATGTATGTACATATGTATGTACGTATTTATTTATTTATTTATTGGCTGCAGCACGCAGCATGTGGGATCTTCCCTGACCTGGGATCGAACTTGTGCCCCCTGCAGTAGAAGCGCAGAGTCTTAAACACTGGACCACCAGGGAAATCCTATTTCCAGGTATTTTATTCTTTTTGATGCAATTGTAAATGGGTTGTTATCTTAATCTTTCTTTATGATAACTTGTTATTAGTTTAAAGAAATGCAACACATTTTTGCACATTAATTTTGTACCTTGCAACTTTGCTGAATTGATTTATTAGCTCTAACGTTTTTCTGGTTGAGTCTTTAGTGTTTTCCATATATAATGTTTTATTTTCAAATAGTGACAGCTTTACTTCCTTTCTAATTTGGATGCCTTTTTTTTTTTCTTGCCTAATTGCTCTGGTCTATCTTGCAGACAGTAGATAGTGGGACTTCTCCTCCTCCATAACCACATGAGGCAATTCTTTTTTTTTTTTATTAATTTTATTGAAGTATAGTAGATTTACAATGTCATGTTTAATTTCTGCTGTACACTAAAGTGACTCAGTTATGCATATATGTATTGTTTTTCATATTCTTTTCCATTATGGTTTATCACAGGATATTGAATATATTGATAGTTCCCTGTGCTATACAGCAGGACCTTGTTGTTTATCCATTCTATATATAATAGTTTGCATTTGCTAATCTCAAACTCCCAATCTTTCCCTCTACCACCCATACCCTTGGCAACCACAAGTCTGTTCTCTATATTTGTGAGTCTGTTTTTGTTTCACAGATATGTTCATTTGTGTCATATTTTAGATTCCACATATAAGTGATATCATATGGTATTTGTCTTTCTCTTTCTGACTTAACATCACTTAGTATGAAAATCTCTAGGTCCATCCTTGTTGCTGCAAATGACATTATTTCATTCTTTTTAATGGCTGAGTAATATTCCATTGTGTATATATACACCACATCTTTTTTATCCATTCATCTGTCACGAAACATTTAGGTTGTTTCCATGTCTTGGCTATTGTAAATAGTGCTGCTATGAACATAGGGGTGCATGTATCTTTTCATATTATAGTTTTGTCTGGGTATATGCCCAGGAGTGGGATTGTTGGATCACATGGCAACTCTATTTTTAGTTTTTTGAGGAACCTCCAAACTGTTCTCCATGGTGGCTGTACTAACTCACATTCCCATCAACAGTGTAAGAGGGTTCCTTTTTCTCCACACCCTTTCCAGCATTTGTTATTTGTAGACTTTTAATGATGGCCATTCTGACTGGTGTGATGTGGTACTTCATTGTTGTTTTGAGCCATTCTTATAATAAACCTATCTATCATTTATCACCTAAAAGTTCTGTTTCTTTGGAGAACCCTAACCCTGACTAATACAGCAGGAAAGAGGGAAAAAGTGAGCCCGACACAGACATCATGAGAGAAGGGAGAGGAGGGTGTGTTGTGGAGGTCAGGGAATGCTGAAAGGTGGTACCAACAGATGGCAAAAACTTCAAAGGGGGACTTCCCTGGTGGTCCAGTGGTTAAGAATCCACCTTCCAATGCAGGGGATGTGGGTTCGATCCCTGGTCAGGGAACAAAGATCCCACATACCACAGGGCAACTAAGCCCACGCACCACAACTACTGAGCCCACACACAACTAAAGAACCCGCGTGCCGCAACTACAGAGCCCATGTGCTCTGGAGCCCATGCGCCACAACTAGAGAGAAGCCTGCACACTGCAACTAAGACCCGATGCAGCCAAAACAAAACAAAACAAAACTTCAAAGCAAGAGCAGCTCAGCAAGGGTGGAAGGGATGTCTGGAATTGCCTCTGGAAAAAAAGGATAGGGCAGTTCTGTTCATTTCCCACAGAGCCCAAGGAGCCAGAAAAGACGAAGATTTTCCAAGATGGTGTGAAACAATGTATGTGGTCTGGGGAAAACCAGGTTCCACACCTTGATAACAATTTTAACTGGAATTTAAGCCAGGTCTCTTTAACCCAATCTTAGTAGCCAAAGAAACACAGTTCAGGGGAAAAAAATGTGAATTTAAAATACTTCTTTTTTTCCCTTCAGTTTTTAAAATAAAACATTAAGGGAGAAGTGCATTCATAATGCACAAGAAACATTTAAAAAATCCTCTCTCCCCACGTGGATGGTAGCTGCTCTCCAAAATTTCCTCCAACACCCTTTACTCCTACCACGCAAACCTCACTAAGGTGAGAAGACACCGGTACTGCACTACACCTAATTGACGGAGAGCTCTGGCCATTATTCTGAAATTAACTGCTGAATTTGCACTGAGGCCACGCCTCTCCCAGGCTGCTCCCATCCAATCAGGGGCAGAAATATTTTGGCTCCAGGACTTAACAGCCTTGCTGAACTTTCCTTAAAACTGCATAGTAGTCTAAAAAGCTCCTAGTCACCCTTCTTCCTTCTCTTTCTCCTTGACGGGGGTTCAGAGTTGGACTGCAACCTGACTGATAGTTCTCCCAGCCTCTCCCAGGTTTTGCTCCATTTTCTCTCACAGGTGGTCCCCTAACTGATTTCTTACGTGTTTAATTCCCCTCTTGGCAGCTGCTTCTCTGAAGATTCAGACTAACACATTTTCCCAAATATGGCACCTCTTCCAAATTTACTCCTTCCTTCTATTTCCCCCCTTTTTTGCTGACAATGGTCATTGACAAGAATAGGATGGCCAGATCAGGTGACTCCTGTCTTGAAGTGTAGAAATAACTCAGACATAGGAATTCAATGAAGGGGCACTAGGGACAGGAAAATAGGCCAGAGCATGCAAGGATTCCAAAGGGCAATTGTTGGGTAAATAAATCCTCCCTTTTTACTCCTCCTCCCACCCACCCTAGGCTGAGTCTTGCATCAGAAGTAGGAGAAATAACATGATAGATCTTTAGAATTCTGTATTGAGCACCCATGGGTGGGGCACTAGTACAGCAAAAAAGAAGACTGGGAGGAGAAAGAAGGGGAGGGAAAGA
>NW_006785406.1:1521536-1536137 GCF_000442215.2 Lipotes vexillifer | reverse complement strand
CTGGGAGGAGAAAGGAGGGGAGGGAAAGAGAACTACGTGGAGGGAGCACTTAGGTTCAGTCTAACAGTTGTCTCTGGATCCCTCCTGTGCTGGGCTTTCTGCTAAATGCTGGTTACTCACAGTTAAATAAGAACAAAATCTTCCTTGTTTCCCGAGGGACCGATAGTTTCCCTAACCCAGGTAGAGGGAGGATCAGTGTAGACTGCCTTGAGGAAATACCTGAGTAGAGCCTGGAAGGATGAATAGGCATAGGAGAAAACATGCTATTGTCTATTTGCTAGCTCAGTTCAATTCCACAAATACATTCTGAAGGCCTCCTTTGTGTTGTGCCTTGTTCCAGGTGCAAGCGCCACAGTGGTGAGCAAGCTGCCACAGTCCCTGCCCTCTGGCTTGGGAATTTAGTTGGGAAGAGTTCTAAACAATGTTAACACCGTGTGAGATGTGCCACAGGAGAGGGATCTGCAAAGCATCTTAGGACAAAGGAGTTCCAATGCCCCAACCCAAATCGAGTCCCAATGTCTGAATATGGCAAAATTCTACAGACTGTAACTACATCCCTGCTTTTCAGGCTCATGTACCACCATTCTCCCAAAAGCTGGGGACTCAACCATGTGTGTGAATCTGAACAGGCCATTATTCCTGGCATGCAGCTACCTTCTCAGAGATGACTCTCCTTTACACACCCAGCCTTGCCTAAATTCTACCCTGTGCTACCAGGCTGGTCCTTTGTCTACCTCTCTAGATTGGAAAGGTCCTTAAAGCAGGGACCCAGATGCAGGGCCAAGAGCATCTACTACGGAGTCAGAGAGATGCAGGTGGGCTTTGTCCAGCCACATGCTTTCAAGCCTTAGACCCTCAGCTTCACTGCATATGTAGGTGAACAATTCCTACTCCAGGAAAGTAATAAGTACAAGTGGTTAGTTCTTGGCACATAGCATCTCCCCCCAAATGTTTGCTAAATTGAGTTCTATTAACGTTAAAGTCTCAGGCCAGAGTTTGGACTTTACGAAGGCCCTGGATGTGAGCTAGAGCTCGGTGGGGTTAATGATCAACTTTAGCAGTTTTCTGTGGCTAAGAATGTGAAATATACACCTTGTTCTTTGCTTTGAAGAGCTGACTATTAGCTGGGGAAACAGATGGACAAGCTCCCAACAGTTCAGTTCTAAATCCCTAGAGCAGTGGTTCTCAAACTCGAGCAAGCATCAAAATCACCTACAGGCCATCTGTTGAAACAGATTGCTGGCAACATCCCCAGAATTTCTGATTCAGTAGGTCTTGGATGGAGCCTGAGAATTTGAAAGTTTGCATTTCCAGCTCGCTTTCAGGTGATGCTGAAGCCTGGTGCTCAGTAAGTGGTACATAATACGTCTGTGTTTGAATCCTGGTTCCACTACATCTTTAGTCTTGGCTGATCAAATCACTCTACCTCTCTGTGCTTCATTTGCTACACCTGTGAAATCAGGATAGTAAGCTAATGCAGGTAAATGCTTAAAGCAACACTTGGTACAGTGTTCAACAAACGCTGGTTAACTTTATTTTCTAAAGAAAGTGGGAGGACAGAACCAGGGGTCTAGGTAGCCAGAGAAAAGCAAGGGCTAAGTCGCTCTTCTGTGCAGCCTGGCAGGCACAACATCGGTTGACCAGTCCCACACAACTCTGGGTGACGCCCTAGCGTAGCCTCGGGTCTCGAGCTCTCCGGCCTTTCTGCTAAACGCGCTCCGCATTCCAGCCCACAGGCTCCCTACGCGCCGCCGACGCTGCGCAGGCGCAGACCCCTCGGTGTGCACACGACGCACATGCGCACTCAGGTGCGCTGGTAAAGCAAAAATGGCGGCGGCGGCGGCGGCAATGCGCGTGGCGGCACCCGGAATCAGGCTCAGTGCTGTAGTAAGAAGTCTCCGGGCCGCGGTGCGCAGCGTGTGCACCCAGCCTGTCTCTGTTAATGAGCGCATCGAGAACAAGCGTCAAGCCGCACTATTGGGAGGAGGGCAGCGCCGCATCGACGCGCAGCATAAGCGAGTGAGTCCTAAAGGGGCCCAGGCCAGCCCGCTTCCGGCGGTCGCGACCTATCACAGCGTGAGCGGCTCGCGGCGTACGGGGCCTCCCAGCCAATCCGCGCGATGCCGCGAGGGGCGGGGCGGAGCCGAGGATGTTCACCTTGTGAAGCTGTTGCCTTTCGCTGGGGCAGGTAAAATCAGGACGAGCACCTTTGTGCTTTGTCACTGTCTGCTTTCCCTTTGGAATTTTAGACGGGTCTGGCTGGGCTCCAGCGGCTTACCAATTAATAGCTATGAACTTTTGGACAAATTACCCCTTTAGAGTCAATTTATTCTAAATAGAAGATGGTAATAATTCTTGTAATGTTACTGGAATAAGATAGTGAAGCAATGATAGGCACTTAATTAAAAAAAAAACCTTGTTCTTCTCATGCCCCATGAAAGAGTGGTGGTAGGTTCTTGCTCCATTTTGGAAGCAGGAAAATCAAGGCATTTGGCAGGGGAAGTCACATGGGCAAACTCACATTCACCTGGGGTGGCTGTGCGGTGTGCGCAGGGAACTTGTGGAAACTCTGCCCCCCGAATGCCAGCCGAACCTCCTTTAGGGTATCAGCGTGCTTGCTGGGTAGGAAAGACACCTTCGGAAGCAGGTGTTTTTTCCTGGGGTTTCTCAGGTTACTCTGAGAGTTTGGCTGGAGTGAGCAGCTGAGGCACTGCCACCCACTGCCCGGGGTACTGCGAGGCCCAGATTGGTGACTTGGGACTTGAAATGAGGCTCGCTCAGTGCGTCCCGGACACGTGTGAGTCTGGCCTGATGTGCTGGATGGGTTAAATAACCAACCTGGAAGATGCAAAAGTGAAATTTTTAGAGGTGAAGGATACTGAGGCATAAATTTACAGACGTGGGGGTAGTGGGGTCTTTAGTGAGGACATTTGCACTGGCCCTTTATTAACTCTAATTTGAGTGTTAATTTAGATGTTGTAAATGCCCATTTGACAAGAGCCTGAGTGTGAGAGTTCCTTTTTGCCATTTGGGAGTGAGATGTAAATTTGGTTGAGAGTGTGTGGTGCCCGGAGTGCTTTTCCTCCCTCCCCTGAGGTCCCTGGGGTGGCAGTGTCTGGGTTGAGGGAGCTTTATTATTATTTTTTGGCTGCATTGAGCGGCATGCGGGATCTTAGTTTCCCAACCAGGAATCGAACGGGTGCCCCCTGCAGTGGAAGCGGGGATTCTTAACCACTGGACCTTCAGGGAAGTTCTGTGAGGGAACTTTAGATTATCCTCTGGAAAGGCCTGTCAGTGCTCCCTGCACTCTTTCTGTTCGGGCCCATGGCTCAATCCCTCCCTGGAACATCATCCCACCCATTTCCAGGCGGATCTTACTGGATTTAGATGCAGCCTCCAGAAACTGTTTTTCTTTTGCCAAGGCTGACTTAGTCAGGAGGCTTACTTGGTTTAAATCTCCTACTCCGTACCCTTTTACACAATATTTGGACTACTTCCACAGGATAGATTCCCAGAAATGGAATTACTGGGTCAAAAGATACAAATATTTTTAACACTGATATATATTGCCAAATTGCTTTTTTTTTTTTTTTTTTTTTGCGGTACGCGGGCCTCTCACTGTTGTGGCCCCTCCCGTTGCGGAGCACAGGCTCCGGACGCGCCGGCTCAGCGGCCATGGCTCACGGGCCCTGCCGCCCTGCGGCATGTGGGATCTTCCCGGACCAGGGCACGAACCCGTGTCCCCGGCATCGGCAGGCAGACTCTCAACCACTGCGCCACCAGGGAAGCCCGCCAAATTGCTTTCTTGAAAACTTATTTTACACAGTAGTGTAGAGGATTACCTTTTTGTTTTAATACCACCTCACTGGCTTTGGCTTCCTTCTTAAGGGGAAAATATAGCTAGTTAGAGGTTTTGTTTTTTTTTTTTTAAACAAGGGTCGGGGATAGACAATGGGCCCCATTATTGATCTTGGTCTAAGGGCTTGGGAGCCCAAACAATGGAGGCTCTTGACAGGTTGAGGTCTCCAACGTTACCCCCTCCAACAACCATTTTTTAACTCCTCTCAAGTGAGCTCTTTAGCACTCTCTGTCCCACTCTTTTTCTACTAAGGCACTCTCTGCTGTGGGGTTGTCTGTGTATCACGGAGTCACTGTCAGGGGTAGGGTCCCTAAGCAGGGCCCCCAGTGTAGGAGAAGACCCTGGAGGAGGCAGGAGAAGTGTCCTTGGGGCTGGACCCTAGTGAGGTGAGCTTCTGTGGGGTTCCTTAGAAGAAGCTTGTGAACCTAGGGGTGTAGCCTCAGACCCTTCGTGAAGCCTGCTTTAGTTTTCTATTTCCTGCTTCTCCGTTCTCCTTTTTACTGCTCCTTGGGGCTCCAGTAAATGTTTGTAGAACTCGTTATCTTGTTCCAGGGTCAGGCTCTCCTTACCCCCACTTCTCCTCTCTGCCTTTCCCTCCTACTCCCTTAATTTGCTTCCACAGTTAGTGGCTCCTGGAACAGCTGGTCTGCCCTGATTTCCTTACTGGCTGAATTCTACTGATAATACCTTTCTCTTGGGCAGGTTTATGGAATAGAGGCTTTCACATAGGGTGAAGGCAAAAACTAGCCCTCCTGGCCCTCCCATGAGCACTCCTTGCTTACTGACTTTTGTCTATGATGACATCACTGAGCGATTTTTGTTGCATTTTAGGGAAAGCTAACAGCCAGAGAGCGGATCAGTCTCTTGCTGGACCCTGGCAGTTTTGTTGAGAGCGACATGTTTGTGGAACACAGATGTGCAGATTTTGGAATGGCTGCTGATAAGAATAAGGTATCTGTTCACAGTGGCGGTGCAAGCCTCCAGGTTTCACTTACCAGCTGTGGCCCTGCTGTTCGACACACTAGATTAATGAAGTCCTTTCAGGATTCAGGATGCATTGAAACATTTTCAAGTGTGGGGCCCTGGAATTGCAGAAGTGCCTCTTGAGAAGCACTGCTGGGGCCTCCAGGTTCCCCACTCACCTTTGTCTACAGATGAAGGAATGTGGGTGCACTACTCATACCTTGTGCAGGGTGACTCTGGCCCAGCTCTCAGGGCTCCGGTGTGGGTTCACAGTTCTTGCTGGTATAGAATGACAAACTTAGAAGGAGAGTTGAGAATTTTTTTTGATTGTGTTCTGGTCTGCCTAGGCACCAGGAACCCCTAAAGGCTAACCAGTCGCCTCTTTTGACATACTTTAAGTTTATGCCTTGGAGTTTTGGAGGTCAGAGTTAGCAACACTTGTTCCTTCAGTTGGGTGTTCTCCATGGTGCACAGAGTTCTTTGGACTCTCTTTTGGTCCATTTATTTTCAAGACTATGACTATGATCAAAGATTTGTAACCTTGGCACTAAACTTGCTGGCTCCATTTGAGCCATTATGGGCCACACAGTGACTGTCAGAATTCCAAGCAAAATGATAGGTTTGCCTTTTTAAGGTTTGGGGGTGGGATGTGTGGCTCTGTAGAAGTTGCCATGTTTTGTTATATATTCTCCTTCCTCCTGTGAGGGTTCAGTAGTGGCATCCCTAGGGGGTCCCCTGATTATTCTGCTGAGGCCCACTGAGGCCCAAGACTACAGTGTTCTGTTGATGAAGCAGTAGCCCAGTGCTTGCTGTTGCAGAGCTGAGGGGGGAAGCGGGGATTCCTTCATGTTCTTTATTCAGATCGAATTTTAAGGAATTTGGGGTGTGGTTTTTTTTATAGGGGGAGTCTTTCCTTGGGGCATAACTGTGAAATTAATTAAGAGAAGTATTTGGTTTTTTTAACTTTTATTTTTCTATTTTTCTGGTAGTTTCCTGGAGACAGTGTGGTCACTGGACGGGGCCGAATCAATGGAAGATTGGCTTTTGTCTTCAGTCAGGTATTTCATACTCAAATTGGCTGAGGTTTCCTTGAGGGCAGAGCCAGGAACAAAATATGTGAGAAGAAAACAGTCCTGGGGAATGAAAACTTGCCTGTAGTTGGGGCAGGTGAGGGAATTACTTTGTTTCTTAGTGCATATGTCTGGAGTATTACACTATTATAATGTAATAGGGTGTTTTTAATTAGGGAGAAAGACTCCCTAGTCGGTTTCGGGGAGGATCACAGGGCAGTAGTAATCTAAGAAGTCCCAGGAACCAGGAGTTTATCCAAGTGAGTGAGAGTTCTCTTGGCAGGTTGGGTGCGTGCTGGGCGGGCAGCTGTGTCCTGGGCAGATTGTGTGGACCTGGGGGAGTGCAACGGATGCAGCTTGGGCAGAGGGGATTTGGCTCTCAGAGCCACAGGCCCCTTGAGTTTTAGGCTTTTGTGAAAGAGTTCAAACAATTAGGCTGCATCAAGACATACAGTTTCTTCACATGGACACCATAGGAGAATGTAGTAGGCAGAATAATGGCCTGCAAATAAATCCAAATCCTAATCCCTGAAACCCGTGAATATGTAATTTTACATGACAAAGGGGAATTAAGCTTGCAGATGGAATTAATGTTACTAATCAGTTGACCTTAGAATAGCTTGGGTTATCCAGGTGGGCCCAGTGTAATCACAAGGGCCCTTAAAAGTGGGAGAGAGACAGAAGGGGAGGTCAGAGTAATGCTATGTGAGAAGGACTTGGTCTGCCTGTTGCTGGCTTAGAAGAGGGAGGAAGGGGGTCATGAGGTGAGGAATGTAAATAGATGGTCTCTAGAAGCTGGAAAAGATAAGACAACAGATTCTCCTCTGGAGCCTCCAGAAAGGAGCATAGCCCTGCTAACCTTGATTTTAGCTCACTGAGACCCATGTAGGACTTCTAAATTACAGAACTGTAAGATAATGAATGTGTGTTATTTCAAGCCGCTGAATTTGTGGTAATTTGTTATAGCAGCAGTAGAAAACTAAAAGAACATGTTGTATCCTATTTTTTGATTTTTTTTTTCCTACACTAAGAGACAGAAATATGTATATAATTCTAAATATTTAGTTTCTTTTACAGATCTTAAAGGTATAGAGCTTATTTAGGAACGTAGAATGTTTTCCAGGTTTGAGAGTAAAATAATTATACTTGATTATTTTAAGAGTTATTTAGACAGTACTCATTTGCTAATTGAATTACTTTTAAAATATTTTAAAACTGTGTTATAAATGGGTCTGCCAAATGCCTAACTAGAAGGGATCATCTCTCTTTTTTTGTAATTTATGAGAGCTAGGCAAAGAATTGTATAGAAGGAACCATTAGTAAGATAGCTAGAACAAAGAAGGCTATTGTGCTTTCTGGGCATAATGTTCCCTTAACTATTAAGGAGATAACAAAAATTCATTGAATTGATGCTTTGGAGCACCTCTTATGCCTGTGGGTTTGGGGGGAGGTGGAGATGACCGAGACAGTTCTTGTCCTGGAGAAGCTAATCATTTTGTAGGTAGAATGGGGCAGGAGTGGCTACAGTTACCGATAGCCGGTGAGAGGTTCTGGGCAAGTGCCACGGGCTCAGGACAAGGGAAGGTCACATCCGGATCCAGGAAAGCTTTAGGGAAAATGGGGCATGTGAAGTAGGCCCTGAAGGATACTGAGGGGGAGGAGTGATGGGTCAGCTTTTTTGTAGTGATCCCCCAAATGTTAATATCTGCAAACATTGTTTTCTGCCGGGAGCTTCTGTTTTTCCAGAGAAGCAGTCGCAGTCTTTTGCGTGATAATTGGCTTTAGATGTGTTCTGGGGGAGGGGGGTGGGGGGAAGGAGGGGCCAGCAGTGGCTCATCATTCACTGTACAGATTAGGCATCTCACCTGTTTTCAGCCTTGCCTTTGCTGCCTTTTGTGGCTGGGGATTGTGACTCCAGAAGCCCTCTGGTTAAGTTTCTTTAGAGAGTAAACCTCCTTTCTCCTCTCCAGGTGAAGAAGAGGCCCTGTGGGGTCTAACTGCTCCCAACACAGACTTCCTGTCAGTCTGCTTTCCACCGCACTTTCTGTGGTTCCTGGGCTGTCCCCTCCTGTGGTTACTCCCTCTGCAGGTGTAAAGGCTTCCATTTGCTCCAAGTCAGATATTCTTGTGCTTTCACTTCCCTCATTTGTTCACTCTCTCTTCTGCTGTTGTTTCCTCTTCCTTTTTTGTCCTCATGGGCTGAATGTGTTTTTAATTCCCTACTATCTTTTTGATGGGGGTTTAGGAAGGAGGTCATTCCTACAAGAAGCTTTTTATATCAGAAGGTAATGAAAATCCAGAAGCAAGAAGAAGCAGTGAGGACTCATTCGCTTCTTTCACCTCCTTTATCAAAACAGCACATATTTCCTAGTAATAGAAACGTCTGTTTAACCTCCATAGAATCTGATTCTTTGGGTTAGTTCTGCCTGAAAAGTTTTCCTTCCCTCAGAGCTACAAGTCATTTTTGTATACGAAGACTAGGTCTTTTTCTCTTCACATTACATGAACTCCTTTTAAGACATTTTATTCACTCATCATTCTGTGGAATACTTTATGTCACACTTTCCCCCTAATCTTTTAAACTTCTGAAAATCCTTTAAAAACTTTTATCTATGAGTTTTCCATTTCCTCCTCCTGTTGGGTCTTCATCTCTGGTTAGTCACTCCATATTATTTTTTGATTTGTTTTCTTTTTAGGATTTTACAGTTTTTGGAGGCAGCCTGTCGGGAGCACATGCCCAGAAGATCTGCAAAGTAAGTATTTATTTTTTATAAATTTTCTTTTTTTAAAAAAATTTTTATTTTATTTTTGGCTGCATTGGGTGTGTTGTGTGCGGGCTTTCTCTGATTGCAGTGAGCAGGGACTACTCTTCCTCGTGGTGCGCGGGCTTCTCATTGTGGTGGCTTCTCTTGTTGTGGAGCGTGGGCTCTAGGCGCATGGGCTTCAGTAGTTGTGGCACACGGGCTCAGTAGTTGTGGCTCACGGTCTCTAGAGCACAGGCTCAGTAGCTGTGGCACACGGGCTTAGTTGCTCCGCGGCATGTGGGATCTTCCCGGACCAGGGCTTGAACCTGTGTCCCTTGCATTGGCAGGCGGATTCTTAACCACTGCACCACCAGGGAAGCCCCCAAAGTAAGTATTTAATATTGAAAACAAACTCAGTACTTTCATCAGTCACATGGGGTGGGGCAGAGGTGTGCAGGATGTGGTGCTGACCTGAAGGTACCTTCAGTAAAGGGCAGGAGGTCTTAACATTTTTTGTAGCATGGATCCCTTTGGCAGGCTGGTGAAGCCAGACCCGCATTTTTAATATTTTTTTAAAATTTAAAGGCTTTATTGAATTTGTTACAGTATTGCTTCTGTTTTATGTTTTGGTTTTTTGGCACGAGGCATGTGGGATATCAGCTCCCCGACCAGGGATTGAACCTGCACCCTTTGCATTGGAAGGTGAAGTCTTAACCACTGGACTGCTGGGGAAGTCCCTGGACCTGCAGTTTTACACATGCATAAAGTAAAATGTAGGATTACAAGAGATTGAAAATTAAAAAGTCACATTTGTAATATATATGCTTCCTTATTAATGAATTAAATAACGAGATTTAGCCGTGGATAAGCTGCTATAATTTCAAAGTTGGCATGAGTTGAAAACGATATTTCAAGATATCTGCCAGAAAGTGGGACCCACCAGAAAGTGGGACTTTCCTGGTGGTCCAGAGGTTAAGACTCCACACTTCCACTGCAGGGGGCACGGGTTGGATCCCTGGTTGGGGAACTAAGATCCCACATGCTGTGCGGTGTGGCCAAAAAAAAAAAAAAAGATATTTGCAGCAACTTTAATGTGGCATAAAAAATCTGTGGCTTCTATTAATGACAAAGTCACAGGTATTTCTAATACTACTGTGGTTAATAAAATGTAAAATTTTCCAAGTTCATGGACTCCTTGAAATCTACTCACAGGCTTCTTATGGTTCTGAGGACCCCAAGTAAAGAACCCATGGTCTAGGTGGAGAATCCAGGTACTAAAAAAGCAGTGCAAGGTTTATGTGATGGCATTTAAAAAATGCTGCTACAGATGAGATGCCCTGGTGGTGAATAAAAGTGTAGATCATATTTGGGGAGTTTTGGAATAAAGGTAGAGTTGACTCTTAGTAGCTGGGCAGGGCTTCCCTGTGTAATGGAATACCTATCTTCTCCATGTGGTCCTGTCATGTGTTACTCCTGAGACCTTCGGCCAATCACTAAACTTTTAAACCTTCCTAATTTCCTCCTCTTATTGCTTCTGTTGTGATTGCTAAATGAGATAATGGAAGTGAAAGTGCTTTGTAAATTCTCAAGGACTGTTAGAAATGTTGCTCATTAGGCTGTCAACTACTGACCCATGAGGAAAATCTGTCTTATTAGAAGTAAAAGGCCTGGGCCTGGCCTCCAGTTAATAGATGGGTCTACATTTACTTTCACAAAAATACTGCTTTGCCATTCTGTCTATCAGTTCAAAGTATTATTTTGTTCAGTCCCAGGCTGAAAAAATACTACAGCCTGGGCCTGAGGCCCTAGAAGTGGTTGCCATGAACAATCTTCACCCCTGCAAATGGGAAGTGCTTTGGCTCTTGGCTGCTTGGGGGGCTTTAATCAGTGGTTTAAATATCTGATTTTCTGTCTTCCACGAGGTACCCAATCATCATGTGGAATGGAGCCAGTGTTATGGACTCCTGTTTTGAAAAGTGCACTCAGAACATTTTCCAGAAAACCACCATGGTGCTTTGTAAATGCTGTTTTTCATAACAGGGTCAGTTGTCTCACACAAGATTTTTCTGCTATCTCAGATCATGGACCAAGCCATGACAGTGGGGGCTCCGGTGATTGGACTGAATGACTCTGGGGGAGCACGGATCCAAGAGGGAGTAGAGTCTTTGGCTGGCTACGCAGACATCTTTCTGGTGAGAAACCGTTAATAGAGAATGGAAGAGTACAGGGAGCCTCAACTCAACCACTGTGCCACCAGGGAAACCCCTGTTGTTGTTTTTTTTGGTTAAGACATTACAAGATCATTATACAAAGTTCAAAGTACAAAGAACAAGAACCCGTGTCCCCTGCATCGGCAGGCGGACTCTCAACCACTGTGCCACCAGGGAAACCCCTGTTGTTGTTTTTTTTGGTTAAGACATTACAAGATCATTATACAAAGTTCAAGCTGTAGTACAAAGAAGAAAGAAATCCCACCATCACCCAAGATCCCACAATTCAGAAGCATTTGGTGAACATCATTTCAGATATCTGCTTTCTTACAGACTAAAAGAGAAAGAAATGAAAAGAAACACAAAAATTAAATGCATTATTTGAAGTAGGAAGTGCATTGTGAGAGTATAGTAAGGGAGGTTGGGGTGAGGGAGAGATACTGCCAGATGTAAACTTGAGAGAAGGGACAGATCAGCATTTCCAGGGAGGGGAGGAAAGAAAGGACAGAGACAGGCAGACATTGTTTCTAATCAGGCCAGCTGTTCTTGTCATCCCCTGGCCTGCAGGCTTATGAGGGTTTTTATTCCCTGCCACTGCCCTTTGTGATCAGTCAGAAAAATGTGTGTTTACTTTGTGTATGATAACTCTGGTAGTTGTGGGAGCACTTGTGTATGTTGAGAAGCCACTTTGTAGATCTTAAACCTACTTTTTAATCTTTAAACTTGAGCTCTATGGGTAGCACACTGGGGAGTAAAGGCACTCCCTTATGTCTTTTACCCACATTCACTAGTTGTTTACATTTTGCCTGTTTGCTCTATCATTTTCTCTCCGTATGCACATATTTGCACGTTATATTTTTCTGAAACATTTGAGAGTAAATTGGAGATTGTGCCTCCTTTATCTCTTGAATCCTTCATTGTATGTTTTCTAAGAACAAGGACATTCTTATATAAACAGAGTACAGTAATTGGGAAACTTAATATTGATTCATCAGTATTATTCTTATTCATATTTCATCAAATGATCCTAATAACGGCCTTTATAGTTATCCCCCCCCAATCCAGGATTAAGTACTGCCTTTAGTTGTCATATATCTTTAATCTCCTTCAATCTGGAGCATTTCCTTAATTTCTCTTTGTCTTCTATGACTTTTGATATTTTTTTAAAACAGCTTTATTGAGGTATAATTTACGAAGCATAAAATCCATCCATTATAAGCATACATTTCAACGATTTTTAAGAAACTTGTGCAGCCATCACCACAGTCTACAATTTAGAATCTTTGCCTCCGAAGAGATCCTTCCTGCCTGTTTTCAGTCAATTCCTACCCAGCCCTAGGTAGCCAGTGATCAGCTTTCTGCCTCTACAGTTTTTTCATCTCTCTTCACTTAAAATAATGTTTTTGAGGTTCATTCATATTGTACTGTATATCAGTGATTTGTTTTTATTGCTGAATAATATTATATAGATATACCATATTTTGTTTATCCATCCACTAGTTGATGGACATTTGGGTAGTTTTTATATTTAAAATAATAATAAATAATGCTGCTATGGACAGCATTAAATAATGCATAAATAATGCTGCTATGGACATTTGTATATAACTCATTGTGTGGACATATGTTTTCATAACCCTTGAGTAGATTCCTAAGAGTAAAATTGTTGGATCAAATTACTGAACCCAAGTTCTTGTGCCCAATGCACAGTGAAGCCAAACAAATGGAAATGTCGGAGATTGGAGCGGAGAAAAGTTTATTGTAGGGCCAAGCAAAGACCTGAACTCCTCCATGGGTTTCAGGGAAGAGTTTTTAAGGGGAAGGTGAGGGAGGGTAGTAGGAGGGTGTGTGTGTCTGATTGGTTGGTGGTGAGGTAGCAGGGTGGTGTTTCAGAAATCTCAGTCATCAGCCTTCCGGTTCCAGCCAGTCTGGGGTCCACATGCTTGTGCTCAGGGGGCCTGAGTTCCCTCAGAGATATGTATCAAATTATGCACATCCTCTGAGGAGGAACCAGGCCCAGGCCCCATGCCGCACTATTATTTCTTTCTGCATTCCCTCAAGACCCTAATTAGTAACTATTTGAGTCTGCCCTTTGGAACTCAGGGAAGGTCTAGGAGGCTAAAACCTTTTTCCTACAAACAAGAAATGGGGGACACAGAAAGGCTTTTGTACTTGGGAGGGCCTCACAGGGTCCTTCTTGGCTTCATTATAAGTTTATGTATAACTTTTTAAGAAACTGCCACGTTTTTTCCCAAAGTGACTGTACCCTTTTATATTACCACAAGCAGTGTAATTGAGGGTTTCAGGTTCTCCCCATTCTTGTTGACACGTAGCATCGTCAGTCTTTTCCATTATAGTCATTTCAGTGGTAAGTAGTGGTATCTCTCTGTGGTTTTAATTTGCATTTCCCATCTCACTAATCCTGTTGAGTATCTTTTTATGTACATGGTAGTCATTTGTATATCTTCTTTGCTGAAATGTTTGTTCAGATCTTTTGCTCATTTTGTAATTGGATTTTGGGTAAGAGTTCTTTATATATTCAGGATACAAGTCCTCTATCAGATATATGATTTTCAAATATTTTTTTTACTAGTCTGTGGCTTTTTATTTCTTTTATTTTTTTTGGTAAATTAATTAATTTATCATTTATATTTGGCTATGTTGGGTCTTTATTGCTGCGTGTGGGCTTTCTGTAGTTTCAGGGAGCGGGGGCTACTCTTCATTGCGGTGTGCAGGCTTCTCATTGCAGTGGCTTCTCTTGTTGTGGAGCATGGGCTCTAGGCACGCAGGCTTCAGTAGTTGTGGCATGTATGCTCAGTAGTTGTGGCTCACGGGCTCTAGAGCACAGGCTTAGTAGTTGTGGCACACGGGCTTAGTTGCTACATGGTGTGTGGGATCTTCCCGGAGCAGGGCTCGAACCTGTGTCCCCTGCATTGGCAGGCGGATTCTTAACCACTGTGCCACCAGGGAAGTCCCTGTGGCTTTTTATTTCTTAATGGTGGCGTTTTAAGTGCAAAAGTTTTAAATCTTAAAGTCCAGTTTATCAGTTTTTTTCTTTTGTAGATCATGCTTTTATTCTCATACAAGAACTGTGCTCAATACAAAGTCATGAAGGTTTTGTCTAGTGGTTTTGTTACCAACCAGGGTTCTTGGCCTCCTTAATCAATAGAAATTGGTCAGAGGCCAGACAAGAAATTGAGGCAAGGCTTTATTGGGGCCTGTGCTGCAGCAGGAGGGAGTGAGAACAAACAACAGGTTCCCTTGCTTGCTTGCTCACTGAGCGGGGTGCAGGCGAGCTTTTACATTACATGGGGTGAGGATAGGGGTGTGTCCGGGAGTCGGGCTGGAGGGGTGGCTTAGGTGGTCTGCCCACCCCTTAGGTGGTGTGGTGTGCAGGGGGCACGTGCAGTGCCCTGCTTTAGCTCCGGGCTCTTCAAAAGTGGTAGTTGCATTTTTTGGTCTCTTTGTATCTTTTGTCCAGAGTTTGCCCTGATTGCACCTGCATGCAGTTACTTTTAGTCCCATGTAGTTTCCTTGTATTTTGTTGCTCGAGGAGAGGTGTGTCCAGGTGCAAGCACTGCAGCACTGCAGCAAAGGGTCCCAGCTCCCAGCCTGTCTCAGTTTTTTTTCATGGGGTTTTATAGGTTTTTGGCCTTCATATTAGGTCTGTGATCCCTTTTGAGTTAATTTTTGAGTATGGTGTGAGGTCAGGGTCCAAATTCAACCTTGTCCCACCACCATTAATTGACATGACT
>NW_006785406.1:1494867-1521526 GCF_000442215.2 Lipotes vexillifer | reverse complement strand
TTTCCCTACTGAATGGTCCTGGCACTTTGGTGGAAAGAAAGTCAATTGACCATAAATATAAGGGTTTATTTCTTGACTCAGTTTTTTTCCATTGATGTATATGCTTATCCTTACATCAGAAGCACACTTTCTCTTCTGATAGTCTTATAATGTGTATGTTGGTACATTTGATTTCCCACAGGTCCCTCAGCCTCTGTTCTTTATTCCTTTTTTTTTTTTTTTGCTGTTCCTCAGAGCTGTGGACTTAAAAACTGTTCACAAACTAAAAGTTGTGTCAACTTAAAAAAAAATGCACAATGTGAGAGTTGTGAGTTAAGTTTTACTTGGGGCAAAATGAGGACTGCAGCTCTGGAGACAGCATCCCAGATAGCTCTGAGAAACTGCTCCAAAGAGGTAGGAGGGAAGGTCTGAATATATATGATTTCGGTGAAGGGGGAATACATGCAATCAAGCACATATTTTTTGTAGAAGTTTTCTGCTAGTTTCTTGAAAGTTACTGCTAGTCACGAGGAGCAGATGTCACCATGAAGGATTTTAGTGTTTTTCTAGATATGAGGAGATACAAGAATTGAGCTCATAAAATTGGCTCCTGAAAATATCTAACTTTCTGAAGACCTGTTGTGCCAGTTTTTCCCAGAGCACAGAGTTCCTAATTTCAGCTCTTCACCCTGAACTCCTTTTAGTGGGGTGTTGAAAGTCAGCAGCTGCAAATGCACAAGATTTAATCCTTGTAGAGGTAGATGGTAAGTGCCAATTGTAGTTGACATTAAAAAAAATATATTTGTTTATTTATTTGGTTGCACCAGGACTTAGTGGTGGCAGGCAGGCTCCTTAGTTGCGGCTCGCTGGGCTCCTTAGTCGTGGCTTGCGAACTATTAGTTGTGGCATGCATGTGGGACCTAGTTCCCTGACCAGGGATCGAACCCAGGCCCCCTGCATTGGGAGCACAGTGTCGCCACCAGGGAAGTCCCTAAACTTAGACATTCTAAGTGTACAGTTCAGTGGTATTGAATACGTTCATAATTTTATGCACCTATCACCATTGTCCATCTCCATAACTTTTTTTTTTCTTTTTTTTGCGGTATGCGGGCCTCTCACTGTTGTGGCCTCTTGCATTGCGCAGCACAGGCTCCGGATGCGCAGGCTCAGCGGCCATGGCTCACGGGCCCAGCCGCTCTGCGGCATGTGGGATCTTCCTGGACCACGGCACTAACCCGTGTCCCCTGCATTGCTGGCAGACTCTCAACCACTGCACCACCAGGGAAGCCCATCTCCATAACTTTTTAAGTGTCAATTCTTTTTTTTTTTAATGTTTTTTAATATCTTTATTGGAGTATAATTGCTTCACAATGTTGTGCTAGTTTGTGCTGCACAACAAAGTGAATTAGCCATATGCATACATATATCCCCATATCCCCTCCCTCTTGCATTCGCTCCCACCCTCCCTATCCCATCCCTCTAGTCACGGAGCACCGAGGTGACCAGCTTCTTCCCACTAGCTAGCTATTTTATATTTGATAGTGTATATGTTAATGGTATTCTCTCACTTCATCCCAGCTTACCCTTCCCCCTCCCCGTGTCCTCAAGTCCGTTCTCTACGTCTGCATCTTTATTCCTGTCCTGCCCCTAGGTTCTTCAGAACCATTTTTTTTAGATTCCATATATATGTGTTAGCATATGGTATTTGTTTTTCTCTTTCTGACTTACTTCACTCTGTATGACAGACTATAGGTCCATCCACCTCACTGCAAATAACACACTTTCATTTCTTTTTATGGGTGAGTAATATTCCATTGTATATATGTGCCACATCTTCTTTATCCATTCATCCATTGGTGGACACTTAGGTTGCTTCCATGTCCTGGCTATTGTAGATAGAGCTTCAATGAACATTTTGGAACATGACTCTTTTTGAATTATAGTTTTCTCAGGGTATATGCCCAGTAGTGGGATTGCTGGGTCATATGGCAGTTCTATTTTTAGTTTTTTAAGGAACCTCCATACTGTTCTCCATAGTGGCTGTATCAATTTACATTCCCACCAACAGTGCAGGAGGGGTCCCTTTTCTGCACACCCTTTCCAGCATTTATTGTTTCTAGATTTTTTGATGATGGCCATTCTGACTGGTGTGAGGTGATACCTCATTGTAGTTTTGATTTGCATTTCTCTAATGATTAGTGATGTTGAGCATCCTTTCCTGTGTTTGTTGGCAATCTTCTTTGGAGAAATGTCTATTTAGGTCTTCTGTGCATTTTTGGATTGCGTTTTTTGTGTTTTTTGATGTTGAGCTGCATGAGCTGCTTGTATGTTTTGGAGATTAGTCCTTTGTCAGCTGCTTCATTTGCAAATATTTTCTCCCATTCTGAGGGTTGTCTTTTCATCTTGTTTATGGTTTCCTTTGCTGGGCAAAAGCTTTTAAGTTTCATTAGGTCCCATTTGTTTATTTTTGTTTTTATTTCCATTTCTCTAGGAGGTGGGTCAAAAAGGATCTTGCTGTGATTTATGTCATAGAGTGTTCTGCCTATGTTTTCCTCTAAGAGTTTGATAGTTTCTGGCCTTACATTTAGGTCTTTAATCCATTTTGAGCTTATTTTTGTGTATGGTGTTAGAGAGTGTTCTAATTTCATTCTTTTACATGTAGCTGTCCAGTTTTCCCAGCACCACTTATTGAAGAGGCTGTCTTTTCTCCATTTTATGCTCTTGTCTCCTTTATCAAAGATAAGGTGACCATATGTGCATGGGTTTATCTCTGGGCTTTCTATCCTGTTCCATTGATCTATCTTTCTGTTTTTGTGCCAGTACCATACTGTCTTGATTACTGTAGCATTGTAGTATAGTCTGAAGTCAGGGAGCCTGATTCCTCCATCTCCGTTTTTCTTTCTCAAGATTGCTTTGGCTATTCGGGGTCTTTTGTGTTTCCATACAAATTGTGAAATTTTTTGTTCTAGTTCTGTGAAAAATGCCATTGGTAGTTTGATAGGGATTGCATTGAACCTGTAGATTGCTTTGAGTAGTAGAGTCATTTCCACAATGTTGATTCTTCCAATCCAAGAACGTGGTGTATCTCTCCATCTGTTTGTATCATCTTGAATTTGTTTGATCAGTGTCTTATAGTTTTCTGCATACAGATTTTTTGTCACCTTAGGTAGGTTTATTCCTGGGTATTTTATTCTTTTTGTTGCAGTGGTAAATGGGATTGTTTCCTTAATTTCTCTTTCAGATTTTTCACCATTAGTGTATAGGAATGCAAGAGATTTCTGTGCGTTAATTTTGTATCTTGCTACTTTACTAAATTCATTGATCAGCTCTAGTACTTTTCTGGTAGCATCTTTAGGATTCTCTATATATAGTATCATGTCATCTGCAAACAGTGACAGTTTTACTTCTTCTTTTCCGATTTGGATTCCTTTTATTTCTTTTTCTTCTCTGATTGCTGTGGCTAAAACTTCTAAAACTGTGTTGAATAATAGTGGTGAGAGTGGGCACCCTTGTCTTGTTCCTGATCTTAAAGGAAATGGTTTCAGTTTTTCACCATTCAGGACGATGTTGGCTGTGGGTTTGTCTTAAATGGCCATTATTATGTTGAGGTACGTTCCCTCTATGCCTACTTCTGGAGAGTTTTTATCATAAGTGGGTGTTGAATTTTGTTGAAAGCTTTTTCTGAATTTATTGAGATGATCATATGGTTTTTATCCTTCAATTTGTTTATATGGTGTATCACATTGATTGATTTGCATATATTGAAGAATCCTTGCATTCCTGGAATAAACCCCACTTGATCATGGCGTATGACCTTTTTAATGTGCTGTTGGATTCTGTTTGCTAGTATTTTGTTGAGTATTTTTGCATCTATGTTTATCAGTGATATTGGCCTGCAGTTTTCTTTTCTTGTGACATCTTTGTCTGGTTTTAGTATCAGGGTGATGAATGAGTAGAATGAGTTTGGGAGTGTTCCTCCCTCTGCTATATTTTGGAGGAGTTTGAGAAGGATAGGTGTTAGCTCTTCTCTAAATATTTGACAGAATTCGCCTGTGAAGCCATCTGGTCCTGGGCTTTTGTTTCTTGGAAGATTTTTAATCACAATTTCAATATCATTACTTGTGATTGGTTTGTTTATATTTTGTATTTCTTCCTGGTTCAGTCTCAGAAGGTTGTACTTTTCTAAGAAATTGTCCATTTCTTCCAGGTTGTCCATTTTATTGGCATATAGTTGCTTGTAGTAATCTCTTATGTTCCTTTGTATTTCTGCCTTTCTTTTCCTTTTTTTTTTTTTTTTTTTTGCGGTATGCGGGCCTCTCACTGCTGTGGCTTCTCCCATTGCAGAGCACAGGCTCCGGACGCGCAGGCTCAGCGGCCATGGTTCACAGGCCCAGCCGCTCTGTGGCATGTGGCATCTTCCCGGACTGGGGCACGAACCTGCGTCCCCTGCTTCGGCAGGCAGACTGTCAACCACTGCGCCACCAGGGAAGCCCAACTTTACCTTTTTCATTTCTAATTCTGTTGATTTGAGTCTTCTCCCTTTTTTCCTTGATGACTCTGGCTAATGGTTTATCAATTTTGTTTATCTTCTCAAAGAACCAGCTTTCAGTTTTATTGATCTTTCCTATTGTTTTCTTCATTTCTTTTTCATTTATTTCTGATCTGATCTTTAAGATTTCTTTCCTTCTGCTAACTTTGGGGTTTTTTTGTTGTTGTTTCTCTAACTGCTTTAGATATAAGGTTAGGTTGTTAATTTGAGATGTTTCTTGTTTCTTGAGGTAGGATTGTATTGCTATAAACTTCCCTCTTAGAACTGCTTTTGCTGCATCCCATAGGTTTTGGTTCATCGTGTTTCCGTTGTCATTTGTTTCTAGGTATTTTTTGTTTCTAGGTTTTTTTCCTGTAATTGATATCTAGTCTCACAGTGTTGTGGTTGGAAAAGATACTTGATACGATTTCAGTTTTCTTAAATTTACCAAGGCTTGATTTGTGACCCAGGATAGGTCTATCCTGGAGAATGTTCCATGAGCACTTGAGAAGAAAGTGTATTCTGTTGTTTTTGGATGGAATGTCCTATAAATATCAATTAAGTCTATCTTGTTTAATGTGTCATTTAAAGCTTGTGTTTCCTTATTTATTTTCATTTTGGATGATCTGTCCATTGGTGAAAGTGTGGTGTTAACATCCCCTACTATGACTGTGTTACTGTCAATTTCCCCTTTTATGGCTGTTAGCATTTGCCCTGTGTATTGAGGTGCTGCTATGTTGGGTGCATAAATATTTACAATTGTTATATCTTATTCTTGTATTGATCCATTGATCATTATGTACTGTCCTTCTTTGTCTCTTGTAATAGTGTTTATTTGAAAGTCTATTTTGTCTGATATGAAAATTGCTGTTCCAGATTTCTTTTGATTTCCATTTGCATGGGATGTGTTTTCCATGCCCTCACTTTCAGTCTGTATGTGTCCCTAGGTCTGAAGTGGGTCTCTTGTAGGCAGCGTATGTATGGGTCTTGTTTTTGTATCCATTCAGCCAGTCTGTGTCTTTTGGTTGCAGCATTTAATCCATTTATATTTAAGGTAGCTATCGATATGTATGTTCCTATTACCATTTTCTTAATTGCTTTAGGTTTGTTATTGTAGGTCTCTTCCTTCTCTTGTTTACTGCCTAGAGAAGTTCCTTTAGCATTTGTTGTAAAGCTGGTTTGGTGGTGCTGAATTCTCTTACCTTTTGCTTGTCTGTAAAGGTTTTAACTTCTCTGTGCAATCTGAATGAGATCCTTGCTGGGTAGAGTAATCTTGCTTGTAGGTTTTTCCCTTCCATCACTTTAAATATGTCCTGCCACTCCCTTCTTCGTTTTGGAGTTTCTGCTGAAAAATCAGCTGTTAACCTTATGGGTATTCCCTTGTATGTTACTTGTTGCTTTTCCATTGCTGTGTTTAATATTTTTTCTTTGTATTCAGTTTTTGATAGTTTCATTAGTATGTGTCTCGGTGTGTTTCTCTTTGGGTTTATCCTGTATGGGACTCTGCTTCCTGGACTTGATTGACTGCTTCCTTTCCCATGTTAGGGACGTTTTCGACTATAACCTCTTCAAATATTTTCTCAGACCCTTTTTCTGTTCTTCTTCTGGGACCGTTATAATTCGAACGTTGGTGTGTTTAATGTTGTCCCAGATGTCTCTGAGACTGTCCTCAATTCTTTTCGTTATTTTTTTTTATTCTGCTCCTTGGCAGTTCTTTCCACTATTGTATCTTGCAGGTCACTTATCCGTTCTTCTGCCTCAGTTATTTTGCTATTGATTCCTTCTAGAGTATCATTAATTTCAGTTATTGTTTTCATCACTGTTTGTTTGCTCTTTAGTTCTTCTAGATCCTTGTTAAATATTTCTTGTATTTTCTTCATTCTGTTCCCGAGATTTTTGAACATCTTTACTGTCATTATTATTTTACTTTATTTTATTTTTTCTAATTTTTTGCGATACCGGGTCTCTCACTGTTGTGGCCTCTCCTGTCGTGGAGCACAGGCTCCGGACGCACAGGCTCAGCGGCCATGGCTCACGGGCCTAGCCACTCCACGGCATGTGGGATCTTCCCAGACCGGGGCCCGAACCCGTGTCCCCTGCATCGGCAGGCGGACTCTCAACCTCTGTGCCACCAGGGAAGCCCTACTGACATTATTTTCAGTTCTTTTTCAGGTAGGTTCCCTATTTTGTCTTCATTTATTTGGGTTTTTAGGTTTTTGCCTTGCTCCTTCATCTGTAACATATTTTTTTGTTGTTTCATTTTTGTTTTTTTCTTTTTCGATAGGTGGGGTGGTATTCCTGTCTTACTGGTTGTTTGGCTTGAGGCATCCAGCATTGGAGTTTGCAGGCAGTTGGATAGATCCGGGTCTTAGTGCTGAGATGAATACCTCCAGGAGACCTCACTCCAATTAATATTTGCTGGGGTCTGAGGTTCTCTGTTAGTCCAGCAGTTTGAACTCAGAGCTCCCACCACAGGAGCTCGGGCCCAGCCTCTGGCCTGGGAACCAAGATCCCGCAAGCTGCGTGGTGTGGCAAAAAAAAAAGAGAAAAAAAAAAAGAAAAGGAGCAAAATATATCAAAGAATAAAAAACAAAATAAGGGCTTCCCTGGTGGTGCAGTGGTTGAGAGCTGGCTTTGGGCACATTTCTCTGCCATTTGTGGATTTGATCTTAAAATTTAGGTCAAGCTTGGGCTGCCCTGGTGGCACAGTGGTTGAGAGTCTGCCTGCCGATGCAGGGAACTTGGGTTCCTGTCCTGGTTTGGGAAGATCTCATGTACCTCGGATCGGCTGGGGCCTTGGGCCATGGTTGTGGAACCTGTGCGTCCGGAGCCTGTGCTTCGCGGTGGGAGAGGCCACAACAGTGAGAGGCCCGCGTAATGCAAAAAAAATAAAATAAAATTAGAAACATAAAAAATATATTAGGAAAAGTAAAAATATAATTGAAACAACTGCAGCAAGGTAAAATAAGACCATAACAGAAAAAAGAGAAAAAAAGTGCAGGCGCGGGGGGCACAAGCCAAAAGGAGAGAACAGTAACAGAGTATGAAGAATAAAATAAAATTGGAAAATAAAAAATTTATTAGGAAATATAAAAATATAAATGAGTCAACAACAGTGAATCAACAAGGTAAAACAGAACCCCAATCTAAAAGAGGAAAAAAGAAAAACAAAAAGACTTGGCTCTTGGGGTGGAGTTTAGGAGGGGTGGAACTTAGGCAGGGGCAGGGTTTAGGGTGGGGTGGAACCTAGGCTGGTGGTGGGGTGAGGTCTGAGCATGGGATGGGGCCTTTGCTTAGGACCGTGTCACTGGGGGTTCTTCCCATCCCCTTAGGTGTCTGTGGTCCCCCACTGGTGCCTAGTAGGTGCCCTAGTTGTGCAGAGACATGAATTCTGCGTCCTCCCAGTCTGCCATCTTGACTTCCCCCTCTGCCGAGTACTTTCTTGCTTCGGTTTCTGACATATCCATTGCCTCCGGGCCATCGGGTGGGCTGGTTCGTGACTGGCATGGACACTCTGTGCTGGTGGTAGCCTGGAATTCCACACCTGGAGAAACTTTTTGGCTAGTGGGGCAGCCGTAGGGAGGTGGACAGGGGCCACCTCCATAACTTTGTGTCTTGCAAAACTGAAACTCTATACCCATTAAACAGTCACCCCCCATTATCCCCCCTGCCAGCCCCTGGTAACCACCATTCTACTTTGTCTCTATTATTTTGACTAAATAACTTAAATAAAATTGTACAGTGTTAGTCTTTTTGTGACTGGCTTATTATTTCACTTAGCACAATGTCCTCAAGTTTCATCTATGTTGTAACATGTGACAGGATTTCCTTCCTTTTCAAGGATGAATAATATTCCTTTGTATAGATATACCACATTTTGTTTATCCATTTATCTATTGATGGGCATTTGGGTTGATTCCACGTTTCACCTATTGTGAGTAATGCTGCTATGAATGTGGGTGTACAAGTTATCTCCTTGAGACCCTGTTTTCCATTCTTTTTGGTATATCCCCAGAAGTAGAATTTCTGGATCATTTGGTAATTCTATTTAAAATTTTTTGAGGAACCACCATGCTGTTTTTCACAGTGGCTGTACTATTTTACATTCTTACCAATAGTGCACAAGGTCTCCACTTTCTCCACAACCTCACCAACACCACTTGTTTTCTGTTTTTTTGATAGTAGTCATCTTAATGTGTGTGCTGTGGTATCTCATTCTAGTTTTGATTTGCATTTCCCTAATGCAAGTGATTTTGAGCTGGAGGGGGAGGAGCTTGCAACAATGGGGTGAGGTGTAACAACAATGGCCGCCTAACTTCCTAACTTCACCTCTGATCAGAATCAACAACCAGCTGTCGGAGCATAGATTTGCGATATTTGGAGGGCAGGGTCCTTTTTGTCTGCCTCTGTGTAAGCCACTCCAGGAACACATGCACAGCTGCATGCCTCATGGCTGGGGGTAGGGGGTGGGTAGGGGTAGCTGCTACTGTGCTACCAGTTGAAATCGACTGAAATGAACCACGATTTGCCCTCCAAATCTTCCTGTGGATGTTAAGCCTTCAGTAGACTTAACAGAGCTCCAGAAAGTTATATCAGACAGATTCTGCCAGTGTAATTTTTGTCCAGGTGGGGAGACAGATTCCTGATGCTTCCTATTCTACCATCTTCTCAGAATCCTCTCTGTGGATGCCTTTTTGTGCTGTCCTGAGCTATGTCCTGTGAACTATAGAAATTGGTCTCAGACCCAGGTCAGGGCTAAAAGTGGACATACTTCTTAAGCTAATGGGGCTCAGGGAAGGATAGAAGCTGGGGGATGGGCAAGGAGTCATTGGGCTCTTATCTTTCCTGGGTCTTCCAGCCCCCTGGGAAATCTTGTTTTTCCTAGAAGGTGGCCTGAGACTTGGCTCTTCACAACACCTTTGTCCCTATGGAAACTTTTTGCCTTCTGCCACCTCCCTATTGCCCATCTGCCCTGTGTAGGGGTGGGCAGACATTGAAGACTGAGTAAAGTAGCACCTGCCTCTTAGCCTTGCCTTGTAACTGTTGGGCATCCTCTGTGGAGGGTGTGAAGGGGCTCCAAGTAGAGGTCATGGATCCAGGGTAAGTGTTGGCCCTGTATATTCCACCTAAGGTTTTCATTCATTCTTCCAGCCAGTTTTGTACAGACAGGGGTCCTGGCCTGAGTTGTGTTTAGAGCTGGGGTGAGAGTGGTAGGATTCTCTCTGAGCTCATGTCCTGGTGGAGCTTTTGGGGAACTACTGCCCTGCCAAGGAGAGAAGAGGTTACTTGCCCCAGAAAGTAATATGCCAACCATCCCACCAGTTATGGGGAAAAGTTCCATATACAATTCTGGAAGAAACTGTACAGATTAGGCCTCTTGTCTCTAGGATAGAATTTCTGTGAATAAAAGCCAAATGTACTTTTATTGTTGCCTCTGTCTTTCTGCAGGTAATGCCTTGAACACCTCTGTAACCAGATGCCTTTGCCTTTCTCTTTTGGCAGAGGAATGTCACGGCATCCGGAGTCATCCCTCAGATTTCTCTGATCATGGGCCCATGTGCCGGTGGGGCTGTCTACTCCCCGGCCCTAACAGACTTCACGTTCATGGTAAAGGTAAGAAAAGGACCTGGTTCTCCTGCCCTTTGAGAGTTGTGCAGTACCTCACCTGCAATAACAATAATTCCTGACCCAGATCTGTGTTGTTATCTGCACGCTTATTGGATTTCAGTGCAGTGCTGATAAGGTCTTGGTGGAGAGAAGGTTTTGGCATGAAGACTGTAGCTTGTGTGGGTTCAGTGGCAGAATGTGCTTGTCTACTTCATTGGTGGGTGATTTTACTTGTTGATCTGAATTGCAAATGATTTTCAGGTAATCAAAGTTCCTATCCTCTGCCCAGACAGATGATCGTTTACTGAATCCTAAATACAGAAAGTTTCTCATGGAAAGCTTTTCTGTAAACTGCTTCACTAGGAGGTTGTTTCTTATGTCCCACCTTTATTTCTTCAGCTGTTTGCCATTTTATTACATTTTGTCTATGATGGTAATGGTAAATCTGATCTCCAACTTCATTGTAAAGAGGTCCATATCTTTATTACATGATTTATATGAAATGATATTTTAAAATGATTTTTAAAAGAAGCCTATTTGAAATTATACATGGGTAATTACCTTTAACCCGATACTTAAAAAAGAAATCAGTCTTTTCCTCTTAAATATTTTTAACCATAATGAGCAATAAATGTAAAGACAGGGCTGGTGGCGCTTATACATGGGTAATTACCTTTAACCCGATACTTAAAAAAGAAATCAGTCTTTTCCTCTTAAATATTTTTAACCATAATGAGCAATAAATGTAAAGACAGGGCTTCCCTGGTGGCGCAGTGGTTGAGAGTCTGCCTGCCAATGCAGGGGACACGGGTTCGTGCCCCGGTCTGGGTAGATCCCACATGCCGCGGAGTGGCTAGGCCTGTGAGCCGTGGCTGCTGAGCCTGCGCGTCCGGAGCCTCCACAGCGGGAGAGGCCACAACAGTGAGAGGCCTGCGTACTGCAAAAAAAAAAGGTCAAGACAAATTAGGGGGCAAAAAGGAAAGAGAGTCATCCAGTATGAAAACAGTGTAAATAGAGGAGCGTAAATAGGAAACACTTTTCTCTTTGGCAGTAGGAATTAAAGTTTAGCAAAGTGCTTACCCCTTGACTCAACTATTCTTTCTTGGTGACAGATTAAAAGCAACCTAAATGTTCAATGTTCAGTTTAGGGTGGACTTTAAAAATTAAGATGACCACATCTCTTATTTCTTGAGCAAAGCAGGATTCCTTGAACTAAATCTATATATGCCATACCTATGTGGTGCTACCCCAGTTGTCTTCCTACCTGGCAGGAATGGAGGTGTGGGATCAATTCCTTGGGCCATTCTTTCCTCCTCTCCTTACATACATGCTGGAAAATTCTAAACTGCTTTCTCTTATTTTTTTAAAAAATTAATTTATTCTTTTTTTTGGGCTGTGTTGGGTCTTCATTGCTGCATGTGGGCTTTCTCTAGTTGAGGCGAGTGGGGGCTACTCTTCATTGCAGTGCGCTGGCTTCTCACTGTGGTGGCTTCTTGTAGCGGAGCACGGGCTGTAGGCACGTGGGCTTCAGTAGTTGTGGCTGTGGGCTCAGTAGTTGTGGCTTGCAGACTCTAGAGCACAGTCTCAGTAGTTGTGGTGCACGGGCTTAGTTGCTCCGTGGCATGTGGGATCTACCCGGCCCAGGGCTCAAACCTGTGTTCCCTGCATTGGCCAGGCGGATTCTTAACCACTGCACCACCAGGGAAGCCCTGCTTTGTCTTATTTTTAAAACATTTTTTCCCAGTTTCATTGAGATATAATTGACATATAACATTGTTTAAGTTTAAGGTGTACATTTTTTTAAAAAATTATTTATTTATTTATTTTTGGCTGCATTGGGTCTTCATTGCTGTGCACAGGCTTTCTCTAGTTGCAGTGAGTGGGGGCTACTCTTCGTTGCGGAGCACAGGCTCTAGGTGCGCAGGCTTCAGTAGCTGTGGCTCGAAGGCTCTAGAGTGCAGGCTCAGTAGTTATGGCACACAGTATTAGTTGCTCTGCTGCATGTGGGATCTTCCCAGACCAGGGTTTGAACCCGTGCCTCCTTCATTGGCAGGCAGATTCTTAACCACTGTGCCACCAGGGATGCCCCCTTAAGGTGTACATGTTGACTTGATACTTACATATTGTAAAATGATTACCCCCATAGTGCTCTCATAATTACCATTTCTTTTTTGTGGTGATTAACATTAAAGATCTACTCTCTTAGCAGTTTTCAAGTATGTGATACAGTACCGTTAACTATAATCTCCATGTTGTACATTAGATCCCCAGAACTTCTTCATCTTATAACTGGAAGTTTGTATCTTTTGACCAACAGCTCCCTTCACTCCAACACTGCCCCTGCTCTTAGTAACCACTGTCCTTTTTCTGTGAGTTCAGCTGTTTTAGGTTCCATGTATAAGTGAGATCATACAGTATTTCTCTTCCTCTGTCTGACTTACTTTACTTAGCATACGCTAAGTGAAATGCCCTAAAGAATGATTCATGTCACGAATGGCAGGATTTCCTTCTTTCTCATGGCTGAATAATATTTCTCTGTGTTTGTCTGTGTGTATGTATGTGTCACTTTTTTTTATTGATATGGATATCCAGTGGATAATTCTGTGTGTATATGTGTATTTGTATGTATGTCACATGTTTTTTTAATCCATTCATCCATTGATGGACACTTAGGTTGTTTCCATATCTTGGCTACTGTGAATAATGCTGCAGTGAAATGGGAATGCAGTCATCTGTTTGAGGTCCTGATTTTATTTCCTTTGGATATATACCCAGAAGTGGGATTGCTGGATCATTTGGTAAGTTCTATTTTTAGTTTTTTGAGGAAGCTCCATACTGTTTTCTATAGTGGCTGTATCAATTTATATTCCTACCAAGAGTGCACAGTGTTCCCTTTTCTCCAGAACTTTACTAGCACTTGTTATTTCTTGTCTTTTTGATAACAGCCATTCTAAGAGGTGTGAGGCGAAAACCTCATTGTGGTTTTGATTTGCATTTCCCTGATGATGAGTGATGTTGAGCATCTTTTCATTAGTCATTTGTATGTTTTCTTTGGAAAAATGTCTATTCAGATCCTCTACCCATTTTTTAATCAAAAATTTTTTTGCTGTTAAGTTTTACGAGTTCTCTATATATTTTGGATATTAATCCCTTATCAGATATATGATTTGCAAATATTTTCTCCTATTCGGTAGGTTGCCTTTTCATTTTGTTGATTGTTGCTTTTGCTGTGTAGAAACTTTTTAGTTTGCAGTAGTCCCACTTATTAATTTTTGTTTCTATTACGTTTGCTTTTGGTATCATCCATAAAATTATTGCCAAGAGCAGTGTCAGGGAGTGTTTCTCCTATGTTTTTTTCCTAGGAGTTTTGCAGAGTCAGGTCTTTAAGTCCTTAACCTATTTTGAGTTAATTTTTGTGAGTGGTCTAGGATATGTGTCCAGTTTCATCTTCTTCATGTGGTTATCCAGTTTTCCCACCATCATTTATTGAAGAGACTATCTTTTCCCCATTTAGTGTTCTTGGCTCCCTGGTCAAGTATTCGTTGACTGTATACGTGAGAGTTTGTTTCTGGGCTCTTGATTCTGTTCCATTGGTCTGTGTTTCTTTTTATGTGATGCCATACTTCTGTAGAAAAATGATATTGGAATTTTGATAGGAGTTGCATTGAATCTATAGATGGCTTTGGGTAGTACAGACATTTTAACAATATTTTTATAAACATGGGATTTTTTTCCCACTTGTGTCATCTTTGGTGTTTTTCATCAAAGTCCTATAATTTTCAGTGTTTAGATCTTTCACCTCCTTGGTTAAATTTATACATAGGTATTTTGTAATGTTTGATGCTATCATGAATGGGCAGGTTTTATTTCTTTTTCAGATATTTTCTATATAGCGTATATTTTGTACATAGTGTATAGAAATACAACTGATTTCTGTATGTTGACTTTTTGTACGCTGTATCTTTTAATCCTGTGTTTTCATCCTAAGCAATCCCATCCTCCACTTGCAGAACTTTAATTAATACCTGCATATTGGCACCACCTCCTCTTTCTTGTCCTCCGCAACTAATCATTAAGCCTTAACCATTCTACATCTTAACTATTCCATGTGTTTAATGAGAGTACAATAAAAATGCTAATAGATTCTTTCTTAAAGGTCTAGACAAGTTCATATTAACAAGAAAACTACAATGTAAGAGTAGACATTCCATGAAGGAAGTGCAATGAAGGGCTAGCCCTGCCAGGTGAGAAAATATGTTTTAAAGCTAAAATAACTAAAACTATTTGTTCAGTTTGTAAATGAATAGACCAGGGAACAGAACAGAACTGAGAAACAGGACAGAACTGACAGATAGATCTAAATATATTTGGACATTTAATTTATGATGGAAAGGATATTGTTCTATTCAGGGTCACTGATAATGGCAGTTTCTTGTATCAAAGACGCCAACGATTTCTATATCATTAAATCCAGTTGACATTTCTCAGTCCTATCTTACTTGACCTTCCAGCAGCCTTTGACCTATGTCATCACTTCTTCCTCTTTGAAACATCAGGGCACTATACTCTCTTGGTTTTCTTCTAGCAATTCTCTCATTCCCTTGGTGATCTTATCCTACCTCAAGACTTTAAATATCCATCTATGTATGTGCTGACAACTCTCAAACCTATTTCTTCAGGATGGAACGGTCTCCTGAACTCCAGGATTAAACATTCAGTTGCCTATCAACATTTCCATTTGGGCTTTAATGGGTTTCTCATCTCTAATGAGGCCCTCCCAAAGCGCTCTCTTATAGCCTTCCCCATCTCAATAAATGGCAAGACCAGCCTTCCAGTGGCTCAGGTCAAAAACACTGACTCATTTTTCTGTTATATTCCGAGTTCAATCAGTCTAAAATCATATTTGCTCTATTTTAGGTTATAATCTAAAATATAATAAAATTCCTATGTACTTCTTATTACTTAACACTGCTATTACTTTGATTCAAGCACCTCACCTGGATTATTGCATAATCCTTCTAACTGGTCTTCCTGCTTCTGTCTCTGCCTCCTCTCCCAGTTAATTAAAAAATTTTAAACAATTTAAAATTTCTAATGTAATACATACTCAGGGAAGTACATAAAATACGTAAAGTTTAGCAATTATTATAAAGTACAGATCCACGTAAATGACACCCAGATCAGGAAATGGTCCTCCAGGAGCCTGCCCCCCATTACCCTCGTAATCAGTATTGTCTCCATCCATCCTGCCTAGAAGTGTTTGTCTCAACTTTTATGGTAATTTTAAAATTTGCTTTGCTCTATAGTTTAAAATTTTAATTATGCCTCACTAAACAATGGGGTTAATGCTGCCTATTTTACCTTTAACGTAAAGTGAAACATAATATGCATTCTTTTGTGCGTGACTGTGACGCATGTCTATAAGATTTATCCATGTTCTTTGTAAATGTAGTTCATTTTAATAGCTGTGTAGTATATTATCTTAAGATCCTCATCCTTTCTACTGTTGATGGATATTTGTGTTTCAGTTTCTCAAGGTGGGACAATGTTAGGTCATAGGATGTACATGTCTTCACCTTTTCTATGTAATGCCTGTTTGCTGAAGAAGTTGCAGCAATTTACACTTCTACTAGCAGTGTGTGAGCATTTCACTTGTTCTGCATCCGTGCCAGCACTTTTATTGACATAATTTAATTATGCCAGTTTGCATTTGGTGTGATATCTCTTTTTTTTTCTGTTTTGTTCTTAATTTTAATTTTATTTATTTTTGGCTGCATTGGGTCTTTGTTGCTGCACTCAGGCTTTCTCTAGTTGCAGTGAGCGGGGGCTACTCGTTGTTGCAGCGTGAGGGCTTCTCACTTCGGTAGCTTCTCTTGTTGCGGAGCATGGGCTGTAAGCACGCAGGCTTCAGTAGTTGTAGCTTGTGGGCTCAGTAGTTGTTATGCGCAGGCTCAGTCGTTGTGACGCACTGGCTTAGTTGCTCCGCTGCATGTGGGATCTTCCCGGACCAGGGCTCGAACCCGTGTCTCCTGCATTGGCAGGCAGATTCTTAACCACTGCACCACCAGGAAAGCCCTCTCATTGTTTTAATCTGCATTTCCATGACTAATGAGGTTAAACACCTTTTCATATGTTTCTTTTTTTCTTTTTTCTTTTTTTTTTTTGGTTGTGCTGTGCAGCTTGCAGGATCTTAGCTCACTGACCAGGGATTGAACCTGGGCCTCAGCACTGAAAGCACTGAGTCCTAACCATTGGATTGCCAGGGAATTCCCTCATGTTTATTTCATGGCATGGCTGTTCATCTATTTTACCCATTTTTAAAAATTGAGGTTTTTGTTTTCTTCTTACTGATTTTTAGCAGTTCTTTGTATATTCTGGATGTAAGTTCTTTATCAGTTATATATATTGCACCTGTCTTCTCCCACTCTGTGACTTCAGTTTTTTCTTCTCAATGCTATCCTTTGAGCAGAATTTTTTAAAAATCTTTTTATCTTGAAATTTCTAATTTACAGAATTCTTAACTGTTTGAGAGTGGGTTATATATATCATGTCCCTTTACCTTTTTAATGCTTCAATATATAATTCTTTTTTATAAATAAATAAATAAATTAATTAATTAGACTGTGCTGTGTCTTAGTTGCAGCATGCGGGATCTTCATTGCCGCTCGTGGGATCTTTGCTGTGGCATGCTGGATCTTTAGTTGTGGCATGCAAACTCTTAGTTGTGGCATGCGAACTCTTAGTTGCAGCATGTGGAATCTAGTTCCCTGACCAGGGGTCGAACCTGGGCCCCCTGCATTGTGAGTGTGGAGTTTTAGCCACTGGGCCGCTAGGGAAGTCCCCAGTATATAATTAAGAACTAGGATGTTTTCTTACATAACCAGTTGTTAAATTCCAGAAGTTTAACACTGATACAGTATGTTTTAAAAAAAATTGTAGAATATACATAAGAAATGGTTAAGTGGTAAGATTTAAGTTACAGTTCTGTGGCCTTAGGTACCTTTACATTTTTTTTGCAACCATCGTCACCAGTCATCTCCAGAACTTTTTCATCTACCCCAGTTGAAACTCTGTACTCATTAAACATAGTTCTCCATTCCCTACTCCCAGTCCCTTTCTGTTGTGGAATTTGTGGATTCATACAATATTTGTCCATTTGTGACTGGTTTATTTCACTTAGCATAATGTCTTCAAGGTTCATCCATATGGTACCATGTGTCAGAACTGCCTTCCTTTTTTAGACTGATTATGCTGTAATTAACGTTGGTGTACATGTATCTGTTTGAATCCCTGTTTTCAGTTCTTTTGGGCATACACCTAGGAGTGGAGTTACTGGATATTTTGGTAATTCTGTTTAATATTTTGAAGAAACATCATACTGTTTTCCACAGTGGCTGCACCATTTTACATTCCCACCAGCAATGCACAAAGGGTTCCAATTTCTGTACATCCTTGCCAGCGTTTGTTTTCTGTTTTGATAATAGCTATCCTAATGTGTGTGAAGTGGTATCTCACTGTGGTTTTCATTTATATTTCTCAAATGATTAGTAATGTTGAGCCTCTTTTCATATTATTTGCCATTGGTTTATCTTTTTTGGAGACATGTCTATGCAAGTCTTCTGTTCATTTTTTTTTTTTTTTTTTTTTGCGGTATGCGGGCCTCTCACTGTTGTGGCCTCTCCTGTTGCGGAGCACAGGCTCCAGATGCCCAGGGTCAGCGGCCATGGCTCACAGGCCCAGCCGCTCTGCGGCATGTGGGATCTTCCCGGACCGGGGCACGAACCCGTGTCCCCTGCATCAGCAGGCAGACTCTCAACCACTGCGCCACCAGGGAAGCCCTGTTCATTTTTTGATTGAATCATTTTATTGTTGTTGTTGAGTTGTAGGAGTTCTTCATATATTCTGATATTAACCCCTTATCAGATCATGATTTGAAAATATTTTCTCCCATTCTGTGGGCTGCCTTTTCATTCTGTTAGTGTTCTTTGCACAGAAGATTTTAATTTTGATGAAGTCCAGTTTGTCTACTTTTGTAATCTCTGCTATTGTTATCATACCCAAGAAATCTTGCCAAATCCAGTGTCACGTACTTTCCCTGTATGTTTCCTTCTAAGTTTTGTAGTTTTAGCTCTTATGTTTAGTCCTTTGATCCATTTTGAGTTAATTTTTGTATATGATGTAACATAGGTCCAACTTCATGTTTTTGCACGTGGATATCCAGTTTTCCTAGCACTATTTTTTTTCTTTTCCATTATAGTTTATTACAGGATATTGAATATAGTTCCCTGTGCTATACAGTAGGTCCTTGTTTTCCTATTTTATATATAGTAGTGTGTATCTGTCAATCCCAAACTCCTAATTTATTATAACCATAAGTTTGTTTTCTATGTCTGGGAGTCTGTTTTTGTTTTGTAAATAAGTTCATTTGTATCATATTTTAGATTCCATATATAAGTGATATCATATGATATTTGTCTTTCTCTTTCTGACTTGGTTCAGTTAGTGTGATAATATCTAGGTCCATGCATGTTGCTGCATGGCATTATTTCATTCTTTTTTATGGCTGAGTAGTATTCCATTGTGTGTATATATATATATATATATATATATACCACATCTTTATCCATTCATCTGTTGATGGACATTTAGGTTGGTTCCATGTCTTGGCTATTGTAAATAGTGCTATAAATATGAATACTGAGGTGCACCTATCTTTTTTGAATTAGAGTTTTCTCTGGATATATGCCCAGGAGTGGGATCTGGCACCATTTATTGAAAAGACTGTTCTTTCTTCATTGAATGGTCTAAGTGTCATTGTTGAAAACCATTTGACCAGGTATGGAAGGGTTTATTTCTGGGCTCTCTATTCTGTTCCATTGGTCTATATGTCTGTCTTTATGCCAGTACCACACTGTTTTGATTTCTGTAGCTTTTTAGTAGGTTTTGAAGTCAGGAAGTGTGAGACCTCCAACCTTGTTCTGTTTCAGAATTGTTTTGGCTGTACACAGAGTCCCCTGAGATTCCACATCAACTTTAGGATGGATTTTTCTATTTCTGCAAAAATATCATTGAGATTTTGATAGGGATGATGTTGAATCTGTACGTTGCTTTTGGTAGTTTTTACATCTTAACAGTATTGAGTCTTTCAATCCATAAATGGAAGATATCTTTTCCATTATGTCTTATTTAATTTCTTTCAGAAATGTTTTATAATTTTCACTGTACAAGTTTTTTTTTGCCTTTTTGGCTAAGTTACACCTAAGTACCTTATCCTTTTAGAAACTATTGTAAATGAAATTGTTTTTGTAACTTCCTTTTCAGATTGGTCATTGTTAGCGTACAGAAATGCAACTGATTTTGGTGTGTTAATTTTGTATCCTGCAACTTAATTTGTTTATTCTAACTTTGTGTGTGTGTGGAATCTTTGGGGTTATCTACATATAAAATCCATGTCATCTGCAAACACATAATTTTACTTCTTCCTTTCTGATTTGGGTGCCTTTTTCTTTTTCTTGACTAATTGCTCTGGCTAGGATTTCCAATACTGTGTTGAATGGAAGTGGAGAAAGCAGGCATCCTTGCCTTGTCCCTGATCTTAGAGGAAAAGCTTCCAGTCTTTAACCATTGAGTATAATGTTAGCTGTGGGTTTTTCATATGTGGCCTTAATCATGTTGAAGTAGTTTCTTTCTAGTTTTCTGAGTATGTTTACCATGAAAGAGTATTGAATTTTGTCATATGCTTTTTCTGCATTGCGATGATCATGTAAGTTTTTCCTTTTGTTCTTTTAATGTGGTGTATTGATATTGGTGTGCTCAACCATCCTTGCATTTCAGGAAAGAATTCCTCTTGGTCTTGGTGTATAATTCCTTATAAAATGTTGAATTAGATTTGCTGGTATTTTGTTGAGCATTTTTGCATCAATATTTATATGGGATATTGATGTGTACTTTTCTTGTAGTGGCTTTGTCTGGCTTTGGTATTAAGGTAATACTGAGTCTCAGAATGAATTAGGAGGTATTTCCTTCTCTTTAATTTTTTGGGAAGAGCTTGAGAAGGATTGGTGTTTAATCTTTCTTAAAATGTTTGGTAGAATTCACTGGTGAAGCCATTTGGTCTTGGGCTTTTCTTTGGGAGGTTTTTGATTACTGATTCAGCCTCCTTACTAGTTACAGGTCTATTCAGATTTTCTATTTTTTCATGATTCAGTCTTGGTGGTAAGTTGTGTGTTTCTAGGAATTTGTCCATATCATCCAGGTTATCCAATTTGTTATATAGAATTGTTCATAGTATTCCTATAATCTTTTTATTTCTGTGGAATTGGTAGTGATGTCCCCACTTTCATTTCTGATCTTAGTAATTTGAGTCTATTTCTTCTTAATCCATCTAGCTAAATATTTGTCAATTTTATTGATCTTTTTGAGGAGCCAAGTTCTGGTTTTACTGATTTTTTTTTCTCCCTCTATTTTTTCTATTTTTCATTATCTCGGCTCTAATCTTTATTTTCTTTCTTTTGCTAACTTTGGGTTTAGTTCTTTTTCTTTTCTTTTCTTTTTTTTAGTTCCTTAAGGTATAAAGTTAGGTTGAGAACTTTTTTTTTTAAATTTTGCTTATTGATTTTTTTGGATGCATTGGGTCTTCGTTGCTACGCACAGGCTTTCTCTAGTTGTGGTGAGCGCGGGCTACTCTTCATTGCGGTGCGTGGGCCTCTCATTTTGGTGGCTTCTCTTGTTGTAGAACATGGGCTTTCGGTGCATGGGGTTCAGAAGTTGTGGCACATAGGCTCAGTAGTTGTGGCTCGCAGGCTCTAGAGCGCAGGCTCAGTAGTTGTGGTGCACAGGCTTAGTTGCTCGGCAGCATGTGGGATCTTCCTGGACCAGGGCTCCAACCCATGTCCCCTGCATTGGCAGGCGGATTCTTAACCACTGAGCCATGACAGAAGCCCTGAGAACTTACTTGCTTAGTGTGTTTAACAGCTTTAAATTCCCCTCTTAGCACTGTTTTTGCTGCATCTTGTAAGTTTTTGTATGTTTTCATTTCTCAGTATTTTCTAATTTCCCTTGATTTCATCCTTGGTCCATTGGCTGTTTTAAGAGTGTGATGTTTGGGACTTCCCTGGTGGTGCAGTGGTTAAGAATCCACCTGCCAGTGCAGGTGACACGGGTTCGAGCCCTGGTCCTGGAAGATCCCACATGCCGCAGAGCAACTAAGCCCGTGCGCCACAACTACTGAGCCTGGGCTCTAGAGCCTGCAAGCCACAACTACTGAGCCTGTGCGCCACAGCAACTGAAGCCCACGTACCTAGAGCCTGTGCTCTGCAATAAGAGAAGTCACTGCAATGAGGAGCCCGCACACCACAGCGAAGAGTAGCCCCCACTCACCGCAGGTAGAGAAAGTCCATGCGCAGCAAGGAAGACCCAACACAGCCAAAAATAAATAAATTTATGAAAAAAAAGTGTGATGTTTAATTGCCACATATTTGTAAGTTTCCAGTTTTTCTTGTTTCTAGTTTCATTCCATTGCGATCAAACAAGATAGTTTGTATGATTTCAATCTTTTTAAATTTATTAAGGCTTGTTTCACATATGCCTAACATGTAGTCTATCTGATATAATACTGTTGTCTACTCCACCATCTAGATTACAGTTTGGTCACTTGTCCCCGAAATGTCCTTAATGGCATTTTCTTTCTTCAGTACAGGATCCATTTCAGGATCACATATTGCATGTAGTTGTCATGTTGCATTAATTTCCTTTACTCTGTGACAATTCCTCAGACTCTTTGTCATGACATTTTGAAGGCTACAGAATGAATTATTTCATAGATTTTTGCTCAATTTGGATTTATTTGGTATTTCCTCACGATCAGAATCAGATTAGGTAGCCCAGCCTACTACATTAGTGATGTTGTATCCTGCTCAAATGATCACATCTGGAGGCAAGTGATGGCCATCTGCCCTTCATTGGTGACATTAATTTGATCATTGTTGAGGTGTTGTCTGGTTTCTTCACTATGTAGTTACCGTTTTTTCTTTGTAACTGATACTCACTGGGGAGTTGCTTTGAGACCATACAAGTATGCTGTTCCACATTATACTTTTTGCCTTGATTTAGTATCTATTGATGATTCTTGTCCAAACCAATCTTTACAAGATGGTTATTTTCCAGCTCCACCACTTGCTTCATATCAGTTGGTGATCTACTCTAAGGAAGATCCCTGCTTTTCTTGGGCATTTGTTTATTTCATTGACTTAATATGGGTTCATGGATTTCCTATTTTACTCAATGGTTTATATTCCATTACAGTGCTATCATTATTTTGATGCTCAAATTGTCCTTCCTTTAGCCAGTGGGTGTCCCTGTAAGCTGGCTTCTGTGCTCTTTTGATAGGAGAATGAATGTCAAATGTACACTTTATGGGTAGTGTGTTTTAGTTTTTGACTTTTTCCTACCCTGAAGTCACGAAGATACTATTTTCTAAAAGTTTTATTATTTTGCCTTTTATGTTTGCACCTAAAGTTGGAGTTGATTTTTACACATAGTATGGAATAGAGGCTAGTTTAATGCTTTAAAAATTTTTTTTCCAGTATAGACGCCTAGTTGACCTAGAGCCTTTTATTGAAAAGAACAATCTTTCCTGCTCTGTGATGTCATTTATATTGTGAATCAAGCGTCCATATATCGAGTGTTTCACTGAACTTTCTTGGTTTGTTTGCTTATCTCTGTGCCAGTCAGTACCATGCTATCAATTACAATGGCTTTACGACAAATGCTGATACCTGGTACAGCAAGTTGTCCTTCCGTATTTTCTTTAAGTGGTATGGATATGGGATATTCTTGACCCTTTGCATTTCCACAGTTTTTTTTTTTTACAACTTTGAGATATAATTGATGTATGGTGAACTGCACACACTTTAAGTTGTGCAATTCGAGCTCTGATGCGTGTATACAACCATGGAGCTATGACCACAATTAAGATAATGAACATAACCATCACTTCCCAAAGTTTCCTCATGTATTGTTGTAACTCATTCTTTCCTACCTCCCAGCCCTGTCTTTAGGTAACTGTTCATCTGCTTTTTTTAAAATTAAAAAAAAATTAAATTTTATTTATTTATTTTTGGCTGTGTTGGGTCTTCCTTGCTGCATGTGGGCTTTCTCTTCCTGTGGCGAGTGGGGGCTTCTGTAGTTGTGGCTAGCGGGGGCTACTCTTCGTTGTGGTGCACGGGCTTCTCATTGCAGTGGCTTCTCTTGCTGCGGAGCACGGGCTCTAGGTGCGTGGACTTCGGTAGTTGCAGCATATGGGCTCAGTAGTTGTGGTGCATGGGCTTAGTTGCTCAGGCATGTGGGATCTTCATGGACCAGGGATTGAACCTGTGTCCCCCGCATTGGCAGGCAGATTCTTAACCACTGCGCCACCAGGGAAGTCTCTGTTTCTAGTTCTTGATTGTTACAAGTAATGCTCTTATTTACATTTGTTTCAGTCTTTGTGTGGAGTGGGGAAGATAGACCTCTCTAGCTAGGCCATTCTAGCAAGATTCCAAACCAAGGAGCCATAAAATAAAGACTGATACAACACAGATAATAGTCTAAGGACTAATGTCCTTAGTATATAAAAACAACTAGTAGGAGAATGGGCAAAGAACATGAACAATGAGCTGACAGAGGTGATTGTAGTAAGATACTTATTGCAGCATTGCTTGTTATAAGTAAAACACTGGCAACAGTCTAAAGGACCATCAGTAGGTGACCGTTAAGTAAGTTGCGATACATGTCCCACTATACTGATACGGAATAATCTTCAAGAAGTTTGAGAACAGTGTGTGTAGGACAATGTGCTAAAGAGAAAATAAGAGGGAAAAAATATATAAATGCTCATATGCATGGATGTCAGAGAAACTGACAGTGGTCACCTTTGGGGATGGAAATTAGAGGGCTGGAAATAAGGGCTTGCATGTAGACTTACTTTCTACTGTATCTCCTATTTTGATTAAATTTTTTACAATATGTCTTTATTATCTTTAAGTTAGAAACTAAAAATTAAAGCCTGTCACTCTCTCAGAACACCAAACATTGATTTTCATTGTCTCCAGATAGCTTCACTTAAAGTGACTGATTAATTTTAGGCAAGCTGCACACTATCACAGTGCCTCCGTTTCCTGATCTATAAATGGGGTGATAATAGTACCTAGGCTTTAATGACACAATCCCATGAAATGCTTAGAAAAATTCTTGGTGTGCAGCAAGCTCTGAATAAGGGTCACCTGTTAGGGTTTTCTACAGATGAATGACTGGTAGCCACACTGCAGGCCATTTTGCTGAGAGAGAACCAGGCAACGAAGATTTTTTGATAGACAGTGAGGCAGGGAAAACGTGGGTCTTTCATTTGGATGCACATCTGTGAGCTGCGTCCTAACCTGGTTTTGCGAGTTCTGGTGCTCTGAGATTGAACTTTCTGGAATTCTCTGGTTTCAGGACACCTCCTACTTGTTCATCACTGGCCCTGATGTTGTGAAGTCTGTCACCAATGAGGACGTTACCCAGGAGGAGCTCGGGGGCGCCAGGACCCACACCACCATGTCAGGTTAGAGGCCTCGAAGCTTACCTTACTGTTGTCAGACACGGAGAAGAGGAAGTGCTAGAAGTGACAGTCTGTACAGATATCACTTCATCGACAGAATTTCTTTAAATAGACTGTAGTGTCCTGTATTGTCTACAGATATAGTAATAAAGGTGGATTTATATCTCAAACTCGTTAAATTAAATTACAGGCTACTACTAATGCTTTCATAGTCTTTGAAATTTTTGAGCAAACTAGAATGATGGTTACGAGAATTATGATTCATAAAAGTATGTGTGCTGTGGAAAAAGTAGTACAGGGTAAAGGGGGTTGGGATTGTTGCAGTTTTAATGAGGGTGGTAAGGACAGGCCTCACTGGGCAATAGTTGAGCAGATTTGAAGGAGTGGACTGCGTGCATTCCTAGGGGAGGAGCATCGCAGGCAGAGGCTTCTGAGGAAGGAGAGGGGCTGGTGTGCTCCGTGACTGGCAAGGAGGGTGGTTGGATTAGAGACATGACATGATCTGACTTTAAAAGCTCAGTTGGACTGCCTGGTAGAGACGAGACTCTGGGGGCAGCGGTAGAAGCAGGGAGTCCGGTGGGGTGAACCTGAGAGGGAGTTTCCTGCCCCAATTTCTCTATCATGTCTATGGCCCTGTTTGGCTCTTCTGTGATTTCAGAGTGTTCTTGAGGAATGATGGCTTGATTCCTTACTGCGTGGTTCCCCTTCTTTCCTCCTTTGTTCTGCCATTGCTGAGTACCATGACATGTGCCAGCCGTTTTCCTTTTATTTTTTATTGTCCAGCTTTCTTGAGTGTTAATGGACATATAACCAGGCATTATTCCAGTTGCTGGGCTGCAGTGATGAGACAGGCCTAGCCTCTACCCCGTTGGAGCTGATACTTTCGGGGAGATGTCAGGCAGTAAACAGGGAAACAGGTGCCACAGGGAAACGTGTGACGAGAATTCCCACCTGGTCCAGGGATGGAGAGTGAGGGGTGTGGGGAAAGTTGTGCTCTGGAGAGGGGCAGGGAAAGCCTCGGCATATAGGCGACACTAGGTCAAAGACCTGGATAATGAAAGCAGTGACCCTTGCAGAGAGAACAGGCTGCATGGACTGAGAGTCAGCCTGAAGGTGTGTGGTGTGGTACCATCCTCAGTGGAGGGGGCGGCGACAGGGCTATCGGCACAGTCTGCTGCAGACCTGCCCTAGAGGGGGCAGGTGGGCATGAAGCTGCGTCTCTGGGCTGACAGGTGCCCTGGCCTGTTATATACTCCCTGTTTTCTCAGGCGTGGCCCACAGAGCTTTTGAAAACGACGTGGACGCCTTGTGTAATCTCCGGGAGTTCTTCAACTACTTGCCTCTCAGCAATCAGGACCTGGCCCCCGTCCGTGAGTGCCATGATCCCAGGTGAGTTGCAGGCCGGAGCTCCTCTCGTTTTGCAGGTTGGCTTGTCCTTCTCTGGCCCGTGTGCCCTGGCGGGACCTCCAGGGTCTGCCCTGGTGGGCAGCTTGGTGTAGATTGTGCAGTGAAGTCAGGTGTAGGCATGGTGGTGGCATGTCTGGGTACAGGAGCCACAAAGAATTTTATTTACTTATTTAAAAAGAAATTAATAAAAAATTTTCTTGCCACGCTGTGTGGCATGCAGGATCTTAGTTCCCCCACCAGGGATCAAATCCGTGCTCCCTGCAGTGGAAGCTCAGACAGAGTCTTAACCACTGGACTGCCAGGGAAATCCCAAGATATTTTATTTTTATTCACGTTTTTCCTCTCTCTAATATCTGACAAGTAGCTTGGGAGTAAAAAGTGGCCCCCAAAAATATTATTTCTGAGTCTTTGTCCACAATTGATATATATATATGTATATTTTTTTGTTTGTTTGTTTGTTTGTTTGTTTTAACATGAAATAAATCAATGTGAAATGATTCAGACAGCATGCCCTTTAGGAAATGTGCTTATGCACACCTGCTTGTGGCCAGAAGCTGGGG
>NW_006785406.1:1475274-1494823 GCF_000442215.2 Lipotes vexillifer | reverse complement strand
GCATTCCTGGGGAAGGGTGTGTTGCTGACCACCTAGTGAAGGCCTTCTTTCCTTCTTGCTATTCTGGCCACTGCCTGATGTGAGGAGCACTGCAGAATAAGCCAGAAGCCCAGCTGGGGAACTATAGCTCCAGACCACTGGCTTCTGTCTTCTCCATTTTGTTTCCTCTCTGATTTTGAAGCACTCACTTGGCCTGCAATACTTCTGCAGAAGGACTTGAAATTGTGTCCTTCAGGAAGAAGCCGTCCCTCGGGAAGAGGCCGTTTGCAGACACTGCCCTGGGCTTCTACCTATGGGGCCGTGTCTGGGCCAGGGATGCTCTGAAGAGTCATGTCCCCAGGGCCACTCCTTGTCTGCCTCTGCCTCACTCCTCAGGGGATACAATCAGTGGCCCACTGTGTGTAGTCATGAGAGGGAGGGTGGTCACAAGGCCCAGAAGTGATGGGCACAGCCTCCTTTTCTGAGCTGCTGTACTGTTTGGGGTTCTTGAAAGGTTTAGGACATCATTTGAAGGTGTTACGGTCCGAGGGCCCAGACATGTCTGAACAGCCTGCTTTGACCCAGCCATACCTCCTCTTCATTCAGTCCCAGGGGCTGTATGCATATGTGTAAATAGCACATGAAAAGTAAGGGAGGATTTTGTTACTGGGTGGGGCTGTACCCAAGACACTGGTGCTGAGCTCTCTGGGAAGCTGGGCTTGATGGTACAGTGGCTTGTTCACTACAATGTTCTTTGGTGCTCCATACAGTACCTAGAATGTAGGATGTGTTCAGAGAAGATAAATGAAGGAATCTCCACATTCAGGGGAATAAGCTCATTTTTTTTTCCTCTAAATGAAAACAGAAAGATCTTCTGGGTTAATATCAAGCTCAGGTTCAGTTTAATATGGTGGTAACAAAGGAATGTATCTTTGGGGACTGCTTTGCAAGCCCAGCAGGGACAGAATCAGTCCAGCCCCCATGCTGTGTCTCCCCCATTTCCTCTCCCATTCCCCACCCACAGAAGGCAACGGGCTCTTCCATGTTGATTATATCTGCTGCTTTTTCTATCCAAAGTGACCGTCTGGTTCCTGAGCTTGATACAATTGTCCCTTTGGAATCTACCAAAGCCTACAACATGGTGGACATCATACACTCTGTAAGTGCCACATCTGTCTGTCTTGTCTGTGCTGGCTCAACCACGTGCATGTCACTGTGCTTTGGCTCAGTGAGGAAGTGCTTTACCCACAGGCCTTACCATTGGACAACACAGGCAGGGCACAGGGTGGCACAGAACAAGGGCACTGAGTAGTGTGCTCTGGGAAGAGCTAGGGGCTGTGGCCACCCTACTGGCTTGGATGGGCTTGGGGGTGTGGCACTTGGGTCTGCAGAGCTCAGGGCTCTTGAGCTGGCACTCTGAGGCCCATAGAGAAAGGGCCGTGTCTCCAGAGCCTGGAGTTGAGGCAGGATGACTCTTCATGTACCTCTGTTAGGAGCCTCATGCTCAGAGGGCATTTTTTTTTTCTCTCTAGAGAAAGGAGAGTGAGTACACAAGGTGTCCTGTGACAGGGTTGAGGGGTGTGTGTGTAGATTGGAGTCATTTGTACCTTTTTCTTGGTGTAGCAGGTTCCTGGGTCATTAAGTGAAGAGGACAGTGTTGGGGTGAACTGGGGGCATCTGTCGATGGCCATTGTCTCTCTCACACTTTCCTATGCACACTGTGCTCTTAGCTCTTCTCTATTAACTGAACCCAGATGGCGCTGTGGGCGCAGCCTCTCCTGGACCCTGGCTCTCCCAGTGACCTGTTCCTCCTCCCTGTACTGTGGGGAGTCAGCGTGACTCAGCAGCCGTGGCCGGGCTCTGCCTCTCCTCATTGCTGGATTCTTAGCCTACTGAGCACCATTTGAGCCTGATTCTACCAGCATGCCCTCCTCTGACCTTAGCCTTCAGTACTCTCTACACCCTCACAGTTGTCCTGTCCGTCTCTCACCACCTCTGCTCCTGGACTCCCCAGCCCTCAATCATCCTGTTCCTGTGGAGCCCTCTGCCCCTCCTGGCCTCTGCCTTCCTGGCCCAGCTTGGACTCTACCATTATGCCAGATGTTAACAGCCAGGCACTGTTCTCAGTGTTGGTGCTGTATGACACTGTGATGGACAAAAACCCTGCCTCGTGACCTCACATTTGGGTGAGAGATTCAGAGAACAAAAGCATACATGGCATGTTTAGTTTTAGGTCCAAAAGTAGTGTGAAGAAGGTAAAATGGGGTCTGTGTCATCCGTGCTCCAGTTCTCCTTTTGCCCTGTGGAGTCCCATCCCTGGTTTAAGGCTGCAGCCAGCCAGCCAGCCAGCCAGCCAGCCATCCATCCATCCATCCATCCATCCATCCATCCATTCATCCACTCATCCATACAGTCACTTATTCATCCACCCACCCATGTTGCCAGTGGGGCCTGAGCCTGCCAGGGGAAAGCCCCGGAGCCTTGCTCCAGCCTGAGCTGGGTCCTTGGTTCACCTTTCTGGTCTCCGGCTTGAATATGTGCCGTGAACCTCCCCTCAGCTCCTGTTTTTATCTTCTTCACTTTCCCTGATCGAAACCCTAACTTCCTTCTCTATTCCCCACTCTGATCAGATGACATCAGCATTTCCTTCGTGGAGAAAATTGAGAGCATCAGGTTCATCACTTTCCATAGGTGCCTGTTTCTCCCTCCCCACCGTCCCTCCGTGTCTCCCCAGGCTGAAAGAATGAGGTGCCTCACCTGGGCTCCTCACTCCATTGCTTCCTGTCTGGCATCTTGCTTTCTTGACTGGTTTAACTTCTTCTCCCTCTCTTAACTGCTTCCTCTGGGCAATAAATGTGTTTGAACATGTATGGACTTCTTGTCTGCTAAACCAAACCCTTCTTAACCTGAATCTCTGTTTAACTGATGTCCACAGTCTTTTCTACCTTTTTCCTTAAACTCCTCTTGTCTCTTCTTCCTTTATTCCTCTCTGGAATCTGGCTTCTGCTTTCCTCCCTCTGTTGAATGACAGCTCTCCTAATGACCTCTCCAAATTGCTAAACCCAGGGAACTAAGGGCATTAAAGAGGTATAGTTACAGAAGTAACCATTATTAAAATAAATATAAATCCTCCTAAATAACAGAAACATTTATATAGAATAGATCAAATAAATACATCACAAAGAGAAACAGACAAGCCTCCCCAATGTTCTCTTCCAGGCACTGTTTTCCCACCAAGCCCCTGAGGGAAACCACCATCTTGACCTTTAACAGCATAAATTAGTTTTTCTTGGTTTTGTATACTACATAAATGGAATCATATAGTGTGCAGTCTTTTCTGTCTGGCTGCTTTCATTCAACGAGACGACTGAAATTCGTCCATATTGTTGCAATGCATGTTATTCTTGTGGTTCTCCTTGGGCTTTTTTTTTTTTTTGAACTTTTGAATTTTATTTTTTATACAGCAGGTTCTTATTAGTTATCCACTTTATACATATTGGTGTATACATGTCAATCCCAATCTCCCAGTTCATCCCACCAGCAACACTCCCCACCACCACTTTCCCCCCTTGGTGTCCATATGTTTGTTCTCTACATCTGTGTCTCTGTTTCTGCCCTGCAAACCGGTTCATCTGTACCATTTTTCTAGGTTCCACATATATGCATTAATATACGATATTTGTTTTTCTCTTTCTGACTTCACTCTGTATGACAGTCTCCAGATCCATCCACGTCTCTACAAATGACCCAATTTCGTTCCTTTTTATGGCTGAGTAATATTCCATTGTATATATGTTCCACAACTTCTTTATCCATTCGCCTATTGATGGGCATTTAGGTTGCTTCCATGACCTGGCTCTTGTAAATAGGGCTGCAGTGAACACTGGGGTGCATGTGTCTTTTTGAATTATGGTTTTCTCTGGGTATATGCCCAGTAGTGGGATTGCTGGGTCATATGGTAATTCTGTTTTTAGTTTTTTAAGGAATCTCCATACTGTTCTCCATAGTGGCTGTATTAATTTACATTCCCACCAACAGTGCAAAAGGGTTCCCTTTTCTCCACACCCCCTCCAGCATTTGTTGTTTGTAGATTTTCTGATGATGCCCATTCCAGTTGGTGTGAGGTGATACCTCATTGTAGTTTTGATTTGCATTTCTCTAATAACTAGTGATGTTGAGCAGCTTTTCATGTGCTTCTTGGCCATCTGTATGTCTTCTTTGGAGAAATGCCTATTTAGGTCTTCTGACCATTTTTGGATTGGGTTGTTTGTTTTTTAAATATTGACCTGCATGAGCTGTTTATATATTTTGGAGATTTATCCTTTGTCCATTGATTGGTTTGCAAATATTTTCTCCCATTCTGAGGGTTGTCTTTTCATCTTGTTTGTAGTTTCCTTTGCTTTGCAAAGCTTTTAAGTTTCACTAGGTCCCAATTGTTTATTTTTGTTTTTATTTCCATTACTCTAGGAGGTGGATCAAAAAAGATCTTGCAGTGATTTATGTCAAAGAGTGTTCCTCCTATGTTTTCCTCTATGAGTTTTATAGTGTCCAGTCTTACATTTAGGTCTCTAATCCATTTTGAGTTTATTTTTGTGTATGGTGTTAGAGAGTGTTCTAATTTCATTCTTTCACATGTAGCTGTCCAGTTTTCACAGCACCACTTATTGAAGAGACTGTCTTTTCTCCATAGTATATCCTTGCCTCCTTTGTCATAGATTAGTTGACCATAGCTACGTGGGTTTATCTCTGGGCTTTCTATCCTGTTCCATTGATCTATATTTCTGTTTTTGTGCCAGTACTATATTGTCTTGATTACTGTAGCTTTGTAGTATAGTCTGAAGTCCTCCAGCTCCTTTTTTTTTTCCTCAAGACTGCTTTGGCTATTCGGGGTCTTTTGTGTCTCCATACAAATTTTAAGATTTTTTGTTCTAGTTCTGTAAAAAAATGCCATTGGTAATTTGATAGGGATTGCATTGAATCTGTAGATTGCTTTGGGTAGTAGAGTCATTTTCACAATATTGATTCTTCCAATCCTGGAACATGGTATATCTCTCCATCTGTTTTTATCATCTTTAATTTCTTTCAACAGTGTCTTATAGTTTTCTGCATACAGGTCTTTTGTCTCCCTAGGTAGTTTATTCCTAGGTATTTTATTCTTTTTGTTGCAATGGTATATGGGAGTGTTTCCTTAATTTCTCTTTCAGATTTTTCATCATTATTGTGTAGGAGTGCAAGAGATTTCTGTGCATTAATTTTGTATCCTGCTACTTTACCAAATTCATTGATTAGCTCTAGTAGTTTTCTGGTAGCATCTTTAGGGTTCTCTATGTATAGTATCATGTCATCTGCAAAGAGTGACAGTTTTACTTCTTCTTTCCCAATTTGTATTCCTTTTATTTCTTTTACTTTTCTGATTGCTGTGGCTAGGACTTCGAAAACTATGTTGAATAGTAGTGGTGAGAGTGGACATCCTTGTCTTGTTCCTGATTTTAGAGGAAATGCTTTTAGTTTTTCACCCTTGAGAATGATATTTGCTGTGGGTTTTTTCGTAATACGGCCTTTATTATGTTGAGGTAGGTTCCCTGTGTGCCCACTTCCTGGAGCGTTTTTATCATAAATGGGTGTTGAATTTTGTCAAAAGCTTTTTCTGCGTCTATTGAGATGGTCTTATCGTTTTTCTTCAGTTTGTTAATATGGTGTATCACGTTGATTTTGCGTATATTGAAGAATCCTTGCATCCCTGGGATAAATCCCACTTGATCATGGTGTATGATCCTTTTAATGAGTTGTTGGATTCTGTTTGCTAATATTTTGTTGAGGATTTTTGCATCTATATTCATCAGTGATATTGGTCTGTAATTTTCTTTTTTGTAGTATCTTTGTCTGGTTTTGGTATCAGGGTGATGGTGGCCTCATAGAATGAGTTTGGGAGTGTTCCTTCCTCTGCAATGTTTTAGATGAGCTTGAGAAGGATGGGTGTTAGCTCTTCTCTAAGTGTTTGATAGAATTCACCTGTGAAGCCATCTGGTCCTGGACTTTTGTTTGTTGGAAGATATTTAATCACAGTTTCAATATCACTACTTGTGATTGGTCTGTTCATATTTTCTATTTCTTCCTGGTTCAGTCTTGGAAGGTTATACCGTTCTAAGAATTTGTCCATTTTTTCCAGGTTGTCCACTTTATTGGCAGAGAGTTTCTTGTAGTAATCCCTTAGGATGCTTTGTATTTCTCTGGTGTCTGTTGTAACTTCTTGGTTTTCATTTTTCATTTTCTTGATTTGAGTCCTCTCTCTCTTGACGAGTCTCGCTAATGGTTTATCAATTTTGTTTATATTCTCAAAGAACCAGCTTTTAGTTTTATTGATCTTTGCTATTGTTTTCTTCGTTACTATTTCATTTATTTTTGCTCTGATCTTTATGATTTCTTTCCTTCTACTAACTTTGGGTTTTGTTTGCTCTTCTTTCTCTAGTTCCTTTAGGTGTAAGGTTAGATTGTTTATTTGAGATTTTTCTTGTTTCTTCAGGTAGGCTTTATTGCTATAAACTTCCCTCTTAGAACTGCTTTTGCTGCATCCCATAGGTTTTGGATCGTCATGTTTTCATTGTCATTTGTCTCTAGGTATTTTCTGATTTCCTCTTTGATTTCTGCAGTGATCTCTTGGTTATTCAGTAATGTATTGTTTAGCACTCCATGTATTTGTGTTTTTACGTTTTTTTCCCTGTAATTCATTTCTAATCTTATAGCATTGTGGTCAGAAAAGATGCTTGATATGATTTAAATTTTCTTAAATTTACTGAGGCTTGATTTGTGCCCCAAGATGTGATCTATCCTGGAGAATGTTCCGTGTGCACTTGAGAAGAAAGTGTAATCTGCTCTTTTTGGTTGGAATGCCCTATAAATATCAATTAAATCTATCTGGTCTTTTGTGTCATTTAAAGGTTGTATTTCCTAATTTTCTGTTTGGATGATCTGTCCGTTGGTTTAAGTGAGGTGTTAAAGTTCTACACTATTATTGTGTTATTGCCGATTTCCTCTTTTATAGCTGTTAGCAGTTGTTTTATGTATTGAGATGCTTGTATGTTGGGTGCATATATATTTATAATTGTTATATCTTCTTCTTGGATGGATCCCTTGATCATTATGTAGTGTCCTTCTTTGTCTCTTGTAACATTCTTTATTTTAAAGTCCATTTTATCTGATATGAGTATTGCTACTCCAGGTTTCTTTTGATTTCCATTTGCATGGAATATCTTTTTCCATGCCCTCACTTTCAGTTGGTATGTCTGAAGTGGGTCTCTTGTAGACAGCATATTTATGGGTCTTGTTTTTGTATCCATTCAGCAAGCCTGTGTCTTTTGGTTGGAGTATTTAATCTATTCACGTTTAAGGTGATTATCGATATGTATGTTCCTATTCCCATTTTCTTGTTATGAGTTTGTTTTTTCTTTTAAAATAAATTTATTTATTTTTGGCTGTGTTAGGTCTTCGTTGCTGTGTGCAGGCTTTCTCTAGTTGTGAGTGGGGGCTACTCCTCGTTGTGCTGCATGGGCTTCTCATTGTCGTGGCTTCTCTTGTTGTGGAGCATGGGCTGTAGGCGTGCGGGCTTCAGTACTTGTGGCACGTGGGCTCAGTAGTTGTGGCTTGCGGGCTCTAGAGTGCAGACTCAGTAGTTGTGGGACTTGGGCCTAGTTGCTCCATGGCATGTGGTATCTTCACTGCGCCACCTGGGAAGCCCTATGAGTTTGTTTTTGTAGGTCCATTTCTTCTCTTATGTTTCCCACTGAAAGAAGTTCTTTCGGCATTTGTTGTAGATCAGGTTTGATGGTGCTGAATTCTCTTAGCTTTTGCTTGTCTGTAAAGCTTTTGATTTCTCCATCGAATCTGAATGAGATCCTTGCTGGGTAGAGTAATCTTGGTTGTAGGTTCTTCCCTTTCATCAGTTTAAATATATCATGCCACTCCTTTCTGGTTTGTAGAGTTTCTGCTGAGAAATCAGCTGTTAACGTTATGGGAGTCCCTTATATGTTATTTGTCGTTTTCCCCTTGTTGCTTTCAGTAATTTTTCTTTGTCTTCAATTTTTGTCAGTTTGATTACTGTGTGTCTCGGCGTGATTCTCCTTCGGTTTATCCTGCCTGGGACTCTCTGTACTTCATTGACTTGTGTGGCTATTTCCTTTTCCATGTTAGGGAAGTTTTTGACTATAATCTCTTCAAATATTTTCTTGGGTACTTTCTCTCTGTCTTCTCCTTCTGGGACCCCTATAATGCGAGTGTTGTGTTTATTGTTTTCCCAGAGGTCTCTTAGGCTGTCTTCATATCTTTTCATTCTTTTTTCTTCTGTTCTGTGGCAGTGAATTCCACCATTCTGCCTTCCAGGTGTCTTACCCGTTCTTCCTTAATTATTCTTGTATTGATTCCTTCTAGTGTATTTTTCATTTCAGTTATTGTGTTGTTCATCTCTGTTTGTCTGTTTTTTAATTCTTCTAGGTGTCTGTTCTTTAATTCTTCTAGGTCTTTGTTAAACATTTCTTGCATCTTCTCGATCTTTGCCGCCATTCTTTTTCCGAGGTCTTGGATCATCTTCACTATCGTTATTCTGAATTCGTTTTCTGGAAGGTTGCCTATCTCCACTTCATTTAGTTGTTTTTCTGGGGTTTTATCTTGTTCCTTCATCTGGTACATAGCCCTCTGCCTTTTAATTTTGTGTGTCTTTCTGTGAATGTGGTTTTTGTTCCACAGGCTGCAGGATTGTAGTTCTTCTTGCTTCTGCTCTCTGCCCTCTGCTCTCTGTAGTCTTTTGTATGAACAGACCACAGTTTATCTACTGTTGGTGGGAATTTGGGTAGTTTCTAGTTTGGGATTATTACAGATAGTTCTGATATCATTCTGTTATGTGATTTTGGTAAATAAACAAACAAACTTCCACGTTTCTGTTGAATCTGTAGTGAGGAGTAGAAGTACCACCTCATAGCCAGGCATACATGGAGCCTTAGTGGACCCTGCCCAAGGGTTTTTCAAAGGCTGTGTCAGTTTGCAATCCCTCCAGCAGCATTTGAGAGTTCTGGTGCCTTAACATTGTCACCAACACTTGACCAATACCATACTGCCTTAATTATTCAGTTGATGGTACACTTTCACATCTGGTAGAGATAGTTCCTCTTGATTATTCTTTTCTTGGAGTTTTCTTGCCTAGTCTTGTTTATTTTTCCATATGAAATTTAGAAATCAGTTTGTCTTGTTTTAGGGTGAAAGCGGGGGGTGGAAGTAGGGGATCCTTTTGTTGTTTTTATTGGGATCCCATTAAATTTATGCACTAACTAGGGAAAATTGACATCCTTATGAATCTGAAACAATCTAAAAACACAGTTTGCATTTTTATTTGTTAAAGTGTACTTTTTTCTCCTGACTGTTTTAAAGATTTCCTTGTTTATTTCTAAGTATCTTTTTATTTAGATGGGGTCTTTTCTATTTTCTGTTGTTTTTTAGGTATATATGAAAGCTTTTGATTCTGTTTATCAATTTTATATCCAATTACCTTTTAAGTTCTCTTATTATTTGTTATAGTTTTTCACTGTTAATTCTTTTGGCTTTTTCAAGTATATTAGTGTATTGCCTACATACAAATAGTTTTGTCTTTTCCTTTCCAGTTATGTTATATCATTTCTTTCTCTTGTTCAGTTGCATTGATGTACCTCCATATTTTATCAAATGCAGTGATAAGCAGTGGTTGTCATAGTGGGCATCTTTGTTGGTTTTTTTTTTTTGGCGATATGCGGGCCTCTTACTGCGGTGGCCTCTCCCGCCACGGAGCACAGGCTCCAGACGCGCAGGCTCAGTTGCCATGGCTCACGGGCCCAGCCGCTCAGCGGCATGCGGGATCTTCCTGGACTGGGGCACGAACCCACGTCCCCTGCATCGGCAGGCAGACTCCCAACCACTGCGCCACCAGGGAAGCCCCAGGGCATCTTTGTTTTGTTCCTAACTTTAGAGAGACTGTCATTAGTGTTTCCTAATTTTATATCTTTTTCTCATGTTAAGAAAGCTACCACTGCTTCCTGTTTTTTTTTTAACATCTTTACTGGAGTATAATTGCTTTGCAATGTTGTGTTGGTTTCTGCTGTATAACAAAGTGAATCAGCTATATGTATACAGATATCCCCATATCTCCTCCCTCTTGCATCTCCCTTCCACCCTCCCTATCCCACACTGGTTCCTATTTTAATTTTTGTTGTTGCCTACTTGTTTTCTTTGTAAATCAGGGGTGAGTATTGAATATTGTTAAGTGCCCTTTCAGCATTTATAGAGGTAATCACATTGATTTTTCTTAGTTCTATTTGTAAATATATCTTAATACTTGTTATATTTTATAAATGTTTTATTTTGAGTGTTTACATCAATATCATGGAATGTTAGCTGATTTTGGGGGTATTTTATTTATTTTAAACTTTTTTTTTTTTTTAATTTTTTTTATGCGGGCCTCTCACTGTTGTGGCCTCTCCCGCTGTGGAGCACAGGCTCCGGACGCGCAGGCTCAGCGGCATGGCTCATGGGCCCAGCCGCTCCGTGGCACGTGGATCTTCCCGGACTGGGGCACAAACCCGTGTCCCCTGCATCGGCAGGTGGACTCTCAACCACTGCACCACCAGGGAAGCCCTAAACTTTTTATTTTATATTGGAGTATAGCCGATTAACGTTTTGATAGTTTCAGGTGCACAGCAAAGTGACTCAGCCATACATATGCATGTATCCATTCTCCCCCAAAATCCCCTCCCATCCACAAGCTGCCACATAATATTGAGCAGAGTTCCCTGTGCTATACAGTAGGGCCTTGTTGGTTATCCATTTTAAGTATAGCAGTATTTACATGTCTATCCTAAACTCCCTGACTGTCCCTTCTTTGGGGAGGTGGTGTATTTTAAAATCAGGTTTTGGTGTCAGTGCTCTTGCATCATTTATTAGGTTGCTAGGGCTGCCATAACAAAATACCACAGACTGAATTGCTTAAACAAAAATTAATTTTCTCACGGTTCTGGAGGCTAGAAGTCCAGGATTGAGGTGCCAACAGAGTTGGTTTCTGGTGAGCCCTCTCTACTGTGTCCCGATGTGGCCTTTCTTTGTGCACAAAAAAGAGAGATCTCTGGTGTCTTTTCCTCTTAAAAGGACACCAGTCCTTTCAAATTAGGGCCCCAACCTTTATGACCTCATTTACTTTATCTTCTTAAAGGCCCTGTCTCCAAACATAATCACATTGGGGGTTAAGCTTCAATGTATGAATTTTGGCGGTGGGGATACATAGTTCAGTTCATGAAGTGCCATAATGATAATTTGCAAGTTTTCTATGCTTTGGAACAGTTGAAATAGCATTGGGATTATCTGCTCTTTAAAAATCTGGTGGGATTTTCCTGGTGGCGCCGTGGTTAAGAGTCTGCCTGCTAATGCAGGTGACATGGGTTCGATCCCTGGTCCAGGAAGATCCCATGTGCCATGGAGCAGCTAAGCCCATGTGCCACAACTACTGAGCCAGTTTTGGTAGACTATTTATATTTTTTCTATGAATTACCTATTCCAGATTTTTAATTTTACCTGCATAGGATTATGCAGGGTTATATAGTCTTAGAAGATTAGCAAAATCTGTTTCAGTGGTTTTCTCTGACATTTCTTGTTTTATATTTTCTTGATAGTTACCTATAGTTGAAATATTTTATTGATGTGTTTCAGAGAATCAACTTTTTGTTTAATTTTTGTTTCTTTTTAAAGCTATGTATTTTCTGCTTTTTTATTGATTAATTCCTTTTGTGCTTTCTTTCAGTTAATCATCTTTTTTTCCTTCTCGAACTTTTGAGCTAGAAGTTTAATAAATATATTGTTTCATTTTTAATGCTGTATTTAAGTCCATTGTAGAAAACATAGTCAAATAGCCACATCTAACTGTAGGGGAGGTTAGGAAATATGATAGCCATTTGCCCATCGTTTCTTCTACAGTGGTAGAAACAGAAGCTGGATTTTTGGTGGATACTTAGGAGTCTCTGCTACACTCTCTAAATCCTTTTTAAATAAAAACAAATAATATGTACAAATGAAAAAACTTAAGTATAGTAACATGTAAAATAAAATGCAAATATTTTCTCTCTCCTTCTTATCAGTCTTTCCCAGAGGTAAGCACTATTAAGTTTCTTGTGTATCTTTCCAGAAAAAAATTTATATGTCAAATATATATCAATATATTTACTTTTAACTGAAAAAAGATTGTATTATAGACACTTTCACACCTTACTCTTTTTTCACTTTCTTTCCCTGTCATGGCATACAGGTCTACCTTATTCATTATAATGACTGTATAGTACTCCATTGTATGGATGGAACATTATTTAAACATTACCGTACTGATGGACATTTAGATCTTTTACAGTTTTTGTTGTTATAGCAGTGCTGCAGTAAACATCTGTGTGTATTAGTATGTTTTTGTGACTATATCCATTGGATCAGAACTTAGTAATGGAATTTTGTCAGTGGCATGAATTCTTAAAATTCTTTAAAAAAAAAAAAAAAGAGGGGGAAGGTGGTATTTCTGGGTAGTCAAAGTCTCCTGAATACAAAACTCTACACATACTTGAAAAACTATATGTAGGCCAATGAGAAGAAAAAATAAAACTACCATTTCCATTCCTTTATCATAATTGTAAGACAGGAAACTACAAACTTCATATAACAATAAGTAGAACAATAAATACCACTTTTAAAAAAAATTATTATTTATTTTTGGCTGTGCTGGGTCTTAGTTGTGGCACGCGGGATCTTTAGTCACGGCATGTGGACTCTTAGTTGCAGCATGCAGACTTCTTAGTTGTGGCATGCATGAGGGATCTAGTTCCCTGACCAGGGGTCAAGCCCAGGCCCCCTGCATTGGAAGCTCAGAGTCTTAACCACTGGACCACCATGGAAGTCCCTAAGCATCACTTTCTAGTAGGACTGTTTCTTGAATTTTGGCAACAAGTCTCTGTGGAGAGCTGGCAGAAGTGTTGAGACACTGCTCAGAAGAAAGAGAAGGGAATTTAGAAGAAACCACTCAGGGAGAGAAAGTTCAGTATAAGAGTGAAAATACTGGAAAAGAGTCCTCTTAGGTCAGAAGAGTTACTTAAGGGGAGGGACTTAAACATACACAAGAATCAAGAAAACATGTAAGGGCATTCCTTCTAGGGAAGAAAAGATTAAAAAAGAAGAGAGAAGCACCTTTGGAAATTGTGAAGTGAAGGAAAAATGAAGAAAGAGGTAAATTTATGTGTCTGCAAGATAAAAAAAACAAAAACTGAAGGTCATACTACCCCTTTCCCTACCACCCTCTTCTAATATCAAGACACCCATTAACTAAGTGGCACTTTGTTATACTGACAGAAGAGGGCACTCTTGAACTGGGAATCTTGTTCACCATCCCAGGCTGTCAATCCTGTCCACAAAATGCAGATACAAGTAGTTTATCTATACAGAGCTACTAAGATAAAAAAACCAAAAATGAGAACAAAAAACTTCACTTGACAAAACTCCTTTCATTGTAAAAGTTAGTCATTCAGCAGATGATCACACTGCAGTTGAGTTCAGTAGCCTCAAATCATCACCTGAGTTATGAAAATCAAATTCAGAAACTAATGACAGAATGGACATAAAATAGGAAGAAGTAAAGTTAGAGGTGACTGAATTAAAATGGGGGGGGACAAAATCATATATGAGAAATGAAGACAGAATTATAAAGTGCTCTAGGGAGAGTGTATTTGAATGAAATTTAATAAGGAATGTTGAAGAAAAGTGGGAAAACAACCAAAAGCATAAAGAAAAAGGTAAAAAAATCAGAAAAAAGTGACTAAAATGGAAGATAGGCAAAGAAGACTGAACATACATATAACTGGAGTGTCTGACGAAGGACAAACAGGAAGAGAATTAATGTTTAAAACTGTAATCCAAGAAGACATCCCAGAAGAAGACCCAGAGCTACATAATGAAAGAGCTCACTGAGTGTATGGGAAAATTAACCAAGAATGATCAAACTCGAGTAAATATCCACATATAACTATTAGATTTTTTTTTGGCTGCACTGGGTCTTAGTTGTGGCATGTGAGACCTTTAGTTGCGGCATGCAGACTTCTTAGTTGTGGCATGTGGACTCCTAGTTGAGGCTTGTGGGCTTCTTAGTTGTGGCATGTGGACTCCTAGTTGAGGCTTGTGGGCTTCTTAGTTGTGGCATGTGGACTCCTAGTTGCAGCATGCATGCAGGATCTTGTTCTCCAACCAGGGATCGAACCCAGGCCCCCTGCATTGGGAGCGTGGAGTCTTACCCACTGGACCACCAGGGAAGTCCCACTACTAGATTTTGAAAAGAAAAATCCTCAAGACTTTGAGGCAAAAAGATTAAATAACTTACAGGGATGGGGAATTAGAGTAGCATCAGACTTTTCAAAAGCAACAACAAAGCAAGGCAACAATAGAGAAGCACTTCCTGGAGAGTCCAGGAAAGACTAAAGATTTTATATGTAGCCAAGCTGGTGTTCATGTATTAAGACTAAAGAAAACCAGCTAAAACTGAAGGAATTCTGTGTTCCCAGGCTTTTCTTGAGGAAGCTTCTAGAGGATGAGTTTCATCCAACCAAGAGATTACTGGACAAATTTTAGGAAAAGGATTGATGGTGCTTATTTAATTATAAGACTAGGATAAGTTGGGAATGAGGGTAGAGAACAATAAATAAATCTTCTGTTAATTCTTGAATAAAAGGAGAAAATATAAGCCAAATGACAGAATTCTAAGAGAATAAAGATAATGAAAACACTACATATCAAAATCTATGGAATACTGTCTATGAGAGGAGGAAAATTTATAGCCTTAATTGCTTATTGAAAAATGAAAGAAGGAAAAGAAACTAAATTCTCCACTCAAAAAGCTGGGGAAAAAATATTCTAAAGAATAACAAGACAGGATTTAATAAGGATAAAAGCAGAAATTTTATGACTTGGGAAGTAGAAAAATAGCTGTAACTAATGGAATAGAGTAACTACTAGCTAACTTAAAAAAAAGGCACAAGTAAAAAGTGGAAAGGAGAAATGATAGAGATAGAAGAAATTTAAAAATCATAAGAGGTTAGATGAACTGGACATTTTATTTGGAAAATACATTTTACCCAAAATTGACCCCATTAGAGGTAGAAAGCCTAAGTGGACCAACTTACATAGTAGTTATTTCACAAAAATAGCACTAGGCCCAGATAGTTTCATGTGGGAATTCTATGAAACCTTCCAAGACCAAAGAATCACAGTGCTATATAAATTATTTCAGATCATAGACAGTAAACACACACACACACACCCTTTACAAATTCTTTTTATGAAACAAGTATGACATTGATATAACTGAACCTGATATAGAACTGAAAAAGATTTCAGATTGGCATCATTTACCAATATTGATGCAACAATACCAAATAAATGTTAGCTAACAGACTCCAACACCATGTTAAAATTATATACCATAAGCAAGTGGGATTTATTGTAGGAATGCAAGGTTGGTTCTAGAAAATCTATAATGTACTGCATTAATAGATAGACAGGAGAAAGATTATATGGTTGTTTTCATACAATGCTGAGAAAAGGCTTTAAGAAAGTTCAACACCCATTTCTAATAGGAACACTCAAGAAAGTAGGAATTGATGAATACTTAACATGATAGTTTAATATACACTTTTTCAAAACCAAGCATCTTAATATGGAAATACTTACACTAAGATCTGGGACAAGGCAAGGATGCTCTCTATCTCCATTATTATTTAACATTGTACTGGAAGTATTAGCCAATGCAATTAGATAAAGAAGAAGATCAATTAGAGGCAAAAAGCTTTGCAAAAGTTGACCTATGCTTGTGTATAACATAATATGCTAAAAATCCTAGGGAATGCGTGATAAAACTGAAACAATAAATAGGGAACAGGATATAAAATTAACCTAGGAATAGTCTTCATATACACAAACAGTAACCAGTTATATTGTGGTAATGTAAAAACTCCTTTTGCATAGCAATAAAGATAAAATATTTAGTAATAAACTTATGGGGCAAATTTTAAAACTTCTGAAAAACATGAAAATAGACTTGAACAGATGCAGAGACATCCCTTGTTCCTGGATATTGAGTTAATATAAGAACATCAAAAGAAAAGCTATGGCCATATCCTTTATTAAAGCATGCTATAGTTAAAACAGTGTAGTCCTGGCACATAAATAGATCAGTGGAATAGAATAGAAAAGCTAGAAGTTGATTCAAGTACATATAGAATTCTGGTACATATGATAAAGGTATTATGTCAAATTCCAGGAGCAAAGTTTAGCTTTTTAATAAATGGTGCTAAGGAATTGCCTGGCAGTCCAGTAGTTAGGACTCTGCTCTCTCACTGCCAAGGGCCCAGGTTCAATCCCTGGTTAGGGAACTAAGATCCCACAAGCTGTGCAGTGTGGCTCCCCACCCTGCAAAATAAATAAATAAATAAATAAATGGTGCTAGACACCTGGATAGTTGGTTAGGAAAATATAAAATTTTTTTTGTAGTTTATACCATATACAAAAATAAACTAATAATAGATCAGAGAACTAAATATAGTAAGTGAAATATTTAAAGAAAGCATAGATGAATTTCTCTAACTTTAGGAGAAGGTAAAGGATTTTGAACTATGATTTAAAATTCAGTTTCAGTTAAAAAATTGATAAATATGACTATATAAACATTAAAAAATTCCACTCTGCATAGCAAAAAAATACATGAAGTTAAGACAACCGGGGGGACTTCCCTGGTGGCACTGTGGTTAAGAATCCACCTGCCATTGCAAGGGACACAGGTTTGAGCCCTGGTCCGGGAAGATCCCACATGCCACGGAGCAGCTAAGCCCGTGCGTCACGACTACTGAGCCTGCACTCCAGAGCTTGCGAGCCACAACTACTGAGCCTGTGTGCCACAACTGCTGAAGCCCACATGCCACAACTATTGAAGCCTGAGCACGTAGAGGCCATGCTCTGCAACAAAGAGAAGCCACCACAGTGAGAAGCCCACGCACCGCAACAAAGAGTAGCCCCTGCTCGCCGCAACTAGAGAAAGCCTGTGCACAGCAGCGAAGACCCAGCACAGCCATAAATGAATGAATGAATGAATGAATGACAACCAGGAATTCCCTGGTGGTCCAGTGGTTAGGACTCCATACTTCTACTGCAGGGGGCACAGGTTCAATCCCTGGTTGGGGAACTAAGGTCCTGCATGCCCTGTGGTGTGGCCTCCCCCCAAAACAACAAGAGCAACAACAAAAAAAGGACAACCAACAAACTGGGAGAAAATCTTTGCAACATATATCACAAGTAAAGAACCAATATCCCTAATATGTAAAGAACTTTTTTAAAAATTGAAGGAATAAAGACTAAAACTGATAGAAAAGCAGGCAAAAATCATGAATAGATAGCCCATAAAAGAAGATGTAAAATGGACCTTAAACATATTTGAAAGATGTTCAGCTTTACTCATAATGCTAGAAATGCAACTTAAAATTATACTGAGTTATTCCTCCTTTGTCAGATTGGCCAGTGATTCAAAACTTGAAAATACTTTACATGGCAAGTCTGTGGGAAAGCAGACACTGTCATGTGTTGATGGTAAGAGCTATCTGAGAGTTTGCCCTGGCAGTCCCACTTCTAGGAATTTACCCTGAAGATACACTTCCCACTTTATACAATTATAGATGCACAAGGTTCCTACTGTTACAGTGTTATTTATAATTGCAAAGTATTCTAAACAACCTGAATGTAAGTGTCAAAATAATGTACACAACACATAGGAGATGGGTTGAATAAACTTTGGTATGCCCACACAATGGAGTACTATGCAGGAGTGAAAAAGAGTGAGGAAAAGCTCTATGAACTGATATGGAGTGATTTCCAGGATATATTGTTAAGTGAAGAAACTCAGAGTGCAAGAGAGAAACTCAGAGTGTGAGAGAGTATCTATAGTTTGTTACTTTCCATCTAAGGTGGAAGGGGAATTAAAAATCTATAAATGTGGGGCTTCCCTGGTGGCGCAGTGGTTGAGAGTCTGCCTGCCGACGCAGGGGACGCGGGTTCGTGCCCCGGTCCAGGAGGATCCTATATGCCGCAGAGCAGCTGGGCCTATGAGCCATGGTCGCTGAGCCTGCGCATCCGGAGCCTGTGCTCTGCGATGGGAGAGGCCACAACAGTGAGAGGCCCACGTACCGCAAAAAAAAAAAAAATAATAAAAAATAAAATAAAAAAATAAAAATCTATAAATGTATCTACTCATTTTTGCAGTGCACACACAAAGGATAAATCAGAAAGTGATGACATTAATAACAGGGTGAGGGAGTTCCCTGGTGGTCCAGTGGTTAGGACTCAGCACTTTCACTGCTGTGGGCCCGGGTTCGATCCCTGGTCAGGGAACTAAGATCCCGAAAGCTGTGCAGCACTGCAAAAAAACCCCCAAAACAAAAACAGCCTGAGTGGAAGGGATGGGGAGTGACACTATTAACCTATATTAATGTTTACATACTAAAAATAAAATCAAGACAGGGTGGGGGTAAACCTTTGAAATAAAAACAAATGAAACTGTGTTTCAAATGAATAACTTTTGATCACAGTATTTTGACTCTATACCTTTAGTCTAATGACAGAAATAGTCATAAAGAAATACTGAATATTAGGTTTTTGTTTTTGTTTTTTTGCTGTCATATGGGTTAGCAATTCTGAAACCATTTCATTTACATTTGAGGATTGAATAATAACTACGTTTTGAGATTAATGGGAGTTAGATGTCCACTATAGGAGAAAGGAGTTATAGTATGGAAAGGGGGATACTAGAATGAACCCTGTAGTTGAATTGGAAGTTGGAATTGGAGTTATCAGTATGAACTCCTGGTTTCATATTACTTACAGAAATAAGTGTGTGTGTGTGTGTGTGTGTGTGTGTGTGTGTGTGTGTGTGTGTGTGTGTGTGTGTGTGTGTAGATCTCCTAGCTCTGTGCTCTGGGCTAGCTTCTTAGAAGCAGCCATTTATTCTACCCCCCACCCTTGGGACCTGGGTCTCTTGGAGAAATGGCTGATTCTAGGGCTTGGGGCAGGAAAAAAATACAAGATGAACCTGAAAGTAAGGTAATTCCAGAATGTAAGGTAATGCTCAAAGAATGATGGAGAAGCATCAAAAGGGCATAGGATCCACCTTGAATGAGCTCTCACTGTCAAATGTGGGACACTTTGAACATAAAATAAATGTTGGTGGTAAAGATTACAATCCACATAATAAAACAAAAATCTATACCTTCATACTGTGGATTTCCCATAAGTAAATGGGAAAGGCAAAGACATTTTTGACAATAGAATACCAAGTAATAAATGGAGAAGGAAAAATGGAGTTAGAAAAATTGTTTGGCAGTTATCATGGCAGTAATTGGGTTGATAAGCAAGGATCATCTATGAATGCTAACTAAACCTACTAGGTAAAAGCTTGATGAAGCATAGGAATTTTACATAATTTCAGAATATTTCCCTA
>NW_006785406.1:1446860-1475264 GCF_000442215.2 Lipotes vexillifer | reverse complement strand
TTCCCTACAAAATACTTATTAATTACAAGTGGAAAAATAGTAACTTTACAGGGGAGAAACCTGACATATATCACCACCATTAATGGATAAATTGACATCATGTGCCTTTTGATGTGATGCACTTGAGAGGGTCACTTCTGTGATATTCTGCCAGAAACGCTTTACCTGAAATTAAACATGAACAAACATGAAACCCAGATAACCAAGTAACTGATCTGTAGTCTTCAAAGATGTTATGAACATAAAAGACAAAGATTGAGGGGAAAGAATCAAGGCAGGCTAAAGAGACCACATGACCACTCAGAGTACCAGGTGATCTTGGGTCAGGTTCTAGAACCAGATTTTTGTTGCTATAAGGGATGTTTTTGGAATAACTGGTGAAATTTGAATAAGGTTTTATAATAGATAATAATATATTAATGTTAATTTCCTGATTTTGATAATATCACTGAAGTTATAGAAGAGAATGTCCTGTTCTTAGGAGGTAGACACTTACATAGGTACTTAGAGGTAAAGAGGTGTCGTGTCTGTAACTTATTCTCAAACAGTTCAGGAAAAAAAGTTGTGTGTATGGACATATATATAGTTAGAGAATATATATACAGACACATAATTAAGAGATAGACAGAAAAGCAGGGTAGGCAGGTTGGGAGAGGGAACTATGAAGCTTACATGGTAAAACGTTAATAAATGGGGAATCTGTGTGAAGGATATTTAAATTTTTTTGTATTCTGGAAATTTTAATGAAAGTTTGAAATGATTTCAAAGTAAGGTAAAAAAAAGTGTATTAAATATGCCAAGTTCAAATAGAACCTTTAAAAAAGACTGTACTGGTTTATCCTCTTCCATTTGTGTATGAGTGTTTTCCCTTCCAGCAGGGAGGAGGTACTGCCTCTGCCTGTTGTCCTGCTTCCTGGGAGAACCTGTGGTAGGGAGTAGCTATCCAGCCTGTAATTCTGTAAATGTCTGTCATTCTATAATGGAGTTGGATCTTGTTTATCATTTTGAGCTCAAGAGTAAATTTATCCCTGCAGGTTGTTGATGAGCGAGAATTTTTTGAGATCATGCCCAGTTATGCCAAGAACATCATTGTTGGTTTTGCAAGAATGAATGGGAGGACTGTTGGAATTGTTGGCAACCAACCTAAAGTGGCTTCAGGTAGGAGGGAGACGCTCTCATAGACCTTGGGGGGTGGTCGGGAGCCAGGGCTGCCTGGGCCCAAGGTGCCCATCTTCTGCCTTTTCCTCAGACACGGCCTTCAGTGGCCAGAGAAAGAAACTCAAATATCAATAGCTGAAGTTGCGAAAGCTCCTTTGTCTCTTAATTTCTCAAAATTAACATAAGCATCTGAAAATGCTTCTTTCATGCTTCTCTGATTTTTTAAGGGTTTATAGATAACTTTCCTCCTCAACTTTTAAGGTCTTTACTTTTTCAGAGGCCTGCTTTCTGTCCCCCTAGTTACATTATGACTCACCCACTAAACTGTGAGCCCCATGAGGCCAGGGGTGTTAGTGTCTTATTCACAGTTTTCTCTCTAGTGCCTTTGATGGTGCCAGGAGAACAGTTGGTCTGTGACAAGTTATATACGCTTTTTAAAATAATTAATTAATTAATTTGGCTGCGTTGGGTCTTCATTGCTGCACACAGGCTTTCTCTAGCTGCAGCGAGCAGGGGCTACTCTTTGTTCCGGTGCGTGGGCTTCTCATTTTGGTGGCTTCTCTTGTTGTGGAGCATGGGCTCTAGGCGTGTGGGCTTCAGTAGTTGTGGCATGTGGGCTCAGTAGTTGTGGTGTGCAGGCTCGGTAGTTGTGGTGCATGGGCTTAGTTCTCCATGGCATGTGGGATTTTCCTGGGCCAGGGCTCGAACCCATGTCACCTGCATTGGCAGGCAGATTCTTAACCACTGCGCCACCAGGGAAGTCCCTGATCCATGACAAGTTAACAGCATCTTGTTGTGTCTGTACCCCACAGCTTTCTGGTGAGACGGTCAGACTTGAGTCACAGCCAGGGTGTGGGGACTCTTCCATGGTTGTGCTCTGGGTGGGATTGGGGTCTCTGGATACTGCTTCCCTCCTTACTATTTTCCTTCTTAGGTTTCCTTTGAATCCCTATGTGGGATGCATACACTCTCCTTTTTTGACCTAGCCTCATCTTTTATTTCTGCTGTGGCAGTTTCTCCTTGTCTTTAGAAAAAGGTTTGTAAAAGTGTTTTTTATTGTGGTAAAATATATATAACATAAAATTTGCCATTTTAACCTTTGTTACTAAACTATGGTTGATTTGCAATACAGTGTTAGTTTCAGGTGTATAGCAAAGTGATTCAGCCATATGTGTGTGTGTATATATATATATATATATATGTATGTACATGTATAACTTTTTCAGATTCTTTTCCATTATAGATTATTACAAGATATTGAATATAGTTCCCTGTGCTATACAATAAATCCTTATTGTTTATTTTATATATAGTGGTGTGTATCTGTTATTCCCATACTCCTAATTTATCCCTCACCCCCTCGCCTTTCCTCTTTGGTAACTATAAGTTTGTTTTTTATGTCTGTGAATCTGTTTTTGTTTCGTAAATAAGTTCATTTGTATTATTTTTTAGATTCCACATATAGTGATAACATATAATATTAGTCTTTCTCTGACTTACTTCACTCAGTATGATAATCTCTAGGTCCATCCACATTGCTTCATATGGCAATATTTCATTCTTTTTAATGGGTGAGTAATATTCCATTACACACACACACACACACACACACACACACACACACACCCCCCATATCTTCTTTATCCATACATCGATGGACACTTAGGTTGCTTCCATATCTTGGCTATTGTAAATGGTGCTGTTATGAACATTGGTGTGCATGTATCTTTTCGAATTAGAGTTTTTGTCTTTTCTGTATATATACCCAGGAGTGGGGTTGCTGGATCATATGGTAGCTGTATTTTTAGTTTTATTAGGAGCCTCCATAGTGTTTTCCACAGTGGCTGCACCAACTTACATTCCCACCAACAGTGCAAGAGGGTTCCCTTTTCTCCACACCCTCTTCAGCATTTATTATTTGTAGACTTTTTGATGATGGCCATTCTGACTGGTGTGAAATGTTGCCTCGTTGTAGTTTTGATTTGCATTTCTCTAATAATTAGTGATGTTGAGCATCTTTTCATGTTCCTGTTGGCCATCTGTATGTCTTCTTTGGAGAAGTGTCTGTTTAGGTCTTCTGCCCATTTGTTGATTGGGTTGTTTGTTTTTTTGATATTATTCTAACCATTTTTAAGGGTACAGTGCAGTGGCATCAATTACATTCACAGTGTGTGAGCCCATTACCACTAACTTCCCCCCCCCAAATTTCTTTTTTTTCTTTTTTTTTTCTCTCGTTAGGCGGGCCTCTCACTGCTGTGACCTCTCCCGTTGCAGAGCACAGGCTCCGGACGCGCAGGCTCAGCGGCCATGGCTCACGGGCCTAGCTGCTCCGCAGCATGTGGGATCTTCCCGGACCGGGGCACGAACCCGTGTTCCCTGCATTGGCAGGTGGACTCTCAACCACTGTGCCACCAGGGAAGCCCCCCACCCCCGCCAAATTTCAAATCATCCCAAACAGACAATTCATTTCCATCCTACCTCCCACCCTTGGTAATCTTAATCTACTCTCTGTGAATTGACCTCTTCTAGATATGCCATATAAGTAGAATCATACAATATTTGTTCCTTTGTGTCTGGCTTGTTTTACTTAGCATAATGTTTTCAAGATCCATTCATATTGTAGCATGTATCAGAACTTCATTTTAACTTTTCATGTCTATATAATATTCCACTGCATGTATATAACTGCATTTTGTTTAATCATTTATCTGTCGATGGACACTTGGGTTGTTTCCACCTTTTTGCTATTGTGAATAATGTCACAGTGAACATTGGTGTACAAGTATTTGTTTGAAACCCTGTTTTCAATTCTTTTGGGTATACACCTAGTTGTGGAATTACTGAGTAATATGGTAATTTTAGGATTACTTTTTTGGGGAGACATCACACTGTTTTCCACAGTGGCTGCACTGTTTTACATTCTCCTTAGCAATGGACAGGGTTCCAATTTCTTCATACTCGTCAACACTTGTTATTTTCTGGTATATTTTGATAATAGCCGGTCCTCATGGGTGTGATGTATTATCCCATTGTGGTTTTCATTTATATTTCTCTAATGATTAGGGATGTTGAGCATCTTTTCTTAGGCTTATTGGCCATTTGCATATCTTTGGAGAAATGTCTATTCAAGTCCTTTGCCCATTTTTTGATTACTTAGAGGTTTTTTGTTGTTGTTGAGTTACAAGCATTCTTTGTATACTCTGGATATTAAACCCTTATCAGATAAATGATTTGCAAATATTTTCTTCCATTCTGTAGGTTTGCTTTACACTTTCTAGATAACGTCATTTGATATACAAAAGTTATAAAATTTGATGAAGTCTAATTCTCTTTCTCTTTTTGTTTTTGGTTGCTTGTGCTTTTGGAGTCATATATAAGAACTTATTTGCAAATCCAATGTCATAGAGCTTTTCCCCTATGTTTTCTTTTAGGAGTTTTATGCTTTTAGTTTTCACATTTAGGTTTGATCAGTTTTGAGTTAATTTTTACATATAGTGTAAGTTAGGGGTTCAGCTTCATTCTTCTTTTTTTTTTTTTGCGGTATGCAGGCCTCTCACTGCTGTGGCCTCTCCCATTGTGGAGCACAGGCTCCAGACGCGCAGGCCCAGCAGCCATGGCCCATGGGCCCAGCCGCTCCGCGGCATGTGGGATCCTCCCAGACCGGGGCACGAACCCGCGTCCCCGCATCGGCAGGTGAACTCTCAACCACTGCGCCACCAGGGAAGCCCCATTCTTCTTTTTTTTTAATAGATCTTTATTGGAGTATAATTGCTTCATGATACTGTGTTAGTTTCTGTTGTACACCAGAGTGAATCAGCCATATGCATACATATGTCCCCATATGCCCTCCTTCTTGAGCCTCCCTCCCACCCTCGCTATCCCACCCCTCTAGGTCATCGCAAATCACCAAGCTGATCTCCCTGTGCTATGCTGCTGCTTCCCACTAGCTAATTATTTTACATTTGGTAGTGTATATATGTTGATGATACTCTCACTTCACCCCAGCTTCCCCCTCCCACACTGTGTCTTCAAGTCCATTCTCTATATCTTTATTCCTGCCCTGCAATTAGGTTCATCAGTACCATTTTAAAAAATATTCCATATATATGCATTAGCATTTGTAGAGAGCTTCATTCTTTTGCATGCGGAAATTCAGTTATCCCAGCACCATTTGTTGAATAGACTATTCTTTCCCTTTTGAATGGACTTGGCATTTTTGTCAGACATCAGTGGGCTGTAGATGTATGAGTTTATTTCTGGGGTCTCAATACTATTCCTTTGGTCTGCAAGTCTATCCATGTTCTAGTATCGCACTGTTTTGATTACTGTAGGTTTGTAGTAAGTTTTAATATTGGGAAGTGTGAGTCTTCTCATGTTCTTCCTTTTCAGATTATTTTGGCTTTTTTGGGACCCTTGCAATTCCATATGGATTTGACTGTTGGCCTTTCCATTTCTGCAGAAAAGGTTGTTGGAATTTTGGTAGTGATTGCATTGAATCTGCTGATCACTTTATGAAGTATTGACATTTTAACAATGTAAAGTTTTCTAACTCATGAACACAGGATGTCTTTCCATTTATTATTTATTTATTTTAAATTTTTGGCTGTGTTGGGTCTTCACTGCTACACGTGGGCTTTCTCTAGTTGTGATGAGCGAGGGCTACTCTCTGTTGCGGTGCATGGTCTTCTTATTGCAGTGGCTTCTCTTGTTGCTGAGCACGGACTGTAGGTGCGTGGGCTTCAGTAGTTGCAGCACGTGGGCTCAGTAGTTACAACATTGCAGGTCCCAGAGTGTGCGGGCTTCAGTAGTTGTGGTTCGTCGGCTCAGTAGTTGTGGCTTGCAGGCTTTAGAGCGCAGACTCAGTAGTCGTGGTGCACAGGCTTAGTTGCTCCGTGGCATGTGGGATCTTCCCAGCCCAGGGATCAAACTCACGTCCCCTGCATTGTTAGGTGGATTCTTAACCACTGCGCCAAAAGGGATGTCCCCTTTCTATTTATTTTGGTCTTCTTTTATTTCTTCAGCAGTGTTTTGTAGTTTTCGCTGCACAGGTCTTTAATGTCTTGGTTAAATTTACTCCTGTTTTATTCTTTTAGTTGCTATTGTAAATGGAATTCCTTTCTCAATTTCTTTTTTGGATTGTTCATTATCGGTTTATAGAAAGACAACTATGCAACTGCTTTTTGTTTGCTGATCTTGTAACCTGCAACTTTGCTGAATTTATTAGCTTTAGTAGCTTTCTTGTAGATTCTCTGGAATTTTCTACATATAGGATCATATTTAATGCATATAAAGATAGTTTTACTTCTTCTCCAATTTAGATGCCTTTTATTTTTTTTTTTCTTGTCTAATTGCTCTGGCTGGAACTTCCAGCACAATGTTGAATAGCAATAGTGCCATTGGGCATCCTTGTCTTGTTCCTGATCTTAGGGAGAGAACTTTGTGTTTGACTATAGAATACGATGTTAATTGTGGGTTTTTCATATATGGTCTACGTCATGTTGGGGAAATTTCCTTCTATTTGTAGTTTTCTGAGTGTTTTATCATGAAAGGTGATAGATTTTGCCAAATGCCTTTTCTGTGTCGATTGAGTTGATCATGTAGCTTTTGTCCTTTGTTCTATTAATGTGTTGTATTTTACTGATTGATTTTTTTGTATATTGAACCACTTTTGCATTCCTGGGATATATCCCATTTGGTTATGGTGTCTAATCTTTTTTTTTTTTTTAAATAAACTTTATTTTTTAGAGCTTCTTTTAGCTTCACAGTAAAATTGAGTGGAAACAACAGAGCATTCCCATATATACTCTGTTTTCACACATGTACAGCCTACCCCACTATCAGTATTCTGAACCAGAGCACTATGTCTGTTACAATTATGGAATGTACATTGACACATCATTAGAAGTCCATGGTTTACTATAGGGTTGACTCTTGGTGTTGGATATTCTGTAGGTTTGGATAAATTTGTAATGATATGTATCTACCATTTGCAGTATCATATAAAATAGTTTCACTTGCCCTAAAAATCCTCTGTGCTCCACCTATTCATCACTCCCTTCCCCCTAACCCTGATAGCCTGATAAACCCCTGGCAACCACTCATCCTTCTACTGTTTCCATAGTTTTCCTTTTCCAAAATGTCATATAGTTGGAATCATACAGTATGTAGCTTTTTCAGATTAGTCTCTTCCAGTTAGTTATATGGAGGAAGCTGGTCTGAGAAGGCCACATACTCTGTGATTCATGTTTCCTCTGTGTCTTTTCACGGCTTGATAGCTGATTTCTTTTTAGTGTTAATATTACATTGTCTGGATATATCACAGTTCATTTATCCATTCACCTACTGAAAGACGTCCTGGCTACTTTTAAGTTTTGGTAGTTATTAATAAAGCTGCTAAAAACATTCGTGTGCAGGTTTTTATGTAGATGTAAGTTTTCAACTCATTTGGGTAAATACCGAGGAGCATGATTGCTGGCTCAAATGGTAAGAGTGTGTTTAGTTTGTAAGAAACTGCCAAACTGTCTTCCAGAGTGGCTGTACTAATTTGCATCCCCACCAGCAGTGAAGGAGAGTTCCTATTGCTCCACATCCTTGTCAGCTTTTGGTGTTCTCAGTGTTCTGCATGTTGGCTATTGTGATAAGTGTGTAGTGGTATCTCACTTTAATTTGCATTTCCCTGATGACGTATGATGTGGAGCATCTTTTCATATGCTTATTTGCCCTGTCTGTGTTTTCTTTGGTGAGGTATCTGTTCAGGTCTTTGGCCAGTTTTTAATTGGGTCGTTTTCTTATTGTTGCATTTGTTTGACCTAAACAAAGAGGTAAACTCAAAAAGATGAGTTTATTCAGGAATAGCAGAGGAACTGTAATTTAGGACAAGCAAACTGTAGCAAGCTACAGGTGAGTCCATTGAGGGTTTGGGGCAGGTTGTATTTATGGACAGGAAATGTAAAGAGGGGAGAGTCCAGTTAGAGTCAGTTAAAATAAACAACAAATGGAGACCAGCCTTGAAAACTTCCTGAGCAGATAAAATCAGTCCAGTCACAGAAACAGAACTCAATTCAGCCCACTTGGTGAGTCCATCCTGACCTGGGTCATCTCCCATTCATGAAACTTCCCAATGTTGATATGAGATAACCCCTGATCAACCCCCTGTCATCTGAGAAAATTTTGGCACTATCAGTGTTCTGTAAATCAGGCCTTTAAAGGAAATCAGTTTCTTAGTCCTTAAGTTTTGTCTTCCTGAGGGCACATGTGTGAGATTTTCCAATAACATCCTCCAGTTCTATTTTAGATTGAAATTCTTTCACAAGTTTTGAGAGTTCTTTGTATATGTTAGATAGCAATCCTTTATCAGATTGTGTGTTTTGCAGATACTTTCTGTCAGTCAGTGGTTGTCTTCTCATTCTCTAGATAGTGTCTTTCACAGAGGAGAAGTTTTTAATTTTAGTGAAGTCCAGCTTACCAATTATTTCTTTCATAGATCATGCCTTTGAAAGTAGTGTATCTAAAACGTTGCTGCCATTTCCAAGGTCACCTAGGTATTCTCCCATGTTATCTTCTATGAGTTTTATAGTTTTGTGTTTTATATTTAGGTCTCTGGATCCATTTTAAGTTAATTTTTGTTAAAGGTATAAGGTTTGTCTACATCAGTTGTTTTGGATGTGGATGTCCAGTAGTTCCAGCATCATTTGTTTAAAAGACTGTTTTTCTTCCATTGTATTACTTTTGGTCCTTTGTCAAAGATCAGTTGATTATATTTATGTAGGTCTATTTCTGGGCTCTTTATTCTGTTCCATTGATTTGTTTCACCAGTACCATACCCCTGGATGATATTATTTCTATCCATGAACATGGAATATCTCTACTTATTTAGCTTTTTTATTTTGTTCATCAGAGTTTTGTAATTTTCCTCATATAGATCTTGTTTTGTTAGATTTATGCTTATGTATTTTTTTGGGGGGTGGGGGTGCGCTAATGTAAACGGTGTATTCTGTTGTTAGTTTCAAATTCATTGCTGGTATACAGGAAAGTGATTGACTTTAATAAATTCACTTTGTGTCCTGCAGCTTTGCTATAATTATTAGTTTCAGCAGTACTTTTGTCCTTTAGGATTTTCTACATAGACAGTCATGTCATCTGTAAACAAAGAAAGTTTGATTCTTCCTTCCCAATCTGTATGCCTTTTATATATTTCCTTTCCTTGTTCCATTGTATTAGCTAGGACTTCTAGTACAGTTTTGAAAAGGAGTGGTGAGAGGGCACATTCTTGCATTATACCTGATCTTAGTGGGAAAGCTTCTGGTTTTTCACCATTACGTATGATGTTAGCTATAGGTTTTTGTAGATGTTCTTTATGAAGCTGAGAAAGTTCCCCTGTATTTCTAGTTTGCTGAGAGTTTTTATCTTGAGTAGGTGTTGGATTTTGTGAATGCTTTTCTAGATCTGTTGATACATTCATGTGATTTTTCTTCTTTAGCCTGTTGATGTAATGGAGTATATGAATTGTTTTTCAAATGTTGAATCAGCCTTGCATACCTGGGATAAATCCCACTTGGAAGTGGTGTATAATTATTTTTGTATGTTACTGGGTTTGATTTGTTAAATGTTTTATTGAGAATTATTGCATTTATGTTTGTGAGAGACACTGGTCTGTAGTTTTCTTGTGATGTTTTTGCCTGGTTTGGGTATTAGGGTGATGATGGCCTCATAGAATGAGTCAGGAAGTATTCCCTCTGATTCTATATTCTAGAAGAGATTGTAGAGAATTGGTGTAATTTCATTTTTAAAGGTTTTGTATAATTCACCAGTGAACCTTTGTGGGCTTGATTTTTTTTGTTTTGTTTGTTTCTTTTTGGCCATGCCACACAGCTTTCAGGATTTTAGTTTCCCAACCAGGGACTAAACCAGGCCCTGTCAGTGACAGCATGGAGTCCTAACCACTGGACTACCAGGGAATTCCCTGCATTTGTTTTTTAAATCATGTAAGAAATAAAAAGTGGTGTTACAGGAGACAGGAGAAGATGGCGGAAGAGTAGGACGCGGAGATCACCTTCCTCCCCACAGATGCATCAGAAATACATTTACACGTGGAACTGCTCCTATAGAACACCCATTGAACGCTGGCAGAAGACCTCAGACCTACCAAAAGGCAAGAAACTGCCCACGCACCTGGGTAGGGCAAAAGAAAAAAGAATAAATAGAGGCAAAAGAATAGGGACGGGACCTGCACCAGTGGGAGGGAGCTGTGAAGGAGGAAAGGTTTCCACACAGTAGAAGCCCCTTTGCGGGCAGAGACTGTGGGTGGCGGAGGGGGGAAGCTTCAGAGCCACAGAGGAGAGCACAGCAACAGGGGTGTGGAGGGCAAAGTGGAGAGATTCCTGCACAGAGGATCGGTGCTGACCAGCACTCACCAGCCCAAGAGGCTTGTCTGCTCACCCGCTGGGATGGGCTGGGGCTGGGAGCTGAGGCTCAGGCTTCGGAGCTTAGATCTGAAGGGCTAGCCAGGAGGGAGTCTGGGAAAAGTCTGGAGCTGCCAAAGAAGCAAGAGACTTTTTTGTCTCTTTGTTTCCTGGTGTGCGAGGAGAGGGGATTAAGAGCGCTGCTTAAAGGAGCTCCAGAGACGGGCGCGTGCTGCAGCTATCAGTGCAGACACCAGAGACAGGCATGAGACGCTAAGGCTGCTGCTGCCGCCACCAAGAAGCCTGTGTGCGAGCACAGGTCACTATCCCCACCTCCTTTTCCCGGAGCCTGTGCAGCCCGCCACTGCCAGGGTCCCGTGATCCAGGGACAACTTCCCCGGGAGAACGCATGGTGCGCCTCAGGCTGGTGCAATGTCACACTGGCCTCTGCCGCCGCAGGCTTGGTCCGCACTCTGTGCCCCTCCGTCCCCCCGGCCTGAGTGAGCCAGAGCCGTAGAATCAGTGGCTCCTTTAACCCCGTCCTGTCTGAGCAAAGAACAGACGCCCTCAGGCGACGTACACGCCGAGGTGGGGCCAAATCCAAAGCTGAACCCCGGGAGCTGTGTGAACACAGAAGAGAAAGGGAAATTTCTCCCAGCAGCCTCAGAAGCAGCAGATTAAAGCTCCACAATCAACTTGACATACTCTGCATCTGTGAATATCTGAATAGACAATGAATCATCCCAAATTGAGGAGGTGGACTTTGGGAGCAAGATTTATTATTATTTCCCCTTTTCCTCTTTTTGTGAGTGTGTATGTGTATGCTTCTGTATGAGATTTTGTCTGTATAGCTTTGCTTTCACCATTTGTTCGAGGGTTCTGTCCATCCGCTTTTTTTTTTTTTACTTTTTAAAATTTTTTTCTTAATTATTTTTTATTTTAATAACTTTATCTTTATTTTATTTTATCTTTTCTTTCTTTCTTTCTTTCTTTCTTTTTCTTTATTTTACTTTATCTTCCTTCTTTCTTTCTTTCTTTCTTTCCTTCCTTCCTTCCCTCCTTCCTCCCTCCCTCCCTCCCTCCCTCCTTTCTTTTTTTTTTTCTCCCTTTTATTCTGAGCCGTGTGGAGGACAGTCTCTTGGTGCTCCAGCCAGGCGTCAGGGTTGTGCCACTGAGGTGGGAGAGCCAACTACAGGACACTGGTCCACGAGAGACCTCCCAGCTCCACATAATACCAAACGGTGAAAATCGCCCAGAGATCTCCATCTCAACAACAACACCCAGCTTCACTCAATGACCAGCAGGCTACAGTGCTGGACACCCTATGCCAAACAGCTAGCAAGACAGGAACACAGACCCATCCATTAGCAGAGAGGCTGCCTAAAATCATAATAAGTCCACAGACACCCCAAAACACACCACCAGATGTGGACCTGCCCACCAGAAAGACAAGATCCAGCCTCATCCACCAGAACACAGGCAGCAGTCCCCTCCACCAGGAAACCTACACAACCCACTGAACCAACCTTAGCCACTGGGAACCGACACCAAAAACAATAGGAACTACGAACCTGCAGCCTGCGAAAAGGAGACCCCAAACACAGTAAGATAAGCAAAATGAAAACACAGAAAAACAAACAGCAGTTGAAGGAGCAAGATAAAAACCCACCAAACCTAACAAATGAAGAGGAAATAGGCAGTCTACCTGAAAAAGAATTCAGAATAATGATAGTAAAGATGATCCAAAATCTTGGAAATAGAATAGAGAAAATGCAAGAAACATTTAACAAGGACCTAGAAGAACTAAAGAGGGAACAACACAATAAATGAAATTAAAAATACTCTAAAAGGGATCAGTAGCAGGATAACTGAGACAGAAGAACGGATAAGTGACCTGGAAGATAAAGTAGTGGAAATAACTACTGCAGAGCAGAATAAAGAAAAAAGAATGAAAAGAACTGAGGACAGTCTCAGAGACCTCTGGGACAACATTAAATGCACCAACATTCAAATTACAGGGGTCCCAGAAGAAGAAGAGAAAAAGAAAGGGACTGAGAAAATATTTGAAGAGATTATAGTTGAAAACTTCCCTAATATGGGAAAGGAAATAGTTCATCAAGTCCAGGAAGCACAGAGAGTCCCATACAGGATAAATCCAAGGAGAAACACGCCAAGACACATGTTCATCAAACTGTCAAAAATTAAATACAAAGAAAACATATTAAAAGCAGCAAGGGAAAAACAAGAAATAACACACAAGGGAATCCCCATAAGGTTAACAGCTGATCTTTCAGCAGAAACTCTGCAAGCCATAAGGGAGTGGCAGAACATATTTAAAGTGATGAAGGAGAAAAACCTACAACCAAGATAACTCTACCCAGCAAGGATCTCATTCAGATTTGATGGAGAAATTAAAACCTTTACAGACAAGCAAAAGCTGAGAGAGTTCAGCACCACCAAACCAGCTTTACAACAAATACTAAAGGAACTTCTGTAGGCAAGAAACACAAGAGAATGAAAAGACCTACAATAATAAACCCAAAACAATTAAGAAAATGGGAATAGGAACATACATATCGATAATTACCTTAAATGTAAATGGGTTAAATGCTCCCACCAAAAGACACAGACTGGCTGAATGGATACAAACACAAGACCCGTATATATGCTGTGTACAAGAGACCCACTTCAGACCTACGGACACATACAGATTGAAAGTGAGGGGATGGAAAAAGATATTCCATGCAAGTGGAAATCAGAAGAAAGCTGGAGTAGCAATTCTCATATCAGACAAAATAGACTTTAAAATAAAGACTATTAGAAGAGACAAAGAAGGACACTACATAATGATCAAGGGATCAGTCCAAGAAGAAGATATGACAATTGTAAATATACATGCACCCAGCATAAGAACACCTCAATACATAAGGCAAATGCTAACAGTCATAAAAGGGGAAATCAACAGTAACACAATCATAGTAGGGGACTTTAACACCCCACTTTCAGCAATGGACAGATCATCCAAAATGAAAATAAATAAGGAAACACACGCTTTAGATGATACATTAAACAAGATGGACTTAATTGATATTTATAGGACATTCCATCCAAAAACAACAGAATACACATTTTTCTCAAGTGCTCATGGAACATTCTCCAGGATAGATCATATCCTGGGTCACAAATCTAGCCTTGGTTAATTTAAGAAAATTGAAATCATATCAAGTATCTTTTCCAACCACAACGCTATGAGACTAGATATCAATCACAGGAAAAGATCTGTAAAAAATACAAACACATGGAGGCTAAGCAATACACTAATAACAAAATGGTCAGTGAAGAAAGCAAGGAGGAAATCAAAAAATACCTAGAAACAAATGACAATGGAGACACGATGACCCAGAACCTATGGGATGCAACAAAAGCAGTTCTAAGAGGGAAGTTTATAGCAGTACAATCCTATCTTAAGAAACAGGAAACATCTCAAATAAACAACCTAACCTTGCACCTAAAGCGATTAGAGAAAGAATAAGAAAAAACCCCCCAAAGTTAGCAGAAGGAAAGAAATCATAAAGATCAGATCAGAAATAAATGAAAAAGAAATGAATGAAATGATAGCAAAGATCAATAAAATTAAAAGCTGGTTCTTTGAGAAGATAAACAAAATTGATAAACCATTACCAGACTCCTCAAGAAAAAAGGGGAGAAGACTCAAATCAGTAGAATTAGAAATGAAAAAGGAGAAGTAACAATTGACACTGCAGAAATACAAAAGATCATGAGAGATTACTGCTAGCAACTCTATGCCAATAAAATGGACAACCTGGAAGAAATGGACAAATTCTTAGAAATGCACAGCCTGCGGAGACTGAACCAGGAAGAAATAGAAAATATGAACAGACCAATCACAAACACTGAAATTGAAACTGTGATTAAAAATCTTCCAACAAACAAAAGCCCAGGACCAGATGGCTTCACAGGCGAATTCTATCAAACATTTAGAGAAGAGCTAACACCTATCCTTCTCAAACTCTTCCAAAATATAGCAGAGGGAGGAACACTCCCAAACTCATTCTACGAGGCCACCATCACCTTGATACCAAAACCAGACAAGGATGTCACAAAGAAAGAAAACTACAGGCCAATATCACTGATGAACATAGATGCAAAAATCCTCAACAAAATACTAGCAAACAGAATCCAACAGCACATTAAAAGGATCATACACCATGATCAAGTGGGGTTTATTCCAGGAATGCAAGGATTCTTCAATATACGCAAATCTATCAATGTGATTAACCATATTAACAAATTGAAGGAGAAAAACCATATGATCATCTCAATAGATGCAGAGAAAGCTTTCGACAAAATTCAACAGCCATTTATGATAAAAACCCTGCAGAAAGTAGGCATAGAGGGAACTTATCTCAACATAATAAAGGCCATATATGACAAACCCACAGCCAACATCGTCCTCAGTGGTGAAAAGCTGAAACCATTCCTACTGAGATCAGGAAGAAGACAAGGTTGCCCACTGTCACCACTTTTATTCAACATAGTTTTGGAAGTTTTAGCCACAGCAATCAGAGAAGGAAAAGAAATAAAAGGAATCCAAATCGGAAAAGAAGAAATAAAGCTGTCACTGTTTGCAGATGACATGATACTCTACATAGAGGATCCTAAAGATGCTACCAGAAAATTATTGGAGCTAATCAATGAATTTGGTAAAGTAGCAGGATACAATATTAATGCACAGAAATCTCTGGCATTCTTATACACCAGTGATGAAGAATCTGAAAGTGAAATTAAGAAAACACTTGCATTTACCATTGCAACAAAAAGAATAAAATATGTAGGAATAAACCTACCTAAGGAGACAAAAGAGCTGTATGCAGAAAATTATAAGACCCTGATGAAAGAAATTAAAGATGATACAAATAGATGGAGAGATATACCATGTTCTTGGATTGGAAGAATCAACATTGTGAAAATGACTCTACTACCCAAAGCAATCTATAGATTCAATGCAATCCCTATCAAACTACCACTGGCATTTTTCACAGAACTAGAACAAAAAATTTCACAATTTGTATGGAAACACAAAAGACCCCGAATAGCCAAAGCAATCTTGAGAACAAAAAATGGAGCTGGAGGAATCAGGCTCCCTGACTTCAGACTATACTACAAAGCCGCAGTAGTCAAGACAGTATGGTACTGGCACAAAAACAGAAAGATAGATCAATGGAACAGGATAGAAAGTCCAGGGATAAACCCATGCACATATGGTCACCTTATCTGTGATAAAGGAGGCAAGAATATACAGTGAAGAAAAGACAGCCTCTTCAATAAGTGGTGCTGGGAAAACTGGACAGGTACATGTAAAAGTATGAAATTAGAATGCTCCCTAACACCATACACAAAAATAAACTCAAAATGGATTAGAGACCTAAATGTAAGGCCAGAAACTATCAAACTCTTAGAGGAGAGTGTAGGCAAAACACTCTATGACATAAATCACAGCAAGATCCTTTTTGAATGCCTCCTAGAGAATTGGAAATAAAAGCGAGAATAAACAAATGGGACCTAATGAAACTTCAAAGCTTTTGCACAGCAAAGGAAAACATAAACAAGATGAAAAGACAACCCTCAGAATGGGAGAAAATATTTGCAAATGAAGCAACTGACAAAGGATTAATCTCCAAAATTTACAAGCAGCTCATGCAGCTCAATAACAAAAAAACAAAGAACCCAGTCCAAAAATGGACAGAAGACCTAAATAGACATTTGTCCGAAAAAGATATACAGATTGCCAACGAACACATGAAAGAATGCTCAACATCATTAATCATTAGAGAAATGCAAATCAAAACTACAATGAGATATCATCTCACACCAGTCAGAATGGCCATCATCCAAAAATCTAGAAACAGTAAATGCTGGAGAGGGTGTGGAGAAAAGGGAACACTGTTGCACTGTTGGTGGGAATGTAAATTGATTCAGCCACTATGGAGAACAGCATGGAGGTTCCTTAAAAAACTACAAATAGAACTACCATATGACCCAGCAATCCCACTACTGGGCATATACCCTGAGAAAACCATGATTCAAAAAGAGTCATGTACCAAAATGTTCATTGCAGCTCTATTTAGAATAGCCAGGGCATGGAAGCAACCTAAGTGTCCATCAACAGATGAATGGATAAAGAAGATGTGGCACATACATACAATGGAATATTACTCAGCCATAAAAAGAAACGCAATTGAGTTATTTGTAGTGAGGTGGATGGACCTAGAGTCTGTCATACAGGGTGAAGTAAGTCAGAAAGAGAAAAACAAATACCGTTGCTAGCACATATATATGGAATCTAAGTGAAAAAAAAAAGTTCATAAAGAACTTAGGGGTAAGACGGGAATAAAGACACAGACCTACTAGAGAATTGACTTGAGGATATGGGGAGGGGGAAGGGTAAACTGCGACAAAGTGGCATCGACACATATACACTACCAAACATAAAATAGATAGCTAGTGGGAAGTAGCTGCATAGTTCACGGAGATCAGGTCGGTCGTTTGTGACTAGCTAGTGGGGGTGTGATAGGGAGGGTGGGAGGGACGGAGACGCAAGAGGGAAGTGATACGGGAACATATGTATATGTATAACTGATTCACTTTGTTATAAAGCAGAAACTACGACACCATTGTAAAGCAGTTATACTCCAATAAAGATGTTAAAAATAAAGAAAAAAAAAGTGGTGTTACAAACCAAAAATACAGTAATACTGGCTTTTTATATTTCCCCATGCAGTTATCTTTACTGGAGATCTTTACTTCGTCATACAGTTCTGTGATACTATCTACTACCCTTTTATTTCAACATGATGGGCTCCCTTTACCATTTCTTGTACGGCAGGCCTAGTGGTAACGAACTCCTCAGCTTTTGTTTATCTAGGAATGTCTTTATTTGTCCCTCAGTTTTGAAGGACAGTTTGCCAAGTATAGAGTTGTTGGTTGAGTTTTATTCTTTCAGCATCTTGTTTTTTAATTTTTTGATTGAAGTTTACTTGCTGTATAATATTATATGTTACAGATGTACAGTATAATGATTCAGAATTTTTAAAGGTTATACTCTATTTATAGTTATTATAAAATATTGGCTATATTCCCCATGTTATACATATATCTTTGTATCTTATTTTATGCCTAGTAGTTTGTGTCCTTTACTCCCCTACTTCTATATTGCCCCTCCCCCGCTTATTGCTCCTCACCGGTAACCTGTAGTTTGTTCTCTATGTCTGTGAGTCCACTTCTTTTTTGTTATATACACTAGTTTGTGGTATTTTTTAAATTCCATATATAAGTAATGCCATACAGTATTTGTCTTTCTCTGACTTACAGTAAGTCCCTTACATATGAATATTCAATTTGTGAACTTTCAGAGATGCGAACATGTGTTCGCCTGTCTAATCACGTAAGTTAGTTCACGTGTGTGGCATACATTGTCATGTGCTTGCATTCTCTACAAGTGGTTGTGCTTTTGTGTACTTTATGGTACAGTATAGAGTACAGTAGTACAGTATCTTTATTTCAAGCACAGTATGTCCGGAAGTGAGCGTAAAAGCAGCGGTGATGTAGTGTGTACTGCTAAGAAGTGCCAAGCGATAACAGTGGAAAGAAAAATGAAAATAATTGAGAGTGGATCAAGGCAAAAATATGGTAGACATCACTCATTCTTATAACACGAATTGTTCAACCATTGGCACAATTCTAAAGAACAAGGACAAGATCATGGAACATGAAGTCTGCTGTGCTGATGATGTCAACAATACTATCGAAGAAGCGTGGGAAAGTGATGGAGGAGATGAGAAACTCAGTGTGTGGATGCAGGATCAGCACCAGTGTTGAGTCCTGTTCAGCTTAATGCTGATTCAAGAGAAAGCTAAAAGCCTTTATGAAGACTTGACGAAGAAACATGGTGAAGAATCAGAGGATGCATCTGCCAGCCATGGCTGGTTTCATTGCTTCAAGACTAGAGCCAACCTTCACAATATGGTAGCTGCCCAGGAATTTCCTGAAATGCTTCGGGAAATTATTGATGAAGGCATGTATTCACCCAAGCAGGTTTTTAATGTGGATGAGACAGGACTGTACTGGAAGAGGATGCTAGACCGAAGTTACATCAGTAAGGAGGAAAAGTTGATGCCAGCCTATAAAGCAGCAAAGGATAAGCTAACTCTGTTGTTTGGTGGCAATGCTTCCAGTGATATAAAGCTGAAGCCTCTCTTAGTTTATCATTCAGAGAACCCAAGAGTCCTTAAAAACATAGCCAAGGGCTCTCTTCCTGTTGTGTGGAAGAGTTAACCCCAAAGCCTGGTTACACAGGCCATTTTCCAGGACTGGTTTTTCCACCACTTTATCCCAGACGTGGAGAAATATTGTTTGGAGAAGGGTGTCCCATTCAACATTCTTTTGCTGCTCGACAGTTCTCTGGGCCATCCCCTATTCATAGACAACTTTCATTCCAATGTCCTGTAGTGCATCTGCCACCGAATGCTATGTCACTGATCCAACCTATGGACCAGGGGTTATAGTGACTTTCAAGAAATATTATTTATGTCACACTTTTCATCAGGCAGTAAAGGCGAGTGACGAATCAGGAACAAACTTGCGACAATTTTGGAAGGACTATAACATCTACAGGCCATAAAAAACATTGACTTTGCTTGGCATGAGGTTACGGCCATCTCTGTGAATGGGGTTTGGAAGAACATTTGTCTGCAGTTTGTTCACAATTTTCATGGATTTGAGAAGGTGGATGAGGAGTCCAAAGAGGTCTTCAGCAACTTGGTGACCCTCAGCGAGAAGCTGGAGCTAGATCTGCAAGAGGACGACTTCACTGAACTCCTTGCTGTGCAACATGGGAGCTTACTAATGAAGACCTGATGGAATTGGAGGCCCAGAGAAATGATGAAGAGAGACAAGAAGAACAAGTAGGGCTTCCCTGGTGGCGCAGTGGTTAGGAGTCCGCCTGCCAATGCAGAGGACATGGGTTTGAGCCCTGGTCCGGGAGGATCCCACATGCTACGGAGCAACTGAGCCTGTGAGCCACAACTGCTGGGCCTGAGCTCTAGAGCCTTCAAGCCACAGCTACTGAAGCCCACGCACTTAGAGCCTGTGCTCAGCAACACAAGAGGCCACCGCAATGAGAAGCCCATGCACAGCAACAAAGACCCAGCGCAGCCATAAATAAATAAATAAATAATAATAAATAAAAAGGGAAATCTCTTTAAAGAAATAATAATAATAAAAAAGAACAAGTAACTGAAGAACCTAAGAGATTCACGAGGTAGGAAATAGCAAGGGGATATTCTTTATTTGAGAAGGCACTGTTAGTTTTTGAGGCACAGGACCCAAACGTAGAATGGTTCACAAAGGTTGCAGCAGCTGTGCAGAATGCAATCCAGTGCTACTGTATCATCTATCACGAGAAAAAAAGAGCTACTACCCAGACATCACTGGATCGTTTTTTCAAAAGGGTAGATAGAATTGAATCCAGCAAGGAACTAGAATCTGTGCCATCAATGTCAGACGTGAGTGAAATTGCAGGCTTGCCTTCCATCTCCTATTGCTGACAGTCCTTTAGCTCCACCATCTCCTACCTCATCTCCCTCCTCCAGTCACCAACTCTTCTTGCCTGTTCACTCGATGCCAGCCCCTGTATGCCAGCTGTTGTACTGTACTACTGTGCTTTTCAAGGTACTGTACTGTAAGATTAAAGATGTTTTCTTTAGTTTTTGTGTTTGTTGTTTTTTATGTATTATTTGTGTGAAAAGTATTATAAACCTATTACCACAATTACTATATAGCTCATAGTGTTAGTTGGGTACCTAGGCTAACTTTTCTGGACTTAACGAACAAATTGGACTTACGACTGCACTTGAACGGAACTCATTTGTATGTAGGGGACTTACTGTATTTCAGTTAGCATAATGCCTTCCAAGTCCATCCATATTGCTGCAAATGGCAAAATTTTGTTCTTTTTATGTCTGAGTGGTATTCCATTGTATATATACACCACATCTTCTGTATCCATTCATCTGTTGATGGGCACTTAGGTTGCTTACATATCTTGGCAATTATAAATAATGCTGCTATGAACATTGGGGTGCATGTATTTTTTCAAATTAATGTTTTTGGGTGTTTTGGATATATTCCTAGGAGTGGAATTACTGTGGCAGAAGAACTGAGTAGATATTTTTCCAAAGAGGAAATGCATATAACCAATAGGCACATGAAAAGATGTTCAATCTTGCTAATCATCAGGGAAATGCAAATCAAAACCACAATGAGATATCACATCACACCTGTCAGAATGGCTATCATCAAAAAGAACACAAATAACAAATGTTGGCAAGGATGTGGAGAAAAGGGAACCCTGTAGACTGTTGGTGGGAATGTAGATTGGTGCAGCTACTCTGCAAAATGGTATGGAGGTTTCTTAAAAAACTAAAAGTAGAACTACCATAAAAAATAGAACTTTCGGCACTTTAAATATGTATCCCATTTGGTAATCTTATTGAAGATTCTTTTTTAAAAAATTTTATTTATTTTTGGCTGTGTTGGGTCTTCATTGCTGCATGCGGGCTTTCTCTAGTTGCGGTGAGCGGGGGCTACTCTTCTTTGTGGTGCACGGGCTTCTCATTGCAGAGGCTTCCCTCATTGTGGAGCACGGGCTCTAGGTGCGCGGGCTTCAGTAGTTGTGGCACGCAGGCTCAGTAGTTGTGGCACACGAGCTTAGTTGCTCTGCAGCATGTGGGATCTTCCCGGGCCAGGGATTGAACCCGTGTCCCCTGCATTGGCAGGCAGATTCTCAACCACTGTGCCACCGGGGAAGCCCTGAAGATTCTTTGTGTATGATGAGTCACTTCTCTCTCGCTACTTTCAAGATTCTGTCTTTGTCTTTTAATAATTTGACTATAATGTATCTCAGTATGGGTGTATATGAGTTTATCCTACTTAGAGTTTCTTGAATTTGTAGCTTCATGTCTTGTGCCAAAATTGAGAAGTTTTTGGACATTATTTCTTCAAATAATCTCTCTGCCCCCTTTCTCTCTCTCTCTTCCTTCTGGTACTGCCATGCGGTATCTGTCAGTTCTCTTGATGATATTCCATAGGTCCCTTAGTCTCTATTCACTTCATTTTTTCTTTTCTTTCTGTTCCTCAGACTAGATTATTTAAGTTTTCTTATCTTCAAGTTTCCTTATCCTTCTTGTCTACTCAGGTCTGTTGTTGAACCCCTGTAGAGAACTTTTCATTTCAGTTATTGTACTTTTCAGCCATGGAATTTCTGTTTGGTTCCCTTTTATAATTTCTCTTTATTGATATTCTCATTTTGTTCATACTTTTTTTTCCTGATTTTTTTAGTTCTTCATGTTTTCCTATACCTCCTTGAGCATATTTAAGACAGTTGATTTAAAATCTTTGTTTAGTAAGTTTATTGTTTGGGCTTCTGCGGGATGGATTCTTTTAATTTATTTTGCTCATTTGAATGGCTGTACTTTCCTGTCTCTTTGTATGTTTTGCTATTTTTTGTTGGAAACTAAACATTTGAATATTATAATTCTGGAAATCATATTCTCCCCTTTTTCCAGAGTTTGTTGTTGTTTTGATTGTTGAATGCTGTAGTAGTCCATTTTTCTAGTGACTTTTCCTAACTGTTTTTGCAGAGGCTATATTCCTTGTTGTTTTCCTAAGCTTGTGTCCTGCTATTGTTTTAACAGAGATTACCTTGAACACCAGGTGCCAAAACAGACAAATAAGAAAACATCTCTCCTAGTCTTTGCAAATTGGCTTGTACTGAGGCTGTCCTTCAACATGTAGCCAGACTTAAACTGAGTTTAAGTATCAGCCCAAGGTTAAAGCCTAAGGTCTTCTCAGGTCTTTTGTAATGTTATGTTTTCATTTTAATTCATCTCAAGGTATTTTCTTTTTAAAAATTTTTTTATTGAAGTATAGTTGATTTACAATGTTAATTTCTGCTGTACAGCAAAGTGACTCAGTTATACATGTATATATTCTTTTTCTTATTCTTTTCCATTCTGGTTTATCACAGGATATTGAATATATTGTTAGTTCCCTGTGCTGTTTGGCAGGACCTTGTTGTTTATCCATTCTATATATAATAGTTTGCGAATCCCAAACTCCCAATCCTCCCCCACCCCGCCTTGGCAACCACAAGTGTGTTTTCTATGTCTATGAGTCTGTTTCTGTTTTGTAGACAAGTTCATTTGTGTCATATTTTAGATTCCACATATAAGTGATATCATATGGTATTTGTCTTTCTCTGCCTGACTTAATTCACTTAGTATGATCATCTCTGGGTCCATCCATGTTGCTGCAAATGACATTATTTCATTCTTTTTAGTGACCGAATAATATTCCATTATATATATACCACATCATCTTTATCCATTCGTCTGTCACTGGACATTTAGGTTGTTTCCATGTCTTGACTATTGTAAATAGTGCTTCTGTGAACATAGGGTGCATGCATCTTTTTGAATTATAATTTTTTCTGGGTATATGCCCAGGAGTGGGATTGCTGGATCATATGGCAACCACCTGTGTAGGAGGATTCCCTTTTCTCCACACCCTCTCCAGCATTTATTACTTGTAGACTTTTTAATGATGGCCATTCTGACTGGTGTGAGGTGGTGCCTCATTATAGTTTTGATTTGCATTTCTCTAATAATTAGCAATGATGAGCATCTATTCATGTGCCTATTGGCCATGTGTATGTCTTTGGAGAAATGTCTATTTAGGTCTTCTGCCCATTTTTCAATTGGGTTTTTTTGTTGTTGTTGTTAGTGAATTGTAGCTCTTTGTATATTTTGGAAATTAAGCCCTTGTTGGTTGCATCATTCGCAAATATTTTTTTCCAGTCTGTAGGTTGTCTTTTCATTTTGTTTATGGTTCCTTTGCTGTGTGAAAGCTTATAAGCTTGGAGACTGACCTAAGAAAACATTGGTATAATTTATGTCAGAGAATGTTTTGCCTATGTTCTCTTCTTGGACATTTATGGTGTCTTGTCATATATTTATGTCTTTAAGCCATTTTGAGTTTATTTTTGTGTATGGTGTGAGGGTGTGTTCTAACTCCATTGATTTATATGTGGCTGTACAACTTTCTTAACGCCACTTGCTGAAGGACTGTCTTTTCCCATTGTATATTCTTTCCTTCTTTGTCGAAGATTAATTGTCCCTAGGTATGTGGGTTTATTTCTGGGCTCTCTATTCCGTTCCACTGATCTGTTCAAGGTATTTTCTAATTTCCCTTCTCAGGTCTTTTCTGAACATGGATCTTGCTCTAGGCACGTCTGCGTCTTTCTGAAGTCCCTTGTATACACAGGTGATCTTGAATGCCCTAATTCCCCCCACAAACCTTCTCTCTCCCTGTTTTTTTCCTCCCAGGCCTTAGGGAATGTCAACCGTAATCTTTCACCCCAGATGTCTATAGGTGGTTCTTTTGTCTTACAGTGAGCAATGCCTGCCACTTTTCTGGCCTGAGTTCTGAGTTAGGTGAAGTGATGAAAGGCTTGCATCCATCTTTCAGGTAGCCCCCAGACAAGGTAGAACAGACCTACATGGTGATTTGTGCCTCACGTCTTCTTTGCTTCCTCTAGAACCAGGGAAGAGTGTTGGGCAAGTGTAATTCAAAACGCCACAGAGCTTTCCTACAGTTTCTAAGTTGCCTTTTTCCTGATTCAGCTTTTACTTAGTTGTAAACTTTTGCCTGTTCCAGAGTTTTGACAAAGTTGGTTCTGACAGTTTCTGCATGTGTTTTGATGTTTCTGTTTGTAGACAGGAGCTTGGAGCTGCCTATTCCACCATTTTGTTGTCTAGAAATAGTGTTTAAAGTTAGGAATTTACACATACTGAAAATGCATTTTGTTCCTACAGTAAGTTCTCGGCTGTTCACGTATCTCTTTAGTTCCTCCTCTTCGCTGTGTCTGTCCCTGGTGTGGACTTGACGTGATTTTCTGTGTCTGCTCAAAGATACTTCTTGTCCCATGACTATGTCTGCAGGTTCTGGTGTCCTCCAGTACAGGTGCACTTTGACAAGCTCACTTTTTAAGAAACTGCTTGGCTCATTGTGGAAACTTTATCTACAAATACTTAGAATGTCTATCCCAGGGGCCTGCCTTAGCCCTGGCTGGAGTCTGAATACCTGGTTCCATTGTGGTTCCTCAGCTTACCTCCTTCTTGACTCAGTAATTCTTTGTGATGTTTATGGGGTATCAAAAAAGGCAGCTTTAGAGGCTCACAGAGGAGGCCTCTTTTCTGGTTCTCGTTTCTTTTTCTTTTTATTGAAGTATAGTTGATTTACAGTGTTGTGTTCATTTCTGCTGTACAGCAAAGTGACTCAGTTATACGTATATATATTCTTTTCCATTATGGTTTATCACAGGATACTGAATACAGTTCCCAGGGAACTGTATTCAGTATCCTGTGATAAACCATAATGGAAAAGAATATATATACGTATATATTCCCTGTGCTGTACCCTAGGACCTTGTTGTTTATCCAGCCTGTATATACTAGTTTGAACCTGCTAATCCCAAACTCCCGATCCTTCCCTCCCCGACTCCTCCTCCCCCTTGACACTGGTTCTCATTTCTTCCTTGTAGGAATTAACCAGGGCATATTGGGCTCTCTGGGTGCCAGGTGCTCTGTCAGGCCTGGACTAGGGCCTAAGATGATGAGGCCATCATCTCAGTGGACCTGGGGCCCACTCTTGGCAGCTCAGGGCCATAGGTTTTCCATTTCTGACTGTGTTCATTTCCCCAACGATTTTATCTTGTTTTGGTTGTCATTGCTTGTATTTTTCTTCATTTTGATTTTTATTCTGGCCTCTTTGTACTTCTTGTGGTTTCTTAATTTAGAATTGTCTTCATCCCAGGACTCATCACTCACATTCTTTATTTCAAGTCATTAACATAGAGTTTTCTTTTATTGAGTTACAATTTAGGCACAGTAAATTACATGTTCATTGGGATGGGTTTTGGCAGTTTATACAACTTTGTATTCACCATTCAAAACAAGATATGGAACATTTCTATCATCTCAGAAAATGCATTAGGCAAGAGGGAAGTTTTGCCTATTGCTATTATTTTTTGAGTTGTCTCTTTATTGTTGATTTGTAGGGTTCTTTATATATTCTGGATGTGAATCCTTTGTCAGATATGTGTATTTTAAATATTTTTTTCCTGGTCTGTGACTTGTTTATTTAATTAATGGTGTCTTTTGATTCACATTATTTTAAAAACTTGGTAAAATCCCATTTATCAGTGTTTTTACTTCTGATTAGAACTTTTTGTGTCCTCTCCAGGAAATCTTTGCCTACTACAAAGTTTCAAACATAGTCCACATCATGTTCTAGGAGCTTTGTAGTTGTGGGTTATGTTAAGATCTACAATCCATTTTGGGCTAATTTTTGTGTGTAGAGTATAGAGTGAAACAGGAGTCTACTTTCGTTTTTTTCCATACAGATATTTAATTGTTCCATCACCATTAGTTAACAAGACTTACTTTCCACACTGAATTGTTTTGGTGCCTGGTCTAAAATCAGTTGTGTGGGCCTGTTTCTTCACAATCTATCCTGTTTCATTGCTGTTTTTGCCTACCTCTATGCCTCTGCCATACTGTCTTGATTACTGTAGCTTTGTAGTTCTTGGTGGTTCTCACCAGGGACAATTTCAATATCCTGGGAACATGTGGCAGTGTTGGAAACACTTTTGGTTGTCACAGTGAGGATGAGGGGTGGAGGAGTGTGCTACTGGCATCTAGTGGGTGCAGGCCAGAGATGTTGCTCTATATCCTACATGCAGAGGTCAAACACCCACAGCAAAGAATTATCCTGTCCAAATTGTTGATAATACCAAGACTGAGAAACCCTGCTTTTGTGAGTCTTCAAGTCAGTTATTGTAAGTCTTCCTATACTGATATTTTAAAAAAGAAAATACAGTTTTGATCATTCTGTCTCCTTTGTATTAACCATGTGAATCTTAGAATCCGCTTATCAGAAATTCCTATGATTTTGATAGGAATTGCTTGAAAAATACAGATTTCTCCACTATACTTGCTATTAAACTTTAAATCTAAAATAATTAAAATAGTATAAGTAATTTAAATTAAATACAATTAGGAACTTAGTCTCTCACTTTTACTAGTCATGTTTCAAGTATTCGGTAGCCACACGTGGCTAGTGGCTACTATGTTGACAAATAGTAGAGCCAGAGAACATTTTCATCATCATAGAAAGCTCTTTCGGGCAGCACTGGTATAGATCAGTTTGGGGATTTATTTATTCTTCTAATCCATGAGTATATAAGTTTTTTGTAGATATTCTTTATCAGATAATGGAAGTTCAATTGTACTCCTAGTTTACTGCTAGTTTTTAATTATGAACGTTGGATTTTCTCAGATGTTTATATCTATTGAAGTGACCATATGGTTGTTCTCCTTTAATAATTTCATTGCTTTTCACACATTAAATCAAGTTTGAATTCCTGGGTATAACTGCACTTGGTCATGATGTATCAGTGTTTTTATCTAATGCTGGAATTGATTTGGTAATATCTTAGGACTGTTTGTATCTATGTTCATGAGGGATTTTGGTCTGCATTTTCTTGTAATGTCCTTTTCTTGTTTTGGTATCGGGGTAATGCTGGCTTCATAAAATACTTTGCAAAGTGTGGTAGGAGAGGGTTTACTAGTAACTGAGCTCTCATTCTGTGCCCTTTCACAGATACCATCTCCTGTAATCCTTATAGCTGTGGTAGGAGGGGGATAATACCCCTGCCTTTCAGGTGGCGAATCTCAGGCTCAGAAAGTGAAGTAATTAACCTGGCACATGGCTATAGCTGGTGAAGCCAGAATCTGATTCCAGGGTACAGGGACTCTCTAAGACCAGCCCCTGAATGTCACCTCCCACGACTGGCTGCAGGGGTAAGGCAGGCTGTGCATCAGGTGGCAGCAAGCAGCCCTTCAGTTTACGAGGCTGAGACTGGCTGCCTGCCCTGGGCTTTGCTGCCAGACCCTCAGGGGCGGCGCCACTCCTTGGCCCTCTGGCCAGTGCCAGGTGGGTTCTCCTGTCTTCCCAGTTTTTCCTGGAGTGTGAGGATCCCCGTAGCCGTTTTCTGAGGAGGTAACTTTGGTGCCTCCTTAGTAACCAGCTCTGCATGGTTGCTGAGGGCACATTCCCAGTGTGGGTGGGACTGGGAATTGCCCAGAAGCTCAGCCTGGATGATCTGTCTTTTTCTAGGATGCTTGGACATTAATTCATCCGTGAAAGGGGCTCGTTTTGTCCGATTCTGTGACGCGTTCAATATTCCACTCATCACGTTTGTGGATGTCCCTGGCTTTCTCCCTGGTGAGTCATTGACAGAGGTGGGGGCCAGGAGAGGCGGTTTTGCCCAGCGAGGCACCCACTTTATTTGGAGATCTTGCAAAATTCCCTCAGGATTTGTGACGTCTCCATATTCTGGGTGTCTGGATGGTGCGGCTGTGTGAGGGGTGGCCCTTTGGGAAGGGGAAGACCTCCCAGCTGAGAGCAGAGGCCGACCTCCTGAGGATTCTGTGGGTATCCAGTAACTCTTCCTCGTGACCCAGGCACTGCGCAGGAGTACGGAGGCATCATCCGGCACGGCGCCAAGCTTCTCTACGCATTTGCCGAGGCAACTGTGCCCAAAGTGACAGTCATCACCAGGAAGGTGAGGAACTCACGCTGGAGGCTGTGAGCTCACTCACTCCCACGGCAGGGCTGTGGCTGGAAGTCTGGCCGAGAGGTTCAG
>NW_006785406.1:1421725-1446783 GCF_000442215.2 Lipotes vexillifer | reverse complement strand
TTCAGCAGCGCTGGAGGGAGACTATGCCTCGCTCCCCTTAAAAAGCTCTGGAGGACAGCACAGCGTGGACAGCCCTGCAGACATGCCCTGCAGAGGTGTCCCTGGTCATCGGGGAACTGAAAGCAGCAGTGGGAAAAAGCAGCCGGGAAAGACTGTGACCATGAACGGTGAAAGGCCTGTGGGCTGCGCCCTTGTGCTCTGGCTCCCTGGCCTCACAGACACTGGGTCTTTAGCAGCCCAGGAGGGCTCTTCTTGCTTTCTGTCCTCATTTTGCTTGGCTTCCTGGGGTCTTGTAGGGATGTGACATGGGTGACTCAGGCACTAACATTCAGCATTTGGGTCTGTTCTAGGCCTATGGTGGCGCTTACGATGTCATGAGCTCCAAGCACCTTTGTGGTGACACCAACTATGCCTGGCCCACAGCAGAGATTGCAGTCATGGGAGCAAAGGTGAGGCCCCCTGGCTTTCCCTTCTGCGTCTGGGAAATGTTGGAGAGGGGCCAGGGCTCCAGGGAGTTGGGGTCTAGACCCTGGCAAGCCTGCCTCTTGCCCTTACTTCAGGCCTGTGCCGCCGTCTCCGTGCCCGGGTGGGAGGAGCCTAGAGTGGGTTTTGAGACGTCAGTAAAGGGGAGAGGGCTGAGTCAGCTGAGCTGGCCTTCGGAGGACTGGACGTTTCCCCTGGCCCCAAGCTGCTGACTTAGGGCAGGTGCTTCCTGTTGCTGAGCCTGCTCCCCACTCCTTTCCTGCTTCAGAACAGCTGTTGCAGCTGAACCAGGTAACTCCCGTGCCCCCGCCTCTCCAAGCTGACTTTCAAGGGTTCTGACGTGAAGGCTCATCTTTCAGTCCTCATTTTTCTACCTTTGCATTTCAGTCTTTCCACCTCCGGCCATTGAATTGTGTGCTCAGGGCTCAGAATCACAAAAAAGGAAAACAGCAGTCTGCTTCCCTCAATGAGGGAACTGTGGATTTAACAGTGAAAACTGGGCCGAATATCTTGGCCTCAGAGAAGGATAAATGCAGTTGGGAGAGAGCAGGATAGAATCTGGGGAGGCAAACACCTGGCTTAGCCTGGGCTGCTCGTCATTGGGGCCACAGCTGAGCATCCATCACAGCCCTTGGAGTCATGGAGGTCAACTCCAGGCACCTGGAGCTGGCAGTTGTCTCTGGTACACTTTGATTTACCAGGACACTGGCAACCATGCCCATGATGATGAGCTGAGGGAGGCCTGCCCAGGTCTCCAGGGGCCTCCAGGGGCATTCACTAACTCCTCTTGTTACAGGGCGCTGTGGAGATCATCTTCAAAGGGCACGAGAATGTGGAGGCCGCTCAGGCAGAGTACATCGAGAAGTTTGCCAACCCTTTTCCTGCAGCCGTAAGAGGTAGGGCCTGTGGTGGGGAGGGCAGCTCTGTTCATTTGTTGGGTCACTTGCTTCTTATTTTACTCCAGAAAGTCTGCCTTTGTCCTTCCAGTTTAATCTGGAGACTAGTGAGGGCTGGCTTGTCCCTGAGCAGTCATCACTTAAAGATGCTGCTTTGTCACCAGAATCAAAACAACATTGCTGAAATGGCTGAATCTCTTAGCGTTGTTCCAGTCACCCTAGTGCTGTGAAAAATCTACCCAAAATAAAGTGACTTAAAACCACCACCTTTTGTTTTGTTGTTTTGTTTTGTTTTGTTTTCCCTCATAGTTCTGAGGGTTAGCAGTTTGGTCTGGGCTGAGCTGGGTGCTCTTCTGCTGGCTGGGCCTGGGATCAGTCATGCAGCTGTGTCATCTGGCAGTCTGACTGGGGCTAGTCCACGATGGCCTCACTCACATGGCTGGTGCTGGCTGTCAGGTAGACTATCTGTCCACATGGTTTATTATTCTTAGGGAGGCTAGTCCACACTGCTTTACATGGTGTCCTGAGGGCAAGAGGGAGAGCAGGGAAGCTGCAGGGTGCCTTGAGGCCTAGGTTTGGAAGTTGCAGTGTTACTTTTGCCACATTCTGTTGGCCAAGGCAAGTTACAAGGCCAGCTGAAGAAATACAGTCCATTTCCTGATGGGAGGAGTGGCATAGTAACATTGCAGAGGCGTTTATGTACAGGATGGGAGGAATTGTTGTAGTGATTTAAAAAAAATAAAAGTGCACTTTCTTAATTGGATTCCCTGTTGAATTCATCTTGGTAGGGAGAGGGTCACATTTTCCTTTTCTTGCTGAGTGTTCCTAGGCCAGAAGTTTGGGACCTGCCAGAGGAACAGGGGGCTCCTGGGATCAGGGGAAGGTTCACAGAACCCAGCTCCTCTTGTGTCAGGTTGGGCCCTGCTCACACTGTTGGCCGCAGAAGATAGTGCCCTGGCTGAGCACCATGTGGTGTTGGATGGGTGGCAGCATCTGGGGCTGCAGATGATCTTCTTCCTTTTCTGTGCTTCCCCAGGGTTTGTGGATGACATCATCCAGCCTTCCTCTACACGTGCCCGAATCTGCTGTGACCTGGATGTCTTGGCCAGCAAGAAGGTACAGCGCCCATGGAGGAAACATGCAAATATTCCATTGTAAATGTACCAAGGGTAATTACTACCTGGCCATTTGCACCCATCCCTGCCTTTTGCAGTCATGAAACCTGGGAATCTAAATACCAGTAATAACTTGGTTAAGTTTATTAAATTCTAGAAAGATTTCATTTGTGCCTTCCTATAAAATTGTTTTATTAAAAATCCCAGCAGTTTTGGGGCATAAATCTTATTTTTTTTGTGGTAAAAATCTGAAAAATCAAAAAAACTAAAGAAAACACTATAGTATTCACTTAGAGCTGACCCTTATTTGACACCTCTGTGTATTGTTTTCCTTTCTTTTCCCAAGAATTAATTTTTTTTTCTCTAAAGGTGAGATAATAAGCTTTTAGGGTGAAGTACTTGTCTGCTTAGGCTTTTAGTTTTCTTACTTTTAAATAATATAAGTTAAATGATATGTCCTATCCTTTCAATTCCTTCAGGAATTGTTGAGGATTAAAGGAGATGTTTGTAATTGTGTGTGTGTGTGTGTGTGTGTGTGTGTGTGTGTGTGTGTGTGTCTACCAGAATAGATGCTCAGTAAGGCATGTACCCTATATTAATTTCTTACCCTATATTAACTTCTTTCCAGAAGCATGTTCTCACATTTTAAAAAACTTATTTTGGAAAATTTCTAACCTGTGGAAATGTTGCAAGAGTTGTATACCCTTCACCTAGATTACCCAGTTCTTAACATTTTCTACATTTGCTTCATCTTTTATATAAATATATAATTACTATTTCTACTGACCTATTTGAGAGTAAGTTACAGAATCATGACCTTTTGTCCCCCCAAATGTCAATGCTTATTTCATATGAAACAAGGCTCATTGTCTTACATAGTCTTTAATGACATTGACATTTTTGAAGCATGTTCACCAATTATTTTGTAGAATGTCCCTCAATTTGGGTTTGTCTGATTGTTTACAGACATTTAGATCCAGGTAGGAGTAATACACAAGAGTGTTCTTTCCTTGTATTACATTAGGAAACATGTTAGGTTTTTCTATTTTTGATGAAATTGAGTCTGATCAGCATTCTTTAAGCCTGTCAGCACACTTTCATCCACTACTTTTTAGTATCCATTATGATTCTTGCCTCAATCAGCTGTTCTATGTTGGTGGTAAAATACTGTATTTCTAACCCTATCATTATATCCACAAGGAAAGAAGAAAGAGCTTTCTCTTCTTTAAGTTTTTAGTATCAATTTAGATGCATAAATTATTTTCTCATTTTTAAACATTTTTTCCTGAAATAATATATTTTTACTATGCTATCACCCTATCAAATTTTCAAACGCACATTATACTAGTTTATTGAGAATCATATTATTATTCATAACTGAAATCTGGGCTTAGTACATAGTAGGTGTTTCATAAATGTTTTAGTGAATGAATATATTCAATCATTCAATCAAGAAAAAAGAGAGACTGATGAGTTCTTTAAAAATTTAATGTTAACTTATTTTGATGCTCAGAATTTCGTGATACGGCCAGAGGGGCGCTCTTTCAGGCTGGTTCCTCAGTCCTTTTGCTATGTCACAATAATTTTTTGTGCACTTCCTTATTTTTTGAACCAGGTTCATCTTATATTTGCCTCGCCCAGCTGCGGATTCAGTGGTTTCTCTAAGAGCCCTGGTTTCTTTTAGTAGATGAAATTTAGAAGCAAACATATGGCCTGAAACATATTTTTGTCTTCCTAACTAGGTGGTTAGTTCCTAGGGGGCAGAGATGTTTGGACAGAGGCTCCTTGTACTTCTCTTTGGCACCAGCAGTAAGACTGTAAGCCATTGGAGCTGGGAAAGGAGTGGTGGCAGACTCCTGGTCTTTTTTTTTTTTTTTTTTGGTAGGTGGGCCTCTCACTGCTGCGGCCCCTCCCGTTGCGGAGCACAGGCTCCAGACGCACAGGCTCAGCGGCCATGGCCCACGGGCCCAGCCGCTCCGCGGCACGCGGGATGTTCCCGGACCGGGGCACGAACCCGCGCCCCCTGCATCGGCAGGCGGACTCCCAGCCACTGCGCCACCAGGGAAGCCCCTCCTGGTCTTTTAGAGGACTCCTGGCTAAGGAAGACCCATGCAGGTTGGTTGGTATGTGGCTCAATAGCTTAAAGTTGCTTGGCCAATCCAATTTCTGGAGTCTGCCAACCTAGGATTTGGCCCATCTGAAAACCAAGCTGGTGGTGGAGACACGGAGCTGCAAGATCTTGGAAGCTCTGTCAAGTAGACCAGCCTCAGTGTATTGCAGAGCAGCAGTTAGTTTTCTCATCAGCTGCTCTTAGGAATGCCTTTCCCAACTGTGGTCGTCTTAAAGGGACAGGAAAAATGCTGAATCTTGTAACCAGAGAGGACTTGGGTGTACTGAGTGGAGCGCTGGCAAATGTGTGTTTAGACCGAGAGCAGATAATACAGCGAGTTGTGGTGGAAGTAGGAGGCTCTGTGAGTGTCCTGCTATAATTGTCCCTGCCCTAAGTATGTAAACTGATTTGTCCTGAACCACAGAGCTAATGAGTGGTGAAGCTGGGATTTGAACCCAGGCAGTACTGTCTGAATCCCAAAGGGTTGGAGTGAGAAAGGTGGTGGTCTGCTCCACTTGGGATTGTATCAACCCAAAGAGCTACTAAATTTGGAAAACTTTCCTACCTTATGCATGATGGCATCTTTTTGAGTTGCTGGAATAATGGGAGTACACACACCCATGAGCAGCCTTCCAGTGCTTGTTTGTGTAAAGTCTTTCCAGCTTCTCTTCTGACCACGTCTTGGTCTCCCCAGCCCAATTCTCTGCTTCTGGATGCACTGATGCTTTTTGCTGGCACTTGAGATGTGGTTTGCCCAGTCAGAGAAGCCTGTGAAGGACACTCACCCAGTACACTGACTTAACACCCTTGATGGAGTTGTTGAATCAACAGACTCCACCTGTTTGACAGATGTGAACTTTAAGTCCTTCTGGTTTCAAAGGATTTCTGGAGAGCTGTGGCTTTATTATATATATTTTAGTGAAACTACAGGTCCTCATGCTCTTGCTTCCCTGTCAGCATGGGATCTCCACCATTCCAAGCAGAAGCTGTGGCTACTTAGTGGGCAGAGCCTCAGTCTGGGGCCTGTGTGGAATCCAGCCAGCACATTTGGGCAGATGTGGCAGCCTTAGTAGGTAGGTACTGACCATGTCCCTACTGTCCTGGTGATGAGAAATGCCTCATTTGTGTGTCCTTGGGAGCAGAAATCTATCCTTCAAGACGTGATGCCCAGTGTAGACCCCTACAGAGCGAGGCACTTAGGAGAGCATGGATGGAACCTTACCTGAGTTTGGTCTGATATGTGGAGTCTGAGCAGGCACTAAACCTTTGTTTCCCATGAAGACACTGCTCCTTGTTTGATAGATTCTTTTCTGAGAGCAGGGCCAATAAAGAGTCACAGTCAAGTCACATCTGGGAGGTTTGCAAGCTTGTCCGAAGGTAGAGTCACACATGGGCAAAACCCTGGTCTAATCTCATAAGCACATAACCTTCAAGATGAGCTGCTAGAGATCCGTCCTCATCACCTTCCCTCCTGGGCTGCCTGGAGAGCTCACCTGCCGATTTATCCCCTGCATTCCTGCCTCTTCTGCACAGCCATCTTAGGCCATCTAATGAACACAGCCCAAAGAAAACAGTCAGGCCCATAAAGTATAGGATACGGTTTTGTTCAGAGTGACACCTGGCAGCAATGTCAAGAGAAACCCTCACTTCAGCAGCCATGTAGAACACAAGTGATCTTTACAGGGCACTGCTATAGGGGGCAACCGTGCAGAAGTGCTGGGTCTGGATCTCAGGTGGGGGAAGGACCCAGGCTTCAGACCAGTTGATAATCCTTGAATGCCTCTTCCAAAATGCAGCCCACAAGAGGCTTCCTCTTGAATCACAGACCACTTGGCCTAGCTAGTCTCTCATTCTCTCCAAGGAAATACAAAGAATGAAAGAAAACTGATGAGCTAGTCCTAAGATTCTGCTTGCTTAAAAAAGTAAAGCCTCATTGATATAGGAATTTTGCTATCATTTAACAAATGATCTGAAAGAGCAAACTCTGTTTTTGGTAAAAAGGGAAAGCTTCATCATTCTGTCGACAGGACAAGAAATCACCTCTTTAAAGCTTTACCTAGTAGGAACAATAGGATGACTACCACAAGCCTGATTTTGAATAGTTTATTAAAGGAAAGGTGAAGCATCAGTTTCAAATTGTACAAAAGGAAAAAAACCTCATATTGCAAATGTACAATTTACAGAATTACTAGCAAAACCAATCAAGGAGACACTGAAAATACAAAAATTCGATTGACTTCAAACTGAACTGGAAACCCATTGGAGTCGATATTACGCCTTTTCTGTTGCACGGTAGTCCACAATTCTAAGTCGGCATCTGTTTGTTTTCCACGTGAAACTGTCAAGCCAAGGATCAATCTGTGCAGGTGCCAGGGCACTTCCCAGCCTGCTCCCTGGCCAGAACCACAGGCGGGCAGGGCTGGCGTGGTGGACAGTCCAATCATCCCCGCCCCTTCACTTCCAGTGAAACCCACATTTCTGGAGGAAAGCGAGACCCCAGCCCCAACTGGAGCCCAGGAATTGCTCAATTAGCAGATAAAACATTTTTGGTGACCAAGTTTTTTTCAGAACTGTACAAATGTTGAGAAAAGTTTGTCTGTTTACTAAAAGGATGAATAAAATAATCCATTTTGCTTTCCCACATAGTCAGTCACTGGGTGCACAGATTTTTTTTTTTTTTAATGCTTTTGTTTTTTGGTAAAAAGGGAAAGCCTCATCACTCTGTTGCAGCTACTTTACTTTAAAAACCAGCCCAGAAACAGCTGTGAATGGATTGGTTTGGAAGTTCTGAGGCTTACTTTAAAAATCAGAAAGGAAGAAAGTGGGCTTTTTAAAATAACAGTAGCAGCAAGTCATAAAAGTCTAAGCAGAATGTAACTCTAAACCATTAAAGGCTGTCCTGAAGATTCATAATTTCTTTCCCCCAAAGAATTATCCTTAATATGCACATTTAACACTGAAATGTTGCTGTATTTCAAGGTAAGCTTAAGAACTTCACCCTCTAAGCACAGACTTCTATGCAGCACAGACTTCTATAATCGGTAAACTTAATTCACAAAATTAGTGCATAAGGGTATTAAGTGCATGGGAAGTAGACACGGTTATGTTACACTTAAAATTACGTTTGAATGGCAAAGGAGTTCTTCATGATTATCTTTTTAAGAAAATGGAAGTCCATGTAACTTGAATTTGGCAGGGTATGAACTAAGTGGTAAAAACAGCAAACTGATAACTTGAGAACCATTTTTGTTTTACTGAGAATACTTTATTTGCTGGTAGAAGTTGCTAAAAATGCACAGAACAAATACCAATAGAAAATGTACTGTATTTGAATCTCCCTAATCTATATAAAATGAATGGTGTACAGCATCTGTTGGAAAAATGGCTGCTTGGACATGTCTTATTTTATGCCCCCTTATAAATAAAAATAAACCTTTTTATTCAAGAGTATATAAAATCGGGGAATTCATATCCATGTCCACAGAGGGTGTATGGTTTTTGGCAGAGATGCACTGTCAGAGTTTCATCTTAGCTTGTCAGTATTCTGCTCCTCCATATTTCTGTATTCCACAAGGTCCAACCAAATCCAGTGAGCTCCAAAACACTCTTCGGCAATTAGGATGAGCTGCTTTACTCATAGGCTTAATAAAAATGGTTAGCTTTTAAAACATAAAAAGGCAAAATGTTAAAACGGTTTTTAAATTGTACAACAGGAAAATAAAGTTAAAAATATTTTTTTTTTACTCAATGCTGAGCTTTCATAAAACAGGTGTATTACAGTGTTTATCTTGACAGCTGTTTTAAAAATTTAAAATTTCTTCCTCCCTCCAGAAAAACACACACATCTGTATTGGGATAAGTCCAATAATAGGACACAAATGATTTTTCAGGTCAGTCTTTCTGAGGTGACATTCACCAACATTCTCTTGGGTAATTTACATGCTCCTCTTCTGTCACTGCAAAAAGGGATTGACCTCAATCATTTGATTAAAAAACAAATCAGATCACATCAAAAGTGTTTTTTTCCCCATACAAGCTATCACAGTATATAGGCCTCTAGCTCTAAATAATAGAGTTCCAGATTTGTAAATTTTCTTCAGACTTCAGAACATAGGCATTCCAAATCCCTAGAAAAAGTGAAACACATTGATTAAATTCATGCATAAACAAGACCCAGAAACCATAATAAAGAACAGTAATAATTTAACATTTACTGAATCGTCTTCTATGATAGCTGCAGAATCAAAGAAATCTGGCCTCAGCTCAGCTCTCTCTCGCCGATTTCTTGATGGGGGCTGGAAAGAGAAGCCAGATACTTAATTTTTTCCTGAGATACATTACATTAAGACAATGAACTGTGATAATCAGCTAGTATTTCTAATAGTATCATAAATATAAAGAACTGTTAAGGGTCAATTTGAAAGGAAAAGAATCTGGCTTTTACAGGAGCATACATTAAAGAAAAATGTAACAGTATTTGGCTTTTAATTATCACTTAGATAAAAAAAGGCTTTCAAATTACAATGAATGTGTAAATGCATATAAATAATTTTTGGGCCTATAAACAAAGAACATACCTCTCAATCATGGAATAATTATAAGATTGATCAAACACTAGGTGACAAAACTTCACTAAATTCCCCAAAGCAGGTAGATGGAGAGCTACTGATGGGTGGGTTGAGGGAGGTTACAGATTGGATATGGTCTCATTTACATTTCTTACCAAACCTTTTCATTATGGAAAATTCAGAACATACAAAGCAGAATGCTGTGGGGTAAATTATGTCCCCCAAATTAGTATGTTGAACTCCTAACCCCTAGACCACAGAATGTGACCATATGTGGAGACAGGGCATTTAAAGAGGTAAGTAAAAGGAGATCGTATGGGTGGGTTCTAATCCAATGTGATCCATGTTCTTATAAGAAGAGGAGACACGCACAGAGGAAAGATCATGTGAAGACAAAGGGAGAAGATGGCCATCTACAAGTCAAGGAGAGAGGCCTCAGAATGAAGTCAATCTTGCTGACACCTTGCTCTTTGACGTCTAGCCTCCAGAACTGTGAGAAAATACATTTCTGTTGAAGCCACCCAGTCAATGGTATTTGTTATGGCAGTCTAGCAAATTAATACATAGAGAAAGCAGTATGATCAACTCCCATACACCGATCACCCAGCTTAAACAATTTTCAAACATTTGGCCAATCTTGTTCCATTGAATTCCTGTTTTTTTCTTCATGTCATTTCACCTATGACTACTTCAGTATGTATGTATCTCTTAACAGACGGAAACTTTTAAAAAACATAACCACCATGTATTACTATTTCTGACAAAGAAAATTTATTAATATCACCTACACTTAGTCCATATTCAGATTTCCTTATTTTAAACATGTCTCTTCACATTGAACAAATAAGGTCCATATTCTGCATTTGGTTGCTATGTTGGAGTGCAGTGTACACAGACTCCAATTTAAAGTACAAGAGGCCAGATGAACATGCTATACTGAAAGATCTAGTGTAAGCTGTTTTTCATGAAGGTAATAAGGAGCCAGTTCCTGTTATTGCCAGAATTGAAAATCTGACTGCTTTGAAAACAGGCTTGAAAAACATAAGCTCATCCAAATGCCCACAAGTGCTACAAGCGCCACACGGGCCCTGCCCACTGTTGGTCAATGTTACCTCCTCCTCCTCTTCCTCTCTCAGTGTTCTGAAAACAAGAGCATCATCTTACACCAACACCTTCACATATTTTAACAGAAGAAAAATGTATTGAACTTCCTTACCAGGTCAATAACCATAGTATCTTCAAATTCTTCATTCATATCTTCTAACTGACTCCGGGATGACATCATTACATCTTCAAAGATGGGCTCAGCATCTTCCTCCATTAGACCCCGACTGATACAGAAAAAGCACAGTCAGAAAGCTGTTCAGACTGATAGAACCTGGAGTTCTGGCTCTTACACTGGGTCTTCTAACCAATGAAAGCACACCTTCCAATTACAACCAGTAGACTGCACAAATTATGATACTGAACTCTAAGGTAATTAAGAATCATTCATTTGGTTAACTCAAGAGTTCATCTCAACTCATCAGAAAGAAGTATAATTTAAATGCAGTAACAATATTACTAGCTAGCTATGTGTCAATTCCCACAGAACTCTTAAGTGATCGGTGCCATTATTACCCCAAATTTACAAATGAGGAACCAGAGGCACAGAGGTTTTAGAGTTTATCCAAGGCCACACGGCTGGCAAGTGGCACACTAGGATTTAAATGCTGAAAGCCTCAAGCACCCATGTCCTCCATTCCTATCCTGCGCTGCACAGCATATCCTAAATTATGATTTTAACTCCTCTTCTAATACCAAACATCAGAGAAACCCAAGTCGTTACACAAAATGACCATCACACAGTGATCATGTTCTTGTGACACTTGATGTAACACTTACACGGCATGCCTTACTCCAGTTCTCACTTTCATGTAGTTCATTCCTGTTCTGTCCTTCCGATTTAAGTCTTCTAATTTCGGCTGGCCTAACCAAGAGATCTGCATCTGAGGACTAAGAGAGGGTACTATTATTCATTTTGTGGCAGCAGATGAGGAATTTAGGTAATCAGTCTCATGCTAAAACGGCCATAGTTGGTTGGCCTAATCCCCATGTGAGGAGAGTTAGCTGGATTTATTCCAGGGTCAAGGTTGAGATCATTATCAAAGGACCTGTCTTTGCAGAAATGGCAGTAAACTGGAGATCCCTAGGTCTCCAAGAGAAGCTGGCTGTGGAGGCTAGTTGTTAGGTGTGAAGGCAATCAGAATATGTCACCCCAAAATATGCTTCTTTGAGATAATGACTGTTTTGAACTGAAGGCAATTAAGAAGTAGTAAAGCACAGAAAAAGTTCCCCCTTTTCTGCCTAAAGGCAGGAAATAAATTCTCCTTTTACTGGAGGCAGACTCTTATCAGCCCAGAGATGGCAGCAGAGGAACGTGCAAACAAACCCTGTTAAACGAATGCTTATCTTCCTAGGTAAGATGAGGACTACCTAGCCCTAGTTGGACTACCCCAGTCCAAACTCATTTGTCTTGTCATTTCTTCACAATTTATTGTTTCTTTGTCTAAAAGGCTTAAAAGCTTCCCGCTCTGGTCACTTCTTTAGGTCTTCATTCTCTTGTGAAGGCTCCCATGTACATGTAAAAATTTAATAAAATGTGTATGCTTTTCTCCTGTTAATCTGTCTTTGTCAGTTAAATCTTTAGACCCAGCCAGGGGCCCTAAGAAGGTTGAGGAAAACTTTTTCCTCCCCCACAGGTGCTTAAATTATCAGCTTCTTTCCCCAAATCCCTGCTAAACAAGAGCACTTCTCACACTTCTGTATCCAGCTGCTGCCCTACTTACAAGTGTTCCTAGCTGCACACTCAGTCCCCTAAGGGACAGGAATGATGCTGGCTTCGTGGCTCAGAGCTCTCCAGAGTTGAACAAGGGAGGTTAGATCACATTTTTTCTCAGTCCTTCTGAGGAAGTTTGGAGTCAGGTACATGCTGAGCCAAATCTTCACCTGTACTCTATCCTTACTGGCACGTGGACACTTGCATAAAATCAACATGACTCTTAGAATGGAAACTTGAACGATTTTTGGTAGCTAAAATCTGCCGCATAAAGTTCTCTCAAAGCAGCTGTCTTTATATCATGTTAGGCTGCCACCTTGATTCAACCTATAAATCTATAGCAGGAAAAAGACGACAGACCACAGCCAGGAGGGAATGACATGGTAAGGTCAGGGAAGCAAGGCTCCAATAAGGAGGATACCCGCCCCCCCGCCCCGTCCCCCAGTAGGAAATGGAGTGGGAGTGCTGGTCATAAGGCAAACTACCCTCTAAGATGGCCCAGTTATGCAGTGGATGACAAAGATGATCCTTTCAGCTTTGAAGAAGGCAGATCCTCAGACCAAAGATTCCTTTTGAAAACTCAGGATCTGAATTCTTGTAACACTGCCCCTTTCTATTTTCAGCCTGCTAAATTGAGTTCTAGTGAGAATTCTCTTATCCATCAGAGTAATTCACAGCATTACTCTAATATGAACAGAAACACAAGTGAGGAGCTTAGAGACTTTCAAAGTTGAATGGAAAATAACAAAGAAAAAGTTAAGGTTTTCAAAGCAAAAGTCATGCCATCACCCTGCCTTTTCCAAGATTTTCAGAGCCGTGGTACTAGAAAACAGTTTAATCGCTAGTGTGGTAAAAAGTAAGAGCTTGATTATCCTACAGAAAGGACCGCTGTTCTCAGAATTTATCACTGCTTTAACAATTCTTAATCTATGAACAGTTCAAGTTTAAAATATAAACTTAACCAAGACAAAGTACTATTAATTAAATGGCTGATAAAAGTAATAGTCTACTTGGTGTTCAGACTAGGAACAACCTTAGCAGAGACTCTTCTAGGCTCTCTCGCCAAGGAAGTAAACCTGCATGTGTTCTTGGCAAATCTCTGAGAAGAAACAGACCTGCCCAATGAATCTGCAAATTCCAAATGAAATCAGCACTTAGTAAGACAACATGCATCTATAGGTCTCTGGACTTTGAGGAACTGAGATCCACAAGTGTTTTCAGAGTTATTATACATCTTCTAATATAAGTTATTTAAACTCTATTTGTGGTTTGAGAAAACAATAGGCTCAGATGAAATAATTTTTCTTACTTTAACAGTTGCAGGTTTTATGCCAAGAAAACAACGTTTTTACTACTTACTTGTGTAAAAAGTCAGGTTCAGAACCATGTTCAGACTCAGGCTCCTGAATCTGCTCTCCCATGGGCCGGCTATTCTCTCGCAGAACAGTGGAAGTGAGCTGTGGTGCTGGCAGGGGGCCAGGAGTCTGAATCATGGTGTCAGTCCTGTTCAGCCACGTGTTATCCAGACTTTCATCTGTAAAATTCCAGTTAATGAGTGTCACAGAATGTCATGGGTGGAATGAACTCTGGTAGAAGTTATAGCATAGATTTAAAGAGCATGGCTCTGGAGTAGACTGCCTAGGTTTGAATTCCAGTTATACCACTCACTTGTGTGACTTTGTATAAGCTATTAAATTTCCAAAATTCAGTCTGCTCATATACAAAAGGCGATATTGGTAACTGACCTCATTGAGTTGCAAGGCTTAAATAAGGTAATGTATGTAAACATCAAATGTTAGCTATCCTACATTATCATCTCTTCCAAGTCTCTCCATCCGTATAGAAGGGGAAGAATGTGGCCAGCCAGAGAGACCCCTCTAACCTTCCTTTTGCTCAAGCAATAAAAGGCCTATTTACTAGGTCTTAGAGGGGCCCCAGGCAGCAGCACTTAAAATCTGGCTGGCCTTTACTGAGAAATCAGCAAATCCTGTTACACAATTAGGCACTGGTCACCAGAGAACTCACTCTTTGGCCAGGTTATACTTGCGGGGCTGGATTGAGAGACTCACTGATTTCATGCCTCTAACTTCTACCTCTTTAGAAAAGTCTCTGATCACCCCACTCAGCCCCCACTTACCATTCTTTTTTAGCTTCTAGAGGAAACAAAATGATTCTTGCTCACTTAGGGCTCAATTATACACTGTCCTGAATTGGCAGGTGATCTGTCATGTGTATATGTTATCTCTGTAGTTAGATTTAAGTTTCTTCAAGAGACCAGGCACTATTTTTTCCTTCTTCTAAAGATCATTTATAAAGATTTGAACAGATTAAATTACTATTTATAGCATTATTTGCACATCTAAATCCTGATAAAATACTACATAATTATAAAGTTCTACCTACAAAATTCTAAATTACAGTTGACCTTTGAACAATACGGTTTGAACAGCATGGGCCCACTTAAACGCAGATTTTTAAAAATAAGTATGTACTCCAGTACTACACGATCCACAGTTGGCTGAATCCACGGATGCGGAATCAAGTACATGGACTGTAAAGTTAGATATGGATTTTCAACTCCATAGGTGGTTGGTGCCCCTAATGCTCCCCCTCACCCCACTGTTCTAGGTCAACTGCATTTTCTTGATGTGGGAAGACTTAAAAAATAGTATTACTGCTATGTGTTTCCTTCTGAAGAATTTAAATCACAAAATGTAGTATGAATCCCATTGTTTTTCCTCTCCCAATAAGTCTCAGAGACATGTGCATGTGAGGCTCCTCCTTTGCTATCAAGCATTCTCTCTCTCTCAGTGTATTCTCCAGTTTCTAAAATTTTGTCAGACACATGTATGTTCTGGATAGGCTTTTCTGTTCCTGGAAATACCTACCTATTGTCTGGTTAAGGTCATTCCACTGATCTAAAGCTCACTACTGAATCTCTTCAGCAAAGATATGTTACATCTTCTTTTATTCATACCACTTTTCATTCAACATTTAATTCAAAACTTTTATTCTCTGCTGCACTTAAAATTTTATGATCATAGGAATGGTTTCATTTAGGTTCTTAACCTGGTAAACCATCTTTCAGCTTTCTACTACATGTCATCTTTTCCAGAAAAAATTTCCCTGATTCATTATGAGTTTGGTCACTCCCTGTATGTTTCCAAAGAACCTTTTTGGCCCATCAGAGCCCTCATCACGCTGAACTGAAATTGCCTGCTTCTCTGTCTCCCTTTCTTCACTGGGAATTAATACCCAATCTCCAGCATCTAGTACAGTTCTTAGGAAGGTGCTTGGTAAAGACTTACTGAATAAAAGAGTAACTTCAGGAAGAACTCACTCTTCTTGAAGAGATCCTCCTAACCCTCAAGATTCCTCAATGAAAACACTTCTTGCAAAGCTCTCTCATGTTCATTCCAAACAGATGAAACTCTGTTGCTTAAGGGTTCTGGACATGTAACTTACCTTAGTTACTTGGTAAATTTGAAACTGATACAGAGCAAGTTTTCTTTTTTGCAATTTAATGATTACCAAATTAGGTTATCTGGTCCATATATGCTTCTCCGTCCTGAGGACGATAATACTAACTGCTCCATTAATGTATAGATAAATGGTTATCTAAATTCTCTAAGCCTTTGGTTTCTTCTGTGTAAAACCTGGATAATACTGTTGAACTCAATTGATTTATAAAACATCTATACAGCATTTATTATGTGCCAGGGACTGACCTAAGTGCTTTACAAACATTAGTCAAATGATTAAGTGATGTAATGCACGTAAAACACATTCTTGGTATAGCAAGGATTTGATGAACTCTGGCTAAGATGACCATTACATCTAAGAAAAGCTGTGAGCAGAAAAAAAATACAGATAGAGGAATAGATGTGGGGTGCCCTGATAAAAAGGCTGCTCTAGAAGACATTTCCAAAAGGAAATGACTGGCATCCTTCTTTAGAGAACAGTTCAGGATCCTATACTATAAAGACAGGGTTCTGTATTTTCATTTTCTGGGCCAAAAAGATTTTAAGCCCCAAAGCTGAAACTTGAAAGGTAATCTTAAACTTTACCATCAAGTCTGTAAATATTTTCAAATCTTTTATTCTCTTCGAAATATACATTCAGCCTAATCTACTGACTGATGCAAGAAAAGGGGCATTACTATATGATGACAACAGCAGCTAACATTTATCAAATGCTGCCTATGTGCCAAGCACTGTGCTAAGTAATCACTGTGTGTGTGCTAAGTTTTTTGGGGGAAGTATCTAATTTAATATTCACAATAGCTAACAGGACAGATACTCAGATCATCCTTCATCTGATCAGTGATTGAAGCTTAGAGAGGTTCAGTAACATGCTCAAAGGTTACACAGCTGAAAAATGAGAAAGCCAGGTCTGAATTCTAGAACTCTGAATTTAGAGTTTGTGCTCTTCATGAATAGTTAATACTGCCTCACCAATGATGAAAGAAACATTAGACTTAAATTCTAATTAATTTTGCTACAGATTTCAGCAAAGTTTTTGATGAGTCACTATTTTTAGGCAGCAGAGGTAAACAGAAGTTTGTGAACAGGGGCAACAGAGCATGATTCAGGTCACTGTCCTCTTGCTTTGGAGAGATTTTATTAGGAGAAGCATGGAGATGCAGCAAGATTATCTGAAGAAATAAGCATTTTTACTTTGAGTTTTCTTAGTTTAAGACTAATGCTTTGTTTAATAAAGCAATCTTTAGTCTTTTTGGATATAGGAATATCTATTATTGGTCGCATTTTCATGACAGTTCAACTCCCTGTTCCCCATAGCCTATGAGGGTTAAAAAACCAGATCTGGCCATCACTAATTTAATATACAAAAATAAATTATCCTACCAAGTGGTGGAAATGGAAAGTTGTTCTGGTATATTCATTGTGCTGCAGAGTTCCATCCTCAACTTACCAAAATCTCTCCTATATTAGGATACATTTTGATAGAATAACATCATGACTGTCTTATTTTAAATTTTAATGTATTAGAGATCTGTGGTAAGGGGATCAGTTTTATAAACCTTCCTGTCTCCTCTTTTTCTCTGTGCCTATCTTCCTCTGTGTTCAATGCTTTTTCAAGCTCTTTTTCCTTGACCTGCTTCTGTCCCGTTTTGTCTGTTACAACCTTTGTGGCTGAACCTCTCAGTGTATATAAAACATACAAGGAAATAATGTGCTTAACAGTATTATCTTGCTTCAACGGATTATTTACCACTTTATTTTTTTTGATACTATCAGGCACACTATTTGCCTCATAGTATAAAGGCACACTTACCTTCTACTCGTTTTTTGTGAAGTGGAGGTCGTCCTTTCTTATTCCTTACTGAGGAGGTTTTGCTGCTGCTACTTCCACTGTTCACAGACATTCTATCATCTTCACCTCCAGTGACTAACGAATTTCTATAGGAGATGAGTGGAAGCCATACATCCTCCCTCCTTTCCATCATCTGTTCCGTTAGGAATTTTTCTAGGTATGAGTGACTAGAAACACAAAAGAAGCAGTCATTTTTATGGAAGCAGTTCATGCATCACTTATTTTTTTTTTCATAACCTCAGGCTCTCTCTCTCTGAAGGTTCTGAAGAATCCTTAAGGACACACATTAAACTATTAAAAGTGGTTACCTTTAGAAAGAGAGGGATTGAGAATTTAAGGTTTTGCTTCACAAATTCCTGGAATACTTTTTTTTTTTTTTTTGCGGTACATGGGCCGCTTACTGTCGTGGCCTCTCCTGCTGCGGAGCACAGGCTCTGGACGCGCAGGCTCAGCGGCCATGGCTCACAGGCCCAGCTGCTCCACGGCATGTGGGATCCTCCTGGACCGGGGCACGAACCCATGTCCCCTGCATTGGCAGGCGGACTCCCAACCACTGCGCCACCAGGGATGCCCCTCTGGAATACTTTTAAACAAGCAAATGTATTACTAAGGGTGTATGTCTATTTCTTCCTTTACTCCTTTCTTTGTTTTTAAATATCAATGTTTAAAAAAAAAAATCAGAAGTCTGGCTCAAAAAGGTTACTGAATTTTCTTTTAAAGTGTTCAAACCAGGGCAGGATTTCTAGAATGGTGGCGTGAGGAGCTTGGCATACGCTCTCCCCAGCAAAACAACCTTTTTGGTGTTGGTTGTTGATAGTGGGGGAGGCTATGCACGTGTAGAGGCAGGGGGTCTATGGGATGGCAACTCTCTGTACCTTCTCCTCATGTTTGCTATGAACCTAAAACTGCTCTAAAAATTAAAGTTAAAATAAATAACATAAATAAATTAAATCACATGTTTTCCTGTTAGTCTGGAAGACTGTTCATGGCCCAAGACTGCCCTTCTCAGGAGCAATCAGAGAGGGACCTTCTAAGCTGCCGGTCCCCTGGCTGACCATGGGGCAAAGTAAATACCCTGAACTGTGACAGCAACTTTCAAAAGCCACACCCACATCCAATAGTAAAAATCTAACTTGCTAAGGAGGTTTAAGCACAACCTTTGATTAATAAGGGGCTGACACAGGCTAAATAATAAAAAACAAGGGAAAAAAAGATCTGAGTAGGGACAGCAGAGGCTGCATACTGCAAGAGAACAGACCTCACAGAGTTTGTTACTCCAAATAAATGACCAAGCAACCAACAACATCTATCTCTAGGAGGATAAAGAATGAATATCAAGAGTAGCTAAATTATTATTTTACAATGTATCACATATGCAATATATCACCTAAAATGGTCAGTTTGCAACAAAAAATTATGAGACAAAGAAACAGGGAAATGTAATCCATATGTAGGAAAAGAACCCCCAAGCAACAGAAACTTGGCCCACAACTGCAAAGCAATTATTATACATATGTTCAAAGAACTAAAGAAAACCATGTCTAAAGAATTAAAAGTATAATAACACTATCTCTCATTAAATAGAGAACATGAATAAGAAGATAGAAATATAAAAAAAAGAATCAAATGGAAATTCTGCAGTACAATGGAAATTAAAAAGTCACTAAAGGTGCTCAACAGATCTGAGCGGGCAGAAGAGAAATCAGTAATCTTGAACATGTATTAACAGAGATTATGTAATCTGAAGAGCAGAGAGAAAAAAAAATGAAGAAAAATGAACAGTGCCTGGAGAGAAATGTGGGATTCATTAAGTACACTGACATGTATAATGGGAGTACCAGGAGAAGAAAGGTGTAGAAATAAATTTGAAGAAATATGGCTAATCACTTCCAAATTTGGTGAAAAACATGAATCTACACATTTTCAAAGCTCAACAAAGTCCAAGCAGGATAGATGCAAAGAGATCCACAACCAGATGTATCACAGTGAAAATGTTGAATGCCAAAGATTAAAAAAATCTTGAAAAGTAACAATAGTAAGAGAAAAGTAACTCATTACACACAAGGGAACTCCCAGTAAGTTTAATAGCTGACTTCTCATCAGACACAGTAAAGGCCAGAAGGAAGCAGGATAACATAGTCAATGTGCTGAAAGTAAAACGCTATCAACCCAAAATCTTGTATCTAGAAAACTATTTCAAAAATATTTCAAAGCTGAAGATGAAATAAAAACACTCAGATGAACAAGAGCTTAGAGAATTTGTTGCTGGCTTACTTGCTTTACAAGAAATACTAAAGGAAGTTCTTCAGGCTAAAAACAAATCAGAGAGTAATCTGAATTTACAGGAAAAAACAGAGTGCTGAAGGGAATTACCAGGTAGTCATAAAGGACAATATAATTGCATATATACTTATCCTATGTCCTTTTCACTGATTTTAAAAAGCAATTGTATAAAACTATGCATTGCTCTGTCACTGGAACAATAATATAGAAATGTGTATTTGATAATGTACACAAAAAAAGTGTGTGACAGCAAAGATGTATTAGAGTAAGGAAATGATAGCAGATGGTATTTCATACCCACAACTATGAAAATAACTAAAAAATATAATTAAAGATCTCTGAAGGAATTAAAATGTTACACTAGAAAATAGCCATTTAATATAAAAGAAGGCAATAAAAGAGGGAAAAAACAAAGGCACAGACATATAAAAAATAGAAATTATTATGGCAAAGATTGTTTCAAAAGAAAAAACATGATCTAACTACAGGCATGCCTCATTTTATTGTGCTTTGATTTACTGTGCTTTGCAGATACTACATTTTATACAAATTGAAGGTTTGCAGTAACTCTGCATTGTCAAGATGATGGTTAGCATTTTTAAGCAATAAAGTATTTTTTAATTAAGGTATGGACACTGTTTCTAAGACATCATGCCATTGCACACTTAACAGACTACAGTGGAGTGTAAATATAACTCTTCTATGCACTGAGACACCAAAAAATTCGGTGGTTTGCTTTACCTATTACAATATTTGCTTTCTTGTGGTGGTCTGGAAGTGAACCTTCAATATCTCTGAGGTATGCCTGTATATGCTGTCTACAAGAAACACACTTTAGATTCAAAGGCAAAAACGCAGAAAGTGAAAGGATGGAAAGCTATACCATGCAAATAGTAACTAAAATAGAGCTGGAGTGGTTACACTAGTATCAGACAAAACAGACTTCAAGAGAAAAATTACTAGGGACAGAGGAGGACATTTTATAGTGATAAGTAAGAGTCAATCCACCAGGAAGACATAACAATTATAAACATATATACAACTAACAACAGAGCCCCAAAATACACATGAAGTGAAAACTGAGAACTGAAAGGAGAAATAACAATTCAGTAAAAATAGTTGGAGACTTTAATACCCCACTTACAGTAATGGACAGAACAACTGAACAAAAGAAAATAGAAGACTTGAAGAGCATCCTAAAGAAAACTATAAGCGAAATGGACCTTCAATCTTCTTGAAACAAGTCAAAAACAAAATAAAACTAAAATATAATTAATATAAAAGGAAAGAAGAAAGTGTTCCACAATAGTTAAGCCAGTGTTCATAGATCTTTGAATTAGAGAATAAGAAATCATTTCCACTTGCAAATTCTAGGGTACTGAAAGGTAAACAATCAAAGAAAAACTATATAAAAGTTTGAAAGAAAATGATAGTCCCTTAAAATAGGGTTCCCCAACCCCCGGGGTCTGTTAGGAACCAGGCCGCACAGCAGGAGGTGCGTGGCGGGTGAGCAAGCGAAGCTTCATCTGCCGCTCCCCATAGCTCACATTACCACCTGAACCATTCCCCACCCCCATCCCCCATCCGTAGAAAAACTGTCTTCCACGAAACCGGTCCCTGGTGCCAAAAAGGTTGGGGACCGCTGCCCTAAAACAGCCTATCAGAGCCTAAGTTACCAAGAGTAATTATATCTAGATGATTTTTTTCAAAGATTGAACATTTAAAATTATAATAGTGTCATGATAAAAGCCACTTGTCCTGCAACGTGCAACTTACACAGTCTTTTTGTCTTGTCGAAGAAGCTTAGATGAAAATTCACTTAGTACTTCTAGGAAAGCCAGATTAGGAGGCGGATATTCTTGTCCTTTCTGGTTTTGGTATTTAAAGGCAAATTCTATGCCATCCCTGAAATAAAAGAAAATATTGTCTTATTTTTCCAAACAGCTAGTATAGTTCTTCAATGGGCTAGAATTTCAAAAATAGTTGGGAAGGCAGCAAAATCATCACTGAAGGTAGTAAAATCTGACAAATTCAAATGGTAAAATAATGTTAATTTGTATGACACAGTTGCATAATAATATTTAATTTTATTATTTACAGTGGAAAACAACTTATATTGTGAACATGTGTTTCACAACTTATATTGGGAAAAATAATAAGAAATAGCTAAACACCCACAAAGCTAAATTCCTGTGTAGCTTTTAGAGATAACAGAATACCCTGGAAAGATACTGAGATTGTTAGAAAATTTGGTTCTTAGAGTTGGTCATGGTACCAAGCAGGTGTCTGAGTTTTTGTAAGATACTTAAAATTGTCATTCAGTTTTTCATTATGAAATGAGGTTTCCATTATGAAATGAAGTTGCACAGTGCTTTTAAACCTATGTCTCCCACAACATTTTCTCGCCAACAGACCAGGTAAAAACATCCTGTTAAACTTTCCTTTCTATACTTTATAAGATGAAAAAATGTGTGAAATAAGTAACTATTTTTCAAATTAAAAATACCCTCCTGGTTGAGAATCACTAGATTAGACAACCTCTAAAGTTCTAGTAACTTGAAAATTCTAACATTTGTCACTTTAAAAATTGGTCATATAATAGTTGTTTCTGGTAAATTCCAGTAAACCAGACTGTATATAACAGAGTGTTTATTTAGCTCACTCACTTGTGAAGCGTGGCAACTGCTTCTCGTGTCTTGATCTGGTCCAATCCGAATGTAAGGGCAAAGCGACGTGCCAATTCTTTAATGCCACTTACATGGGCGGATGTCCTATCTAGGTTGGGACCTTGCTCTTGAACAAGTTCATTAAACAACTGGTAGAAAGAAAAAAAGAAGAGGAAAAAACCTATAGTTAAGAAATATTTATTTATTGTTAGAATAAGTAATATAATTTAAAAATATTTAAAAGCCATATGGTAAAATACATATTTCTCTCCTTATACTAACAGTAGCCACACTGTTCCCGTTCTCCAAGTCATCTACTATTTCTTGAGCTCATTTTCATGCTAGTTGTGTCATTAAATGCAAACCGAATTTCTTTTTTACCAAAAAGGAACACATTTTGGGTTGGGAAAAGGAAATATGTTTACAAAAATATACTATGTCTTCATAAACATCGATGTATTCTTTTTGTTGTTTTCACAGGAATGGTAATATATGAAATGGTAATATATGAAATACAGGGTTCAGAACTTTGTTTTTTCACTTATTACATCTTAGACAAGAACATTATGTAAAAGAAGACCATTAAGATATATGGGGTGATTTTTCCCACCCAATAACAAAATATACAAAAAAGTTCTTAAACTGAGTGAAGAGGTTTTATAATTACATAGACATTACATATATTGTATCAAAATAACAGAAACAAAACTCTGGAGTACTAAAAATGATGATTCTTGTCATCAAAGTCAGACATTTAGATTATCTGCCTTCCCTTCTATTATGAGAGATGGATAGCCCAAGCTTTCATCTAAAGCCACTCCCTGCTTATGTACTGAATCTCCCTGTCCTTTACCTACTTAGTGGTTTGGTCCTGAGCTACTGCTTTCTCCTGAGTCCATTAACTATTCCCTCTCTGTTAGATGCATGCACCTTAAAAATCAAGCAAACAACCTTAACTTCTTAATTCCATCTCCTCTGCCAGTTACCGACACGTTTTTCTCATTCTCTTTACACAAAGATCCTGAGTATTGTTTACATTTGTTTTCTTCTTCATCTCCCAATCTCTCAATACACTTTAATCACACCATTTCACTGAAATAGCTCTTATCTTCTATTAATTATGTTGTCTACCATTTTAGGTTTCTTTAGCAACAGACCAGCTTAAACTACTTAACTCTGCCATGACTAGAAACAGCAGTTCTTCCAGAGATTTTCAAATTTATACATAGATAATTGTTTATAAATTCTTAAACTTTAAAATGTTTTCACAGATAAATTGTAAACAATAGCCTTAAACTTTAAAATTTACATTTAAAATAAATTATAAAGAATATATTTCACTGTACGAATATCAAAGTAAAAGTTCTCTTTTCTCTTTCCCATTATATATCATTCTTCTCTCCAAAGATAATCAAGGTTAAAGTCTGAAATGTGACTAATTTAGACACATTAATATATTACATATATAAAGTTTTAACTTTTATATAAATGGTACTGTACAATATATTTTATCCTGAAACTTGCTATTTTTCACTTAATATTTTGTCTTAAAAATCGTTTAGCTACTTCAGAGTATCAGTTTATTTAACCATTCTTCTGTTGATGGACATTTAGACTATTTCCAATTTTGCAATATTACACAGAATGTTGCAGTACAACATCTTTCACATATACGTTTTTGTGCACACCTGCATGTATCTACATAGATACCTAAGTAGCAAAAGTACTGGTTTAAAAGGAATGTATACCTTAAATTTTGAAATATACTGCAAAATTATATTCGAAGAAGGTAAGAGCAATTGCTTTCACAAGGGACCTTTTCTTGCCACATCTTTAGCAACCATTGGTATTATCTATCATTTTCATGCCAGTCTATTTGGCAGTGATAAATGTCTCCTTGTTTCAATCTGTATTAAATTAATTATTAATTAAGTTATGCCTCTTTTCATGCGTTTATTGCTTTTTAAATTTTCCTCTTCTGAAAAGTGGCTTTTCATTTGCTCACTTTTCTACGGGATTTATTTACCTTTGATACTGATTTGTAGGATTTGCTATGTATGATTAAAAATATTTTCCCACAATCTCTGTTTTCTAAATTTTGTTCAGAGTGCTGGTTGATGTATAAATCTGTATAAGTATATATATATAAAATCAATTTTCTACATTGTGGCTTCTTTCCTTGAGGACTTCCCTACTCCAGAACATAAAAATATCCTTTTATTTTCTTATAAACTTTTAATTTTTAACATTTATATGTAATCCACCTAGTAGTTATTTTGGGTGCATGTTATGTAGGGCTATCACCTATTGAATAGGCCCGATCCTTTCCCCACTGACCTTTATCATAGGCTAAATATATACATACATACCTACAGCCATCCCCAACGCTCCCATCTCTACGTTAATACTAGGCATTTACTAGAAATCTTATTTAGGCAATACATGTGACATATTTTCTTCTTTGGATACTACTGTCGCCCCTTCCCTTATTAAATACTTTAAAAATGTATTTTTAAATTTTTTCTTGAAAAATGATTACTTTTAAAATATCCTATTTGGCATTTCATCTGGTCTAAGAATAGATCACATTAGGATTTCATCTATTTGAAATGTGAACTATAGGACTGTCTTCCCAAAGAAAATACACATAACACATCTTTGTACCAGAAAGTATCCATAGTAATGTATTAATGTAATGACCTAATTTAAATGAGGTAAGATACCTAGCACATAATAATAAGCACACGGAAGTGCTCAATAATATTAATTCTACTCTTCATCTCTT
>NW_006785406.1:1400945-1421682 GCF_000442215.2 Lipotes vexillifer | reverse complement strand
TACTCTTCATGTCTTTCCCTTCAAATTTCTTACCTGCTGTAAACTGAGAATGAGGGTCTTGGCACACTGAATTTTATCAATCTGCCTGGTTTTACTCAGTGTTTCCTTAATAATATCACCATAGTCATTGTAATACTGTGAGAAAAAGAAAAAAACATAGCTTTAAAACTGTTGATATTTAATGAGACAAAGAATAGACTGATGAAAGAAATGGAAAGGTGAGTACAGAGGTGTTTAATTTTTCATCTTAAAAACCTAATGAGAGTTAAAATATATTGTCTAAAGTTAAAGGAATACACATTTGATATTTAAAATTATGAAATAACTAATAATAATAAAACTAAAAAATGGGTAATTCCAAGAGGAGAAGAAGTGATATAGGTGAGCAAAATTCCTCATTCTTTACAACATGGATTCAATAGATTTAAAAGGTGACAAATCAAGAAACAGAACTCTGACAGAAACATCTTAAAGAGCTAAAATCAAAACAGTTAAAATTGCTTGCTTACTTCTGGGGAGTAGGCCTAAATAAGGGGAAGGGCAGATTACAGTAACAGATTTAAGTTTTCACTGAATACTTTTATGCACTCATTATCCCCCATAACACGTCTATATTTTACCATTATAAAAAATAGAAACACTGATTTCTTCCACAATGATTAAGAAAAATTCAACTAATTTCTCTATAATTCAATTTTTGGACACAGGATTTAAAGAGTTTTCCTTGTCAGTAAATAATTAGGAAAAACTTTGAGACCATTAAATCTGGATGTTACTTCCAAGCTAGAGCATAAAACCTATAACCTATGTAAAGAAGTGAGTATATTAGCTTGACAACTGGATTTTTATAATCTTCAAGAAGATGGGTATACTTCCATGATGTGAAGTGCAAAAAAAAAGGAAAGCAAAAAAAAGGGGAAATGTCTCAGAAGAATCATCCTTTCAGTGCAATTAAAAATTACCTCAATGCAGATAAAAAGAGAAAGATATATGAGAACACTAAAGTGGTTCGACAGGTAGATCAACAATAAATTCATATTTTTAATGATCACATAGAGAAATGAGGCAAAAAGCCAAATGGACAAGGATGTACAATAAAGAATAGCAAACAACTATTAAAATATTCACAAAAAGATTAAAGCCTAGAAAGAACAGAGGAGTGTAAAAATTGCTAAGGATGATAAAGCTTATTTCTTGAAACCAAGACAGTATTGCTAAGGGATGACAAGGAAAACCATATTAAGCTCATATTCATCTAACCAAACCCCGTTTCGACATTACTTTTGGAAGCCTTGTCTGGTTGCTCACTTAAGTCTCTATTTGTGCTTGCTTTGTAATTTATACATCTATCTCTACAGTAATCATGATGAGGCTTTATGGTTTAGTGGAAAGAGCTAAGCTTTGAAGCTAGGCAAACCTAAAATCGAATGCCAGTTTTTGCTACTTTAATAGTTGTGTGGGGACTTCCCTGGTGGTCCAGTGGTTAAAACTGGTCTTGCAATGCAAGGGACACCAGTTCGATCCCTGGTCAGGGAACTAAGATCCCACATGCCGCGGGACAACTAAGCCCGCGCACTGCAACTACTGAGCCCATGCACCACAAGTAGAGAGTCTGAGTGCCGCAACTGCAGAGCCCATGCGCTCTGGAGCCCTTGCGCTGCAACCACTGAGCCAGTGCACTCTGGAGCCTGCGTGCCACAACTAGAGAGAAGCCCACGCACTGCAGTGAAGAACCCACGTGCTGCAACGAAAGATCCTGCATGCTGCAACTAAGACCCGACGCAGTCTGTAAGTAAGTAAATAAATAAATAATAAAAAAAAGTTGTGTGGATCTTCGAAAGTTATTTAACCTCTCTGAGCCTTAATTCCCTTATCTGTAAATGATGATATTATTTCCTAACTCACAGTTACTGTAATCAACAAAGATAATGTAAAAGCTTTAGAACAGTGTCTCAAATATAAATGGCATAGAACACAGGCAGCTATTCATTATTAGCATGTTATATTATGTTTACATTTCAGTTTCTCTGTTAATCTGTAACCTCCTTAGTGCAGAAATCATGTCTTATTTAAATCCCTGGCTACTAACACAGTGCTCATCACACTGCAGTTGTTTAGCAAAAATATGATGACTTAGTTAATATGTCATAACTAGAATTGGACATAAACATGTGAATCAATGGAATACACAATATTCTGAACATGGGCAAAATAAAATGCTGTCTCTGACATAAGAACAAGGCCAAAATACATAAACTGAGAAGTATGCCTGTTAGGCTATATCAAAGATTTTTGGGCACTGCTTTTATTGTGGTTCAGAAACAAAATGTAGCTTCTGGAAAGGAGAGCAGCCAGGAAGGCAACTACCTATCAAAATCCTGTCATATAAAGAATGGTATAAAACCTTTCGACATCTCTTTACCTCCCTCAGGAAAAAAATCCCAAGTTCTCACACAGCATGTAAGGTCTACCCTGTCAGTTTCTTTAAATCTTACCTCTGGCTCCATTCTCATAAGCAATCTATGCTGCTATATCAAATTACTTGCATTTTCCCCAAATAATTCATTTCCTTTGCTTTGTACACGAAGTCCAATCTGCCTAAAAGTCCTCCCACTGCTTTTTTGCTTGACTGGCTAATTTATGCTTATCGTCTCACACTTAGTTCAGAAGGCACTTCTAAGCAGTTTTCATTAACCCTCATATTTCTTAAGAGTGGGGTATCTGTTTTATATATTTCCAGGAACCCCTATACGTACCTCTGTTATACTGTATAAATGCAATTGTCTAATTACTTGACTATTTCCAGCTTTAGACCACTTTGGAGCAGGAATTTAAAAATCTTTGTAACTTGAGTGCCTGGCAACACAGTAGTAGGCATACTTATAAATATATCTGAAGAGATTTCATAGGGAAGAGAGTTAGCTTTCTTCCATAAGAGTCCATGGCCTCATGCAAATAAAAAGGCATTCTTTCATATAAATGTAAGCAACTCCTACTTTATGGAACCGATATAATAATATAGAATGATAAAAAGCTCATATATAAAAGAGAGGAATTTTAAATATGTCAGAAAATCATCAATAATATTTAGGTAAGAGGTGTCAATTTTAGCTTATTCATCATTCTTTCATTTTTAATTGCAAATTTCTCTGCCACTAAAGTGGAAGGAGAAAAATAAGAATATGAAACTACTATCTTAATAAATAAATATCTTTTTACCCGTTTAAAAAAAGACTGTAAAACTATACCTTCATGTAGTGTTTAAAGATGTCTGCAGCTGCGTGCATGTCAACAATATCGTAGATGATAAGTTTGCTGAAGGCAGCAAGTAGATTCCTTCTCTTATGTAAGGCCTCAATTTTATTAGCTTCATCTTCTTCATCACCCTCTAACCACAGAAAATAAATTACTTATGAACTTTGGCCCTTTATCCAAGGTAAAACAATGTAGACAATCTGCATAATAAAAAACCAGCTTATAACTTTACAAATAGGTACAATTCAGTTTTAGATGGGATAAAAACTGTTGTTATACTGATTATTTTAGGGTGCTATATGTAGTTAAACATTTATTAAACACTTAGTAGGCACTAAGGTTTCTGTCTTCTAGGAGACTGTCATAGCAAAGATTGAGTAAGGTAAACAAACCATATAGATTTTTTTTCTGATACTTTTGTCATAATAATACTGTTGTTCTGTTTACCTTTAAAATGCTGTCTTCTCTTATCTGAATATTCCTTATGTGCTAATGTATTTCTACAGAGAAGAAATTTCTAGAAAGTTTTAAGACACAGGGAAGAAGTTTTCTTTTAGAAAAATATATGGGGAGTAATGGAAATTATATGGAGGAGTTAGTTTTCAGTTCTTGTCCTAAACATGGTTACACTGTAAGCTGAGAAAGTATATTTTGCAAACTATGTTAATGTACATATGCATTTTTTTAAACAAAACCTTACCAAATGCTTTCAAACAAGTAGTCTTTATTCCTCAATTTTTAGATTCTCAGGCCCTATTGGCTTATCTATGTCTAATCCCAAGAAAAATTTCTCCACAAGGCCATAGACAATAAAAGTTAACACATTTGTTTCAGGCTCTGTACTGACCCTCTCATGTTTTGGCGTGCCCTTATTTAGGGACCGTGTTCTTCCTTCCCTTCTTTGCGTGTATATATTCATAAAAAAACTTACTCTCAACTTCTCTCTTCCCTTTCTATGAACTGGTCCTGCTGTGAAGCATCAATGCTTTGAGAAGTTGGAAATCTTTTTGCTTAAGATGAGTAGAAGGTAAATTTTATCTCCTGAGATTAATATGAGCTCAAAATAAAGATCCTTTGTTCACAGCCCAGTATTTTCTAAAATGTTCTATTAAATAAAGAGCATTCTAATAGCACCAGGTAGATCTGTGGATCCGATATGCCACAGATCTTAGAGGTTATCTATTTCACAAATAACCTATATAATATTTATTTATAATTATTTATATTCAGTCTAATTTTACTAAGTTTTCATTCTGCAGGCTCAGCACAATTTTGACTGGTGAGGTTTGATAACATTCTTTTAGCACTTAGTATCTTAAAGTCACATTTTGTTAATTTAAATAATATATGATCACTACTCAGAAGCAGAAAGGAACTCAGATGTTTTCCTTTAGAAAAATTGTGAACCTGGAAGCAGTTCAATTAGGAAAAAAAGCATCTATCCTAAATATACATTTTACACATATGGGAAATGACAAATGTACACAATTATTCATTATAGGATAGATTATAATAGAAGAAGATTGGAAACTAGCCAAGTATCAATATGAGATGAATAATATAAATTATGCTATATTTAAATAATAAAATACTATGGAGCTATTAGAATAAGGAAGCTCTCTATGTAGTGATGGGGAAAGATCTTTAAGGTACTATGTTAAAGTTAAAGCAGGGACACCTCACTGTGTATATTTTTATTCTTGTTGGTTTCTTAACTACATGAATGTATTAACTTTTTTTTTAAAGAGAGAAATTGTAGTATTTTTTAGGAATGAATTTGAAATTTTTTCTCATATCTTTTGGGGTTGGTAAAACAAGATCAATATTGACAAAATGATAGCTACAAATACCCATGCTCTGGTTCTCCTCATCTTGGTCAATGAAAACATGATCCATCACAAAACTGAGGAGTTCAGACTGAAGTCCAGTATCTGGATTAAACACCAAAGGCTGAAGGCCCTCCCTTCCACCTGTCATTAATTGGTGGCTGAAAATCATCAATAGATCACAGAGTAACATGAAAGCCTGGAATGCAAAGGAAGTTCATCAGTAAAATATTGTACAAATATAGCTGTAACTACAAATCAATGTTAATGAAAATATACTAAATTAAATACAGCTCAATAACAGTACCAGAATAGAAATTCTGAGTATTCAAATTGCAGCTACTTAATTTTAATTTCCAAATTGAATAAAATTATTTTGTCTCATTACATACTAGTCATACTTAAGACTCTCCACCCCCCCTAAATATAACCTGTTTCTTTTACTTGGCTGTATTAACTCAAAACAGTTGATTAAGAGATTTTTGACTTGAAATTATAAAAAATGAGTTAAACTCAACTCTGGAAATACAAAATTGATATAATAAATTAATGACAGATGTTACAAATAAATCTTATACTGCATAATCAAATAATAAGCATAAATCTTAAGACAAACTGTATAATTCAACAAATTACAATGTAGTACTTTTAAATGTGTAAGCTCCTATTTTGGATTCTTCTTTAAAAAATCTATTGTAAAACAAAATTTTTAACAGTAGGTTAAAATTGAATTCAAGGTCATTCACATAAAAACCAGTGTCTGAAAGCTTCCCAACAAATGTAATCACATAAAGAAACTTTCAGTATATTTCCCCATAGAGAAAGTATCATAGTTATGTTGCCAAATTTATCCTATTTAATGGATGGTTCAAAATAAACTTGTATCATCAGTTTATTGAAACTGAAAGATTTTGTTATGGAATAACTGAGGGCTCTGATATCTCAAAACAATCCACTCACCCCCTTCTAAAAATTGACTTCTATGGGAAAACATAATTTTGGAATGTATCTGGAGATGGCTGTATACTTGGCTGTTTACCTCCAGCAAGACTCATGGCAGTTCATGCTCTAAGTACACAACAATGAAATACATTATTTGAGTCACTTGAAAACAGGAGAACATGAAAGGAATCCAGGAAAAAATATATTTTTAACTGAGGCCATACTTTTGCATGTCACCAAACAGTGAGGATGCAGAAACACTGAATTTTTGGCTTAAATGTCCTGAGCTAGGTACTTTTTAGACAGCACCGGTTGAGTTCAGAAGGTTTAGAGAATAAGGTTTAGGAAAGACCATTTCTGTTCCCATTTACGTTAGATGCTGATAACTCAATAAAGAAGAGACCTGGATAACCTATTTGTAAGAAGAGATAGCAAAGGGTAAGTACTGCTGTACTCTTTTTAGATATAGACTCATTTTCTAGCCCAACATCATAATAAAAAACGATATGGAAAAGGTACATCTGTTTTATATAAAAGTATTTCCTAATAGAACAGTATAATTAAATAGATTACAAAATCACTTTGTGAAAATGGTATTGCCTTGGGCTCCACTTTGACCCGCTTTGGTCTACGACCTTTCCCAAGGGGTGAGGAGTCTGTTAGACCAATGGGATATGCCCACCTGCACCTCTACTTTACATCACTGCCCAGGTACAGGGATTCAGGAATTCCTTGCCCTCACAGACCTGATTCTGCTACCAGGGGGTGCACAGGCATCTTTCCTAGACACACTGTATCCCCAGTGTGTACTCCTAGGCCCCAGGGTAATCAAGGAGCAGCTGTTTGAAGAAGTGATGTTGATAGTTTGGATACGTGGGCTGAATTGTTCATATGCATGTGTGAGGAGTTCTACCTGGTGTGGGAAAGAGCTGAAGGTGAGAAGAGAAGGTAGACCCTATGCCAGCTCCCCAACCCTCCAAGTTCTGGTAAGGAATCAAAAATTCTAAATCTGAACCTGGCCTTCCAGGCCATTATGACAGTATACTTGTCAAGGTAAAAAGACATGTAACAGGTTAGCTTACTTTATAACTTAAATATTCAGACATCTATATTCTTGTCCCAGGTGCCATAAATGTTAGGGATAAACCTGCATGCTAAGAACTGTCATAAAAAATTACATCTTCTTAAAAAAATTTACATCTTTTTACTGTTCTTCAGTAACTCATTTGAGTTATTTTTATTGAGAGCTCTTAACTGACAATTTCTTACCTGTTCCTTCACTGGAGTATTAACATTAGATAGGCACTGTTGGCAAACAGCCAAAAAGGATTTCACTGTTTTCCTCAATACCAACAAATCCTCCTGTAAGACACATTCAAATTTACAAGCATGAATTACAATATCCTAGAAAACTGATCCAGAAGAAATAATAAATGGAAAATAGCCAAACGAGTTTATTGTTAAGGAAATTCATAAAACCAAATATATTGTTGGGAACCAAATCATGTAGTTATTTCCTAGTTATCTTAATGGAAGGGTCAGCGAAACGGATAATCCTGAATACTCAGTTCTATTTAGCTTTGGAATGCTCAGTATGATTTCCTCCAACATATTTTCCTTTATCAATATGGTTTACTCAGGCTGATATTAAAATTTTTAGTCATTCCTATAGCAAATACTAGCTGGTAGTGAAGTGAGAGAGTGCAGCAGCATACTGAAAAAAATCAATTAAGCAATAAACATGTACTCCCATATTCTCAGGACTCTGCAAAATGTCAAGGGGAAAAGATAACTTTAAGATAGTGTCCATGTTCTCAAAGAGTTAACATCTTAGCAGGGAGTTAGACCAATTAGAGAGTAATTAAGTGTTTAATTTTTTGGTGTTAACTCTAACTGTAGCAGAAAGAGCTGAGTTGGAGGCAGGTTCATAGAAAGATGGCCTTTAATCTAATATTGGATGGGTGAATAGGATTTAATCAGATGGCTATATAATATTCAAAATGAAACATCTGAAAAGTATAAAAGGAAATTTAAATTTATCAAGTACCTATAATGTGCCAGGCACTGGTATGAGGGCTGTTACATAATTTCATATTTATATTGATTAGAAGAAGTAGTTATTATTAGCAAGTGTTTGAAACCAGGACTGTCTGATATTAATATTTAAAATAGTAATGAAGAGTAATTAAATGAACATAGGCTGATGTAGAAATCACTTTTAAAAAGTACTCTGTGAAACTAAAATTCTTTAAACTACTCTATTTTGTACAGATGAGCGTACTTATTCCTTTTTGGGATCTTCACATCCCAAATAATGATACTTTAAAAATTATACATATTTCCTTTTGCTAAAATGAGTGCAATATTCAGAAGAAGGAATAAGATCATCTTGTGCAGAGTAATAGAAAGGACACTGCCTCCAGGACCTTTAATGTTCCTGCAGATGAACATCCAACAACCAAACCTCAACATTCCTTGACCTTTAATTTCAAAGACTCACAAAGCAGTAGGGGAAATAGACAAGAGAACACGCAACTGCAACAGAATGTAAGGAGTGCTATGTTGGAAAGCCTAACCCAGAGTCAAAAGTAGTCACAGAAGGGTTCCCAAAGAAGACTACATGTAAGCTGAGTTCTGAACAACTGAAAATTATCTACCTATATGGAAAGGTGTTCCAGAGGGCACAGAATGTTCAAAAGCCCAGAGGTGCTTTTGAGAGACTGCTAATTTACTGCAGTTGAGGCACAAACAGGGAGAAGAGTGGTGAGAGAAAACTGAAGAGAAAAAGAGGACCCATTTTCCATTTAAATGGAAAGTACTTAAAATGCCATGCTAAGTTATTTGGCTATTATCCTGTCGGCAATAAAGGAACTAATGAATAGGATTTTTATCATGAAGTTGCTAATAATGTATGTTAAAGAATCATATTCTAAGCAGAAGGGAGAATGATATAAAATAGGGAAGCTAGTTAACAGTAAATACAATCTTCTGTTGAGGGCTTATTATGTGCCAAATACTGTGTTCTAAGGGGAATAAATTTAAGTCTCACAACCACTCTATGAAGTAAGTGGTTAATACGCCTATTTTACAGATGAGAAACTGAAGTTCAGAGCACATATAGATTCTAAGCGATAGAGTAAGGATCCATACCTAGGGTTATCTGACTCTAAAGCCCATGCTTCTAATCATTATTCTACAGTTCATCACATATTAACAAAAGCCATGGGAATAATCTAAAATGAGGGCCTGAAAATGAAATGTTGGCAGAAAAGATGTAAATAGATTGAAGAGAAATTAAAGCAGCAGGATTGATAGAATTTAGGAACTAATCAGAACAGGGGATGTTGATGTTACGCCTAAATTTCTAGCTTACGGTATAAGGCACCAAGATAGTTAACACAGGAACAAATGCTAAGGTAACAAGTTGGGCTTTAGAGATGATGATCTGCGATCCCTGAAAGATATGCTACTAGAAACGTCTAGTAGGCAGTTGGATGAATTCAAAGTCCACAGTAAAGAATCTGAGCAAGAGTAGAGACTTGGGAGTCCTCTGTATTTAGCAGGCAGCAGAAGCAATGGAATTAGATGAGACTGTTAAAGGAGAATATGTAAATAAAGAGGGCTGACAAAAGTATCCTGGGGAACACCGATATTTAACAGATGGATGAGAAAGAAGAACATATGAAGAAATCTAAGAAATGGTCTGAGAACTAAGAACAAAACCAGAACATGGCATCCCAGAGGTAAGGAAAGAAAACATTTAAAAATGAATGGAAGGACTTCCCTGGTGGTGCAGTGGTTAAGAATCCACCTGCCAATGCAGGGGACATGGGTTCGAGCCCTGGTCTGGGAAGATCCCACATGCCGCGGAGCAACTAAGCCTGTGAGCCACCACTACTGAAGCCTGCGTGCCTAGAGCCCATGCTCTGCAGCAAGAGAAGCCACCGCAATGAGAAGCATGCGCACTGCAACGAAGAGTAGCCCCCACTCGCCACAACTAGAGAAAGCCTGTGTGCAGCAATGAAGACCCAACACAGCCAAAAAAAAAAAAAAGAAAAAAGAAAAAAGAAAAAAGAATGGAATAGTTTAACGATGACAAATGTTACCAAAAGACAAGATAAGGATTAGAAAGTATTGCAAGGATAAAGCAACTCAAGGTTGTGAGTAACCTTGGGTCGGACAGTCTCAAAGTAATTAAAAGGGCTAAAGTCAAACTGCAATGGGTAGAAAGGAGATAAGAAAGAAGGCAACTCTTTCAAAAAAGTTTGACTGTAAAAACTAAAAACAGAACTACCATATGACCCAGCAACCCCACTACTGGGCATATACCCTGAGAAAACCATAATTCAAAAAGAGACATGTACCACAATGTTCATTGCAGCACTCTTTACAATAGCCAGGACATGGAACCAACCTGTATGTCCACTGACAGATGAATGGATAAAGAAGATGTGGCACGTATATACAATGGAATATTACTCAGCCATAAAAAGAAACGAAATTGAGCTATTTGTAGTGAGGTGGATGGACCTAGAGTCTGTCATACAGAGGGAAGTAAGTCAGAAAAAGAAAAACAAATACTGTATGTGAACACATATATATGGAATCTAAAAAAAAATTTAAAAAATGGTACTGATGAACCTAGTTGCAGGGCAGGAATAAAGATGTAGACATAGAGAATGGACTTGAGGACACAGGGTGGGAGGGAGAAGCTGGGGCGAAGTGAGAGTAGCATCGACATAAATACACTACCGAATGTAAAATAATTAGCTAGTGGGAAACAGCAGCATAGCACAGGGAGATCAGCTCAGTGCTTTGTGATGACCTAGAGGGGTGGGATAGGGAGGGTAGGAGGGAGACGCAAGAGGGAGGAGATATGGGGATATATGTATGCATATGGCTGATTCATTTTGGTGTACAACAGAAACTAACACAGTATTGTGAAGCAATTATACTCCAATAAAGATCTATTAAAAACAACAACAACAAAAACCAAAAACAATAAAGAGTGAGAAAAATAGGACAGCTGCTAGAGGTCTTTTGGCATCTTTGTTGACCTTTTCAACATAAAAGATTTGAGAATATTTGTTGAATAAATAACTGAAAGAAAAACAAAATGCAGGCCATGCTACTAACTAGCTATGGGACCTTAGAGAAATTATCTTATATCCCAGAATTACAGATTTTAAAAATCTATAAACAAGAGGGTCGAACTATGTATTCTCTGAGGTTCTATTGCATTCTGTGATTCCGCTAAATTAATTTAGGCACTCAAACGAGAACATACAGGTGCTAACTGGTAAACCTAGTATGCAAAAGATCAATGTTCAGTTCCTGCTAGTACCTAGAATAGTGCTTGGCACATGGGCAGATGTTTAGTAAATATTTGCTGAATGAAATCCAAGTACACATAATACAGATGATACCACAATCCTAGGGAGAAATATGTAATGTGTTCATTTTATCACAAAATAAATAATTAAAAAATGATGCTAGGAGGTGTTAATGCTCCTTTATTCCCTTAAATTTCATGGTTAGTGTGCAGTTTGAAGCAGTCTAGGGAATCAGCTATATTTGGAGTTGGAGGCAAAAGATTCCTTTAAAGGTCAATCATAAAGCAAATGTGTCTTATGTAAAATGATTACGTGCCAATTCATCTGAGGAGTTGTAAATTTAACATCACAACTAAGTAAGCAACCTACTGACTGTAGCATTTTAAGAAGAAAGTGGAAATGGGAAGTAACCAAGGAAATACTGAGAGAAGCTAAAGGCCTTCTTTAGCAATAAGTTTAGCATAGATTTGGATGCAACCTAAATATTGAATGCTCAAGAAAGTTAACTTAATTTTAATCAGTTATAATTCATTGAGAGAAATATAAGTACCAATCAATAGGTTTAGGTAAATAGGCACAGATACTGTCTATTTAACAGAGCTAGCTAATCTCATACAGTAGATTCCTTTGAACAGCTGGGAATGGAATTTAGGGTTTTTTGGATTTCAGAACACAATTTTCCTACAAACTTCATTATGCTGGCATCTTACACTACATAAAGTTAACGTTTACTTGGCACTTAACTGTGTACCAGGCACTAATCTAAGCTTTTGACATATTAACTCAACTAATCCTCTCAACTGTGATGGGTATTGCTATTATCACTCCCATTCTACATATGAAGAAACGGGCACAGAAATGTTAAATGTAGGCCCAAAGACACAGTTAGTAAGTGGAGTAGTAAATTAACCAGAGCAGTCTGCTTCCAGAGTCTGTGCTCTTAATCATTTTGCTATAATGACTCTTTTTATAATGCAGGAAAATTAACATATTGAAAAAAACAGGCAGCATTATGGAGGTAAGAAATTTGAAACTCCAGTCAGTCAAATACATTTATATATAAACAAAAATGCCAGTCAACCCAAAAGACGCTGAAAAAGAACAACCCAAGAACAAGGTGTGCTAATTATCTAGACTGCAATTTTAAGCAACTAGACTGTTGCTTAAATGTTCCTTTCAAATGTGTTTTCCTAGATGAAACCAATAATATTTTCTCTTATTTTCAGAAAGCAGCTTGGCATTAAGAGCACTTTTTCCTAAAGTAGCTATGGAAAGGAATTCAAATGGGTCAGGTGAGAAGATTACACTGAAATTTAAATTATAACATCTTGGCTATATTCTTTTGTATGCCTTTTGCAAGTTGCTTCACTAGCCTGGCTAAAATTTTTTTTGCTTCCCCATAGATTTAGTGAAACCAAGAATTAGACGACTGAAACCCAGTACGCTCTAATGTGAAAGGGCTAAAATAGTTTCAGTTTTTCAGTGATCTACTGACAAAAATAAGAGAAATATCTCTTAGTGAGTTAAGATGATGTTTTAAAAATACACCCCGACCAGAAAAATCTCAACAATGAAGACTCCCAAATAAGGCTGGCACAATTAAGATGGTGAATTTACCATATAAGCTATATTAGAAGTTTTCTCAAAGGTACAAAGGCTCAAAATACCCTAATATCTTGGGAAGAAAAAAAAAGATCTTAAATGTAGATTGCCCCTTAAGAGCTAAGTACTCCATATGATTATACTCAGTGAGGAAAGATAAGGATTTAATTCCAAAACACACAGAACATGCAGATTTTAAATGGGTGATTTCTTTTCATTTTGTATCACAATTTTATGTGTCTAGAGGAAAACTAAATTTAGCTGTCCTTTTATCCACAACTATGAAATACCATTAAGATAATCATAGCCAGAAACTGAAGCCTTGGAAAAACCAGCAGTAAACACATAAAACTAGTTCAACATTATCTGACAAATACACATTTTTAGAATGGGCAGAAATAAAACAGGATAAAGGTGTGAAATAAGGACCTAGATCACGCCAAAGATCTTAGATTATGAAAATAAAGCCTGTTAAGAATTTAGTGATCAGTTTTCATGATAAAAATGGGGCACAAAACTAAACTAGTTACAGGGGCTTCCCTGGTGGCGCAGTGGTTGAGAATCTGCCTGCCAATGCAGACGACACGGGTTCGAGCCCTGGTCTGGGAAAATCCCACATGCCATGGAGCAACTGGGCCCGTGAGCCACAATTACTGAGCCTGCGCGTCTGGAGCCTGTGCTCCGCAGCAACAGAGGCCGCGATAGTGAGAGGCCTGCGCACCGCGATGAAGAGTGACCCCCACTTGCCACAACTAGAGAAAGCCCATGCACAGAAATGAAGACCCAACACAGCCATAAATAAATAAATAAATACATTGTGTATTAAAAAAAAAAAAAAAAAAAAAAAACAAAACTAAACTAGTTACAAACAAGACCAAGGGGTTACCTTACTAGGCCAGGGACTGGCAAACTTTTTGTGTAAAGGGTCAGATAGTAAATATTTTAGGCTTTGTGGGTCATAATGTCTCTGTTCGAACTACTTAACTCTGCCACTGCAGCAAGAAAGCAGCCCTAGTCAGTACATAAATGAATGAGCATTACGTGTTCCATTAGAACTTTATTTATAAAAACAGGTGTCTGGCCAGATTTGGCCCATGGGCTATATAGTCTGTCCAGTCTGTATTGGGCTATAAAGCTCTTTGGAGGTATAAACTGTGTTATGCTTATCTGTACTTAGCATCATTACTAACATATAACGAGGCTCATTTAATTATTTTTCAGCTCAACTAAGTCATTCTATCATAGTAAATATGATAGAAACACATGTAACTAAATTCATTCACTTGGGATGCATCGGTGTCACCACTGTGGTAGGGTAAACCCTATGGAATATCTTTGAAATTGCTTTCTTATATGAATAACTGCTACTAGCTTCTCTTTTGAGGCTAAGGAGTGAGTGTGCCACTCTTGTTAATACACAGTAAAACAACTACTGGATTTTTAAACCCCAAATGTAATACCTAGTTTTCAATGTTGTTGCTGTTCTTGGCGATCTGAATCCCCACCTGCTTGACTCCTGCCATTGCCTCAAAGGCTAATCCACTTATGATCCAGGAACCCTTAAGCTGCCTACTGTAGTTCCAAAACATCTTCTGATTTCTCTTTTCTGTGGTGTACAAAGATGAAGAAGCTAAAGGAGGAGTCAGAGGAACAGGGGAAAAGTAGTGACTGTTAGGACCAAAGCGAGAGATTTGAATTCCCAGATTTTCAAAATACAGATGGAGGATAAAATCTACCATGCTATATTCCAAACCTACAGTAGATACTGAGCATGTTTACATGCTCCCGTAACCTTATATAATAGTTCATTTAGTATTAATTTTTGGTTTTGGCAGGGGAGAAGATTAGGAAAGCACAGACTAGGACTGCAATTTAATGCCATCAAAACAACAATTATTGTTGACTGAAACATTTCTTTTAATCTTCCCAACAACCCTATTCCTAATATCACATATTAGGAAACTGAAGTTCAAATGTGAAGTAACTTGCATACCTTTGTCATAGGTGGTAAGAAATGGAGTCAAAATTCAAACTTGGATTTAACTCCAAAGACCATGCTCCAACACAAAAAATGCTGGAAATATATCCTGTTTATAAACTGGGAGCTTCTTATATATATAAATTAGGTGAGCAACAATAAGTCGTTTAAACAAATACCTAGTAATTACGGAATGACCACTGGAAAAAAAAATTTTCAAAATTAAAAACCTACTGTGGAAAGGAAAAGGCATTACTTTATCAGGGAATATTAAATAGGTTAAAACACTTATTTCCTTTTACTCAAATAAAAGGCCTGTCAGGAAAGTAAACTTTTATCATTAATTTTGGTGGAGAAAGATCTCCAATCTCTGTACTGAAAAGTGGGAAGTGTTAATGTTTCATTTAAATATTCTTAATGTTGCTTTAGGCCTCAACTCAGTTAAAACACATTTTTACATTATAATAATTGCTATTTAGAAAATATCGTCTCAGTCCTGGCTCATTACTTAGATTCTGAGGTATTAAATATCTTAGGAGTTAAGAATATTTATAAAGTGGTACTTTAAAGACCACCGTCCCTGTGTAAGTAAAAACAGCATCCAACTGGACAGGTTAGGGAAGCTGAGGAAGCCATATGCTGTCCTTCAAAGGGTGGGAAGGTATTCCTTACCAGATAGAAAGCTCCAAAAGTAGAGGCCCAGGAATAGGGTTGCAAACACAGCATAGAATTCTTAATAGAATGTTGGAATCGTGACTTGTAAGTTCTCTTTTAAGTTGAACATACTTACTTCTGACTTCCACAGGTTTTTAGAATGTTAAGAGTTGGATAAAACTTTGGACAAGTTCAGAGTTCAGTATAAACAGCCATCTACTTATGTATTCCAGATTTTAAAAAAAGAACATTCTGAGAGCTGAATAAGAAATGAATATAAAACAGGTCCTGGATCTTTCTCTCCTAACTTTCCTAGACCAGTCAATCAGGCACTTGAGATAGGATATATTAATAGAAACAAAGCTATCAAAGAATGACTCTGAAGTCATGGACCAATCAAAAAGAAATGCTTAAAATTAACTCGATAGTTAGTGAGGATAGTCTTCTCAAGAAATAAAAGGTAGGGGGAAAAGATCTAGAAAAGAATGAAGTAAAATGGTTATAAAATAAACTACTAAAAATTCATTCCTAGAGGGATAGCTATTATTTCCAACTCTTGGCCCCATTCCCTTCCCCTTCAAAGCAGTTAACTCTGCAGATGGAGAGGTACTATCTATGTTTTGTTACTATAGGAATTTGGGGGAAGGACCTGAGTGAGCTATCTCTTTTCTTATTCTTATTGCTATTCTAAAGGACTGGGAAGGGGAGAGGAAGAGGTCTAGAAAGCAGCCTGTAGATTTTTATACACAGCAAGGTTAAACATGTCTTTTCATGGGGCTTGGCCACCACCAGTCCCATGTTCACCCTAAACTTCTCCTTTCCCCAGTTTGTTTGGAGGTAAACAAGTTGAAATTTGCAGAGGAGAACCTTCAGTCAAGAGGGTAACGGAGGACCAAATTTCACAGTAAACATGCTATACTCCTCAATAATAATTTCACCTGTAGCTCTCTGGGAGATGTAGACTTTCTTTAATTTAAAGACTTAGGGATAAGGCCTGGGTCCAGAATGCAGGGATGTTTGCCCCAGGCCATTTCCACCACTGCTGTCTAGAATAGAAACATGCAGGGTAGGCAGAGAGCACTACAAATTTAGGACTACAGAGAGTAGGACAGCTCCTCCCAGGAGGAAAAAAAATTGAGGATAAATTCTAGATCCCCAGGCCAAAAAAGGCAATAGGGGCATTAGTTTAGCCCTAACTCTTATTTACCTGGCTCTTTAAATGTCTTTGTATATGTCCAGAAGGAGCTGAAGGAAGAAGGATGTTTTCTGCTACAGAGAAGAGAAACGGAAGGCTGCTTCTACAGGACCAGCACTAGGGGGCACCGGAGCAAAGTATACTGAGCATGACCTGTGAGACTGCCAAAGAGCTTCAACTCTGGAAATTAGGGGAACAGAGGAAATACCCATTGGTGAAACCCAGTGCACTTCCATTTCAAATAAAGATCTAATCCTGTTCTTGATACAGTCATCTCATATACTCAATTTATAGAATACTGTTTACTGTTGAGTTAAATTATAATTTGAATTTAAACTTCAAATATAACTACCATTCATAATTCCCTGAATGACAGTGTTCATGACAATAGGGAAGAAAAATAAATTTTAGAAAGTACTCTCTAAAGAGTAATTTAGCAATATGTATTAAGCCTTAAATGTATGTACAATCTTTGATCAAGCAATTCCATTTCTAAGAATATAAGATGTAACAATGCAAAACACAGAACAAGCTTTTGCACCAGAATGTCCACCACAAAATTAATTTTATTAGTTAAAATGTTTAAACAACCTAAATATCCAAGAGAGGAGAGTGGTAAAATAAATTATGGTATAGCTACACTAGGGACTACCATGCATACATTAAAAATATTATCTATAAACATTTACTAAATGAAGAAAATGTTATGTTAATTGAAGAGGAGACAAAATTATAAATACATCATGATCTCAGTAAGATTGAAAAATATGTAAGAAAAAGTACTAAAAGAAAATACACCAAAATATTAACAGTGGTTATCCACAGGTGGTAAGATTTGGAAATTTTATTTTATGTATATAGTCTTTACAATGAACACATACTCAAGTAAGAAAGCCCAAATTTAAGAAAACCATTCTACCTTATACTGTACACCAAAACCAAATAAGCATAATTTACTAATTAAAAATGCAAGTGACCTCTTCAGAGATTTAAATGAATTTCTATAAATGTAACAATGAGTAGAGAAAAACAGAGCAGTCAGGTGGGCCAGCTCCCTCACTAGATAAATGGCTCATTCTATATTAACATAATTATTCCACAACAAAAAACCAAAATTAATTCATGTAATAAGACTTTCAAGTTGTCTCTACAAAATCAATATTACAAATGTTAAATATATAGACCCCAAGGGTCTGCTGTATTACATTTAAATTTCAGGAAACAAATTAAAGGGAAAAAAAGGATAGAGAATTTCAGGTGCATCATTAGCAAAGTCTTCCATATACTTTAACTAAGCCACTGACATTACAAACTCAGCCATTTAAAATCACAGCAACTTCTCATTTAAATACCTTTAGGGATACAGAATGATGAAAGAAAACTGCCATGTGACATAATTTTTCGATACCCAACTAACTGATAACTGATATTGCTAGTTTGTGTTCAGTGAGGAGTCAACCAGTGTGTCCTTAGAAAATCTGTTTTTAAAAAAACACCACCAACAAAACTCTAAACGTAGTTGTATTAAAAGCTTCATAATACAAGATTTTAAAGAGTACTAACAGAAAGACACTAGGATTGAGATTCAAAAGACTTGTGCTGTAAGTCTGTGATTTTAGATGTCTCAATTTTTGTTAAGTATAATGTTCCTTATCTGTAAAATGGGATTATAACATCTACTTTATAGGATTATTAAGCAGATTTAATTAAATTAGAGCATTTTAAGCGATTAACAAAATGTAAAATATCAACAAGGTAAAAATAACAACGTCCCCTTTTAGGCCTTACCTAAAACAAACAGGTTTCATCAAGTTATTTCCAAATTCCTTTATAGCTCTAATATTACATTTACAAACAACAGAAGAATGCTGCTACACCAAATAAGATACAGATCATACTAAGCACTTTTCTAGTATTCATTCAGGTCCAACAACTCAATGAGTTATATGTGATAAACCAAAACCTATGATTAGAAGATGGAGAATCAAGAAGTTTTCGTAGTAGTAGTTTTTAAAAATTAATTTTTGTGATATTAATATTCACTTTAAATATCAACAACAAAAACAATCCCTCAAAAAGTATCAAAAGGTATAAAGGGAAAAGTAAATTTCTTTCTTTCGTATGCTTGCCCCCAGAGAATTTCTATTTCCCAGAGGTAAACACTGTGAAGATTCTTGTATATTTATCCAGACATCTTCAGTATAGCAGTTATTATTAACCTTAGCATAGACTGCAGAATTCTAGAGCTAGAAAGAACTGGCCCAATACAACTTTAAATTTCATAAAATGTAACCTGAGACACAGATAAGTGATTTTTCACTTGTTATTAATACCTGGAAAGCCCTTTACAACTGATAAAATGCTTTGATATAAATTATCTATTTTAAAATTATTTAAGTGACTTCCCTAAAGGTTACTTACACAAGTTAATGATGTGGCTGAGACTATACTTAGGAAGTTGATATCAAGTGGGATGTTAATAATATAGATTACATGTGTACAAAGCTGATGTATGTGGCTCTTACATTTTCAGAGATTTCCTATATCATATAGGGGATTAGAAAGTTTGGCAATTCCTGATCTTGTGATTATTATAAGTAAGAATCATTAAAATAATTATTTTAAAAAGAGGAATATTAGCAATGAAAGATTAATTTTTCAAGTTTGCATGTATCCTGAAGATTCATGTTTTTCAAGATTATCTCTTTGAGAAAACCACTTTTAAACTATAGATGCAACCGATACACGATTACTAAATATACTTCGGTTTACAAAAATTATCAACAACTTCAAAGTGACAAGAAACAACTTGAGAGACACCTAAGTAAGGAGAAGTTCACATGTGATATAAATGCACACAAAACTACAAATGGAAATCAACTGAACAATAAAGCACCTAAAAGATGCTATGGCATTCTTTCTGGAATGAAGAAAATCAGTGTTGCCTGCAAAATCTGCACTGCCACTGTGGCAATGACAACAACAAAATCTGTAGAATGATTAATGACAAAAAGGAAGTTATTTTTATTAGGAGAATGTATCAGATGAAAATTAAACAGAAAAGCAAGGAATCTCAAAATAATTCTGCTGTAACAGGATTAAAAAAATAGAAAATATTCAAAGAAGTAGGTCCAAGAATAGAGATTCTCACTCTAATTATGGAACATAGTTGTAAAAGGACAAAATTTAAATTAAATGGAGGAAATAACCACTAATTATGCTAAAGTTTTAGGCTAGTGTATATTCCAAATTTACTAAAATGTAGTTATCAACATTCAGTTAAAATACAAATAACTCAGATAACCAAAATGATGTCAGTGGAAAAAAACAATATAAAAGTCAACCAGGTGAAAAAAATCAGAATAAAAGTAATTGTGTATAATACATAAACTCTTGCTTTCAAATTTTAACTTACATATATTCAATCTCCTTTAATCTTACCATATAAAATAACATTTTAAAAAATATGAAAATGTAATATAGTTTTAAAGTGTTTTTTGTTTCCAATAAAAGGTTAACTTTGATTTTTGTTTTTCAAGACTGAAACTGTTAATAAAATAGAAAAAAAACCCCAATTACTTCCAAAGGCAAAGAAATCCTAAAATTATTCATAGGAAAGGACAAAAAGAAATTCTTTCTCCGAGAAAAGAACGCTCCATATCAAGCAGTTGTTTCTATATGGAAATGTATTATTTACATTCTTTACTGGTTGAATAGCTTGTGTTTTCTTAAGCTGAGGATATGTAAACATCATAGTATTTTTATTTGGTTCTTTATCAAGTGTTTGCTCTTTACTCATATATTCAAGACTCTTTGATTTCATAAAACAATTGAAACATATTTGTTTTATATTTAAGTCAGATAATTCCAATGTATAAAATACTTTTTTAGTCTGATTCTCTTCATGGTTTCTAATTTTCTTTTTAGTAGTGTTTTTTTTTTTTTTTTTACC
>NW_006785406.1:1384332-1400402 GCF_000442215.2 Lipotes vexillifer | reverse complement strand
AGGTGTTTTTTTTTTTTTTTTTTTTACCATGAGCTCATTTTTCTTAAAACTTTGTGGAAAACTCTTTGAGGCAAGTTCCTTCAGAAAGGATTTATATTTGATTGTCGTAGGTTGCTTGGGAATACCACCACTACAGAACATTTTAAATCAAAATCTTATTTTCTTTTTCTGTTTGTTTTTTTCCTAATGGACCACAGAAATAGTACGAATTTAGGGTGCAAACCTATGTGACAGTTAGCTCATGGTTATAAACTTTCATGGGTGACCTATTTTCCCCCCTTTAATTAATGACAAATTTTAAGACAGGCTGTTTCCCTTATATTCCCCCATGAATGGAACTGGTATGGATTTATTTCTAATTTACCCTCATGCTGGTGTAGCCCTTTAGGATCCCAAATTTATCAAGGAGACATGCTACCTATTAGACTTTCCTCCTCGTGAGGGCCTTGGGATTCACCTAGATTAGAAAATATCCTCAAGGTTAAGTAGGCTTTAGTATTATGCTTAACTCTCTTGGATCCTAGTTTCACTTAACTTCTGGTTTGTATTTTCCCTTTTGTTTTGCATGGTCACATGTAGATTAAAAATTAAAAAAAAAATTTTTATCCAACAATGTAAACTTAAAAAAAAAAGTGTTCTTTAGTTTGGGCCCCAAGGTGCCAAAATGCCAGAACTGAAAGCTACATACTTTTGTCTTTCAATATTATTCTCTTTTTTATAGCATGTCGCCTATCAGAGCTCTTGTGGTTTCAACAACAGTTACCTCTTATAAGAATTTAAACTTTGTATACACATATAACTCTGTCTATTGCTTGAAAAACTGTTTATCTTCCAAAGAGGTAAAATATATGTATAGGATAAAGCAATAATTGATAACATTATTATATATTTTATTAAAATTATAATTTGTTACAATAACTGATAAAAATAAATTATTAAATAATGAGTTAAGCAAAGTTATTTTGCTTTAGTAGTACCCCTTCTGCCTACAGAAACTCTTACTTACTTTGGAAGGAGAACCATCAGTAATTTTCACCAACTGCCAAAGAATCGAGTAATGGGAACACTGCAGTGCCTGTACGACTATCTGTATCAAATAAAAAATTCAAACAAATGAGACATAATTTACGTTTGTACAATATTAAGAGAACAATATTTATCATAGTTTTTATCTTACAATAAGGTTTCAAGTCCAAATATTTGTAGAATTAATGAGAATGTATAAAATAATATTTAGTTAAAAAAAGACAAAACCAACATATCAGTCTAGAGAATAAAGATATAATGTATCTCGATAAATATGGACACAAATGATACTATGCTTTAAACAAAACTGCACTGTCAGAATACTTTGCTCAGTCAGATTTTTAAGGGGAGATTGAAGAAATTGTTTTTATTCAAATTTTATACCTAAATGATTACTTATTTTGCTATAAAGAATTTTTAATATAAAATACAACACATACAGAAATGTGCATAAAACATATACAAAACAATGATTGAAGTATATGAAGAAAATACTGTGTCACAGATTAGTCTTTGTAGAAAAATGTGGCTATTCTTTGATATGACACCAATACTCCAATTTATGTTTATGAGAGAAAGCAAAAGACATCTTCCTCTTATTATGAAAATAGTTTGACCTTATGAGCCTGCCCTGGAAATTCCCCCAGGCTCCCTGGACCACACTTTGAGGATCACTGCTCTGGGAACAGGATTGCTGGGTCATATAGTATGTATATATTTAACTTTACAGTAGATAGTACCAAATTTTTGTCCACAGTGGCTGTATCTAATAGTCTTTGACAGTTCCTGTGGCTCCATGTTTTTACCAACATTTGATATCATCAGATGTTTTAAATCTGGTGATTTTATTATGTATGAGTAGTATCTTAATGTGGTATTAATTTACATTTTTCTAATTACCAATGGAGATGAGCACCTTCTCATTTTTTATTGGGCCTGAATTCCTGTTCTGTGAAATGTTTATCCATATTTTTCAGAGAGAGAAATAGAAGAATTTAGGAAAATAAAAACTGGTTAAGAATCATAATAAAAAAGAAAATTTCATTTTGGATAGGTCTTTTACTACATTTTTGTTTGAATACATGGTACATCTTTATTGCAATAAAGCATGTCTGATAATATGATATTCCATTATTATAGTGTCTCTATTATTTTCTCCTCTTGATAAACTAAAAAACCTAAGAGAATGTAGAGAATAAATCAAAAGAGAAATCAGTAAGTGGAATGCTTCAGGAAGTACAATTTTGGCTGGTTTTACTTTAAACATTTCAGGTTTCAGATCACGTAAGTAAAAGATATTTCCAATGCACCTACTCAGCACTGAAAATAACTCATCAGAATTAGAGGGATGAGTGGTGCTGCTTTTCATACAAAACTAATGAGATGTCAGGGTTTTATTAAACATGATAATTAAATGATTGATTCATGTCAGAATGCCAGAGAAAAGACTACTGAAACACTGTCAACTTATGAACATTAATGTTAATCATCTTACTATACTTAGGGGATACTCAATATGGTACACCTCTGGTTTTGAGACACCTTTTGATAACCTTTATAATAAGTACTAAAGTGGTTTGTGTGATTTAAAACTTTTTCTTGAATTTGAAACAATCTGCATTGTTAAATTACTAGAAGAGTGATATACAAATGAACATTAACCAACGGGAAATTAAGATATGGAAAAAAGTAATGTTGAATAACTGCTTGATTTTGATTATATCTATCCTAATCATTACAAATATCATTTCCTTTCCTTCTACATTTCTATGACCTATATACTAGGAATTATTCAAAGTGTGTTCCAAAGTTGTGCACACAAGTTTCTTAGATGTGGTTATAAGAGAAGAGAGAGATTGGTCACTTCAATACCTATTTCCAATACAGCATCTCCATTTTAATTTTCAGTATATTGATATTCATTATACATTTACTTTAAAAGGGCTCCACTGTATTATTTTAAAATAAAAAGCTCACTCTCATTGACTGGGAAATATTTTGCTTTCTCACAGGTATAATTATATAACAGTACAGTTGATCACACTTCAAAAGAAAATTCAAAACTCTTCCTTCCAGGCTTTACATCAGTCATATTGATTTTATCCCCTATACTAGCAATGTTATCCTAACTCATCAAAAGTCGTTTATTTAGCAACTTCATCTTTCTGTAGTACATGTAAAACAAGAAGGACAAGCAATAAAAAAACAAAAAAGCCAAAAGAGATTATTCTAACCTATTAGCACCACAGTCCTTCTGCCTTTTCTTGACTAACACTGCTCTGACCCTGGAAAGGATCTTCAAATAATTCCAATTATTAGTCTGATGACTAAGAATTTCTTCCAACCCTACTCTTCTGACCTCATTTTTCCACAAGGTAATGATGTACCTGGAAGGACACAGTAATGTATATTGCATACTTCTGGGCAAAAATTAGTTAAGAAGCAGGACTGCCTTCTCCATCTTCTCCTTCCCTATCCGCCAGAAGGATACCAATAACACAAGAGACCATGGGTCCCTGAATGACTTGGCAGTGCAGTGACACGCCGCTTCCTTTAATTGTGCCTTAATGTTATGTAAGTGAGAAATAAATTTCTATTGTGTTAAGCCTCTGAGTTACTGAGATTAATCTATTATAGCAGTTAGCATTACCTTAACCAACATAAAATTATTTTTTATTAGCCTTTTTTCTTAATAATTACTTTTATCTATTTAAAGGAGCTAGCTCTACCTTTGATTAGCAGATTGAATCAATGAGAATCATTCAACCTACAGCTAATGATATATCTTGAAAATGAAGATGAACTGTATTATTACATCTAAGTTAAGACCAAGGGATAAACTCTTAGAATGTTTAAAGTTTAGAAAAACTGAATTTGCCTGAAAATAAAACCTGACAGGAAACTAATAAATGCATGTGCAGATATATGTTATCTACACATATAGGACATGTTTAAAATTCTGAAAATCCACATAATGACTGGGATAAATTTAGGCTCTTTTACTTTTCTGTTTGCAAGAGACTTTAAGGGGAAGGAGGCTCAAATTTTTTACTGCACAAGTACATGACAAAAGAGTGAACTAGGGCTTCCATGGTGGCTCAGTGGTTGAGAGTCCGCCTGCCGATGCAGGGGATGCGGGTTCCTTCCGGTCCGGGAGGATCCCACATGCCATGGAGCACCTGGGCCTGTGAGCCATGGCTGCTGAGCCTGCACGTCCAGAGCCTGTGCTCCCCAACGGGAGAGGCCACCAACAGTGAGAGGCCCGCGTACCGCAAAAAAAAAAAAAAAAAAAAAAAAAAGAGTGGACTAAATAATACTAGTTTGCTTCTAATATCCAAAACTGATCTTTTTGTTATATTCAGACTTGGTTAACATGAGTGACATTAATATTCCCTTTTAAAAAGAGCCTTTAGGTACAAATTAATAATCAACATGGTTTCACCAAAAAGGTCATAAGCCTGGTAAATAAGTGCATGAAAAGATGTTCAACATCATTAGCATTAAGAAAATATATATTAAAAAGCACAATGAAACACTACTACATATCTACTTGGATGGCTAGAGTAAAAAATATTGACAATATCAAGTGCTGATGAGGATGCAGAACAACTGGAACTCTCATACATTGCTGGAAGAAATGCAGAATGGTATAGCCACTCTGGAAAATGGTTTGGCAGTTTCTAATAAAGTTAAACATACACTTATCATAAGACCCAGCAATTATACTCCTGGGCATTTACTTTAGAGAAATGAAAATTTATGTTCAAACGAAAGACTGTATACTAATATTCATAGCACTTTTTATTGTGATAGCCAAAAGCTGGAAACAACCCAAATATCTTTCAACAGTTGAATGAATAAAACAAATTGTGGTGTATCTACACAATGGAATACAACTAAGCAGTAAAAACAAACCAACTACCGACTCACACAACAACTTGGATTAATCTCAAAGGCATTATGCTCAGGGTTTACATACTGTACAATTCCATTTATTTGGAAATCTCAGAAAGACAAAACTATAGTGATGGAAAACAGATGGGTGGTTTTCAGGAGTTGTAAGTAGCTCAATCATATGACTATAAAGGGATAATATGAAGAAGTTTCGGGGATGAAGAAACTTTTGTATCCTGATTGTGGTGGTGACTACGTAAATCTATACCTATGTTAAAATTCTTAACTTTACACAGGAAGGAAGACAAGTCAGTTTTACTGTATAATAATTAAAAAAATAAGATCAGTGTGGCAAAGAGCAGAGTTTGCAGTAATAGTTTTGAGTAAATGCGAAGAAAAGCACAAACACTGAAGCCAGTAACAAATAAGCCTTAATATAATCATAAGCAAAAACTGTACTAAAATTAAACAACTCCTGTATTATGTTCTGTCTAAAGAAATGTGTTGATTTCCAGTTCACAATGATAGGTTAAGTACCAGCATCTAATCTCTCCCCACAATTCCCAATGAAACAATACAGTGCAAAAGAAGTTTGGAAAAAATAAAAATACAAAATAATAAGAGTTTGACATGGGGCAAACATCAGAAGGCATGGGATACTATAAACAGCAGTAGCAAATTAGCAGTAGAAAATTTGAAGAGACAATGAAAATAATTTAAAAGCTTGGTTAAAATGGGTATGCAACAGCTATGAGACTTTAGGCAAGTTATTTAAGATCTCTATGTTTCAGTTTCATAATCAATAAAATGAGAATAATGATGTATATTCTACAGGGTTGTCATGAGGCTTCAAGAAATGTATGCACATAAAGACTTAAAATAGTACCTGGTACATAATAAGTACAAAAGTTAAATTTTCTATTATTGATGGCTTCATAGGTCCAAAGTTACTGATATGATTACATTTCCTTCTTTATGGGTTTAATCACCCTATTTTGTTATATAGCATATATTTACCAAAATAATGTATGAATTGTTCTTTATTGGCTTTCAATTTTTAGAATCTGGAAAGATATTCTTGGAACTATGTACTGAAGCAGAATTTTAATATTTACTTTTTCTTAGATGTTGCCTAAGAGAAGGTTTAAACTTACAGATATACAGATATACCAACAGGAAATTGGTACAAAGGCCATAAAACAGGATAAGGAGAATTTTAATATTTTTTGCCTTCATTTTACAAAAAAATGTATGAAGAAATACTACAATAAATTCTGAAATGTGGGTTCTTTACAAACTAATGACTATTGTGTTAAGGAACTGCAGTAAGTTTCATATTTTCCATAGGTTAAGAATTCATTAGCATAGGGGTAGGTGTAAACAGACCCTGGAACATATTCTTGTGCCAGAAAGTATGGAAGTGCTCAAAAAAATATTTAAAGCACATAGGAACAGGCTGGTAAGAAATTCCCTCTGGCTAAATCTGCGACAATTTCAGCACCAAAATGAATAACAATAGTACTGTTTTAACCAGATGAACAGAACAGGAATAAAACAGAAACCCATGAGTCCATACTGATACTAAATTTTAAAAAATAAATTTGAAATTTAAAAAGGTAAATGAATTAATAAATACATAAATAACCAAAGGGAGAAGGGAAAGTTCTTCCTTAGAGCAGAGGGCCAACAAATAAATATAAAATAAATGACAGAGTTAGAAAATCACCACTTCAGTTACCATTTTGTGACGATCATAATAATAAACGAGTCAGGCAAAATCACAAAAGAATGCTCAAATTATTATGTCAAAGTTTGATAAGAAACAGGATTATTTATACAGTCTTAAAGAATATTCCCACAGATTACTTATTTATTAAAAAAGAAAATGGTAACTCTACATGGGAGATACTCAGCAGACCTTACTTACTAAAGTGATCAAAATTAATTATCAACAATACTGAACAAACTGCCATCATGTGCTTCCTGATGTGATTCACTGAAAACAGAATATCATTTATGTAGCATTCCTGTCACGAAGGCATAATCTCAATCTAAACGTGTAGATCAGACAAAAGTAAATGGAGAACATTCTATAAAATAACTGGTCTGTACTCTTCCAAATGTCAATGTCATGAAAGGCAAAGGCTGAAAAACCATTCAGATTAAAGGAGAACAAAAAAAAGACATTACAAAAATGCAATGTGGGACTTCCCTGGTGGTGCAGTGGTTAAGAATCCACCTGCCAGTGCAGGGGACATGGGTTTGAGCCCTGGTTGGGAAGATTCCACATGCCATGGAGCAACTAAGCCCGTGTGCCACAATCACTGAGCCCATGCACCACAACTACTGGAGACCATGCGCCACAACTACTGAAGCCCACATGCCTAGAGCCTGTGCTCCGCAACAAGAGAAGTTACTGCAGTGAGAAGCCCGTGCACCTCAACAAACAGCAGGCCCCGCTCGCCACCAACTTGAGAAAGCCCATGTGCAGCAATGAAGACCAAACACAGCCAAAAATAAATAAATAAATTTATTTTAAAAAATTTTCTAAAAAAAAAACAAATACAATGTGCTATTATGGCTTGGATCCTGGGCTGGAGAAAAATTGCTATAAAAATATTATTAATATTTATTGTACAAATGCATATTAATATTACATGGGGAGGAAGAGTGAGAGGGAGAGAGAGCAAGAGGCGCGCAAACATGTAAGAGTACAACTGGGAAAAATTATTGACAATTGATGAATTGAAGGAAATAAGAGTTGATTTTTCGATTATAACTTTTCTATAATTCAACTTTAAAAAAAGTATTTTAAGAATAGCTGAATTTTTTAAACTTTGTTTTTACCTATTCTACTATAATCGTTAAAATAGCACTGACATGAGAAAAGGTAGATCACAGAAAGAGGAAGGAAATAAGAATTCAGTTAATCCTGAAGAGTGGGACTGTGAAACTTCTAGTTGAAATGGTTATCATGGAAAACAGTCAAGCATATAAGGACAAATACAGTTCCCCCAAAATAGCTAGAAAGTTTTAAGGTATCTTCAAAATGTTAAGCATAACTGAGGGTTAACAAACAGCAAACATTTTGGCAGTTCTTTGATATCCTTGCTCTAAAAGAGTATTTTCTTGGATTCTAATTAAAAGGAACAGAGTTGGAATTTAAAAAAGTAAGCTTGCATGGTCCTATGAAGAAACGGCTGAATACGGATTTTGGATTCTCAGTACTGAGTATCTAAAGAGATGTTTCTAAGAGGTGCTAAATGCTAAATAATTTCTGATTGCTAAAATGAATAAGAGTACAATCTAGTAGTGAGGTATTCAAACTTCATACACATGTTTAAAGTAATAAAGAATGTGTGTCTAAGAAGTTAACAAAGTTAAAGCAAATCTCACATAAATGCTCTCTTACTCTAAGAAATTAAAATAAAATTGGGTAGATAATGCATATGCAGTAAAAATAAATAATAGAAAACCAACATAATCACAGAAAAACATTGTGAGACTGTAACAAGTCAGGTCTAAGACAATAAATGATGGTATGGAGAATTAAAAATAAATTTAGATATAGTTATAATCTCCAGATAAAACAGAGAAGTGCTATTCTTATTCTCTTCTTGAGGAAAATGTGAAAATCAAAAAAAGATTATCTTAACTCTATCATTCCCTTTCAACTCTGAAGCACAGCTTAGAATATCAGTGAATTGCATTTAGGCTACTGAAAAGTTTGAGACGAAAAGAGGATCAAAGCTGAAGAGTCAACAATAAATGAAGAAAAACAAGGGGTCAAATTCTCAGCATTTTCTCACAAATTATAATAAAACACCTAACACAATCAGGGACATTTGTTATTAAGAGTGGCTACAAAGTAGAGATCAAAGACATGAATTAAGGCAATTTAAGAGTTAATCATAGCAATAATAAAGCATTGTTTCTTTGATAAACTTTTAACATGAAATTATAATTTTGTTATATCTATTGATTACTTTAGTATAATGAAGTGTCATCTAAGCATTCCATATTACCAAAACAGGAATGGATGAGCTCGCACCTAAACACCACCTTATACCTAACTTATGGAGTTGGTGTTTTGGTCTACATGAATGAGTGTCTGCAATGTATGAAATAACTCCTAATTCTTAATAACAGACTGTTACTGTTAATTAGCAATAATTATAATTGTTAATTAGTAAGTAACAAGTTAGTTCTCATACAGAAGTATTAAATTCTTAATTCTCTGTATGATAATTAAGTTGACTATTCCAAGTCTCTTCCAGACTGGAGAGAGTTTGTTGAATTCCTGCCCTTTTCACTCCAACTTATATGAATGCAAAAAAGTCTAAAATCTGCTAAAGGCCTCCAAACTTATGTAAGTATGATTCACCACAAAAACTAAGCCATATCTAAGGCTTACTATTATTACCTAGAACAGTGCCCGAAATACAGCCATGATCAGAAATTTTCATTATATTAAACTCATGAAGTTTTGAAATTGCTACTATAGTAAGTAATGGTATTTTCCCGAAAAGAGTAATAATGTTTATGTCAAAATTAAATATTAATATTAAACTTCTGCTACATTATAGCAAACTTTTTCTATTCTTTTCTGTTCAAATCTGAAGATATAATATATCTATCTGTAACACTGAATCACTATGGCAATAATTCTCAAAGGAAGTGGCTGCGTTTAAGAATTATCAACTATGTTCCATGAAAGGCTTTTGATAATCCTACATGGTATCAGAAAAGCTTTCTAAAATGACACAGAAAGAATATCAATAAACTCCTACCTGTTCTGGCATAGCTCCATGTTCAATTCCAGTCTTCAATAATCTGTAGCAATTACCAAACAGATCCCATTTTGTGAGATCATGAGCACTAAAATAAACAAAAATGCATTAACTTTATTCTCGAGTGGAGGAAGGTTTAAATTTGTTGAGCTCAGTTTCAATGGGGGAAGAATAAAGTAACTTCATTTTCTAGTAGAACTGTAAAAGTTCCATAAGGAAATGTTCAAGTCCTCAAACTTAGAAAGAAAAAGAGAAAGAGAAAGAGGGAGAGGGAGAAAAAAAACAAAGAAAGAGAGAAAGAAAAAAAGAAGGAAGGGGGGAATGAGAAGGGGGAGAAAAGAGGGAGATGGGTAGAGAAAGACAGAGTGGAAGCTGATATTAGGAATTCATTAAAAGAAATCAAAAACAATAAAACTTCATATATTAAAGTGAAGGTTACCATTTCTTTCTTTCTAGTATGTTTTAAAGCACATTTAAACAAATTCATTCAGAATTTCAAAGTATAAATACATGCGTATTTTTGAAAAAGAGATTTGTATTCACGAGATGGAGATAAATAAAGACAAAGTCAGGGTAAAGGAAATATGGCACAGTTCAAAAACTTTAGTGTAGCTATTTACATGTGCTGAGGACTTCTGAATGAGATAACACTGAGTGTAAATTCTCATGAGCTCTGCTACTAAAAATAGCACGATTACTGGCTGTCAATTTTTATTTTCAAACGTCAAAATATTTTCTTAAATAGGAGTTTTGACACTGGTTGTCAACTTTTATTTTCAGATGTCAAAATATTTTTAAAATAAGAGTTTGTTTCTCCATGGAATTCCAAAAATGTACTTGTGTATACAGAAAAGGCTTAGATTTTAGACACTGCTTTTGAAATCTGAAGTATTCATCAAAGTAAGGGCTACGCCTAAACATTCTTTTTCACAACAAAGTTCTTTATTTTCCTTTCTTTAAGGAGAAGATAAGCATGTTTCATTACGAGGAATATGCAAATTACAATTTGAAAATGACACCTATTTCATTGATCTGAGCCTTTTTTTCCTTATTCAAATCCAACAGTTCTGTCTACATAGTAAGAACACAATAATAAACAAACTAGACAAACAAGGACAATTCAGGAGAAAAAGCTTATAGAAATAATTTTGTGGCTTTCTCCAAAGCTGTGACTTTTATTTAGTAAGATTTCTAAGAGCTATCAACTGAAAATTATACCTATAAAAACTCTAGCTTGCAGAATAAGCCCATCTAATTTGTTAATTATACTGATTATCTTAAACTTTTACAGTGTACAGTGTACATTCATTATACTGAATGATAAATCTTACTTCTTAAGTAATCAAATTATAATAAAAACTCATAATTTATCTGTAGGAAATCTGAATAATAAAAACATCACAACATCTCGATATTTCTCTAAAATTTCCCAGTGTTACATGGATGTTAAACATTACAATCAGTTTGTTTTATGTTGACTAATATAGGTTATTCATTAAATCTACTTTAAATAAAATGACATACTTGTGGAAAGAGGTTAACCGCTTTAATGTAGAAAGAACATTATAAATATCATCATCATCAGCTTCTTCTCCCTATAAAAAAAAGAGCAGACAGTACCTTAATACCATAAATTTACTCATCCTCAAATTCACATGGAAGTCTATTAATACTTACTGCCTAAAGAAAAATTCTTTTTTATTATATAAATAGTATATATTCACTGTTGATAAATGAGAAAATACAAATAAGCAAAAAAACAAAAAGTAAAAAACACCCATAAGCCCAACACCCAGAAAAAACCCCTTTTGCATTTTAAACAATGTCATAAATGTGACTTCATACAATTTTCTAATTAATACCTTTGGATAAATTCCTTGAAACTGCTGAGTGAAAAGATAGGTACTTTAAAGATTTTATTGGTTATTTCAAAGATTTTACTGATTGTCAGTTACATCTGTAACTTCAAAATCACAATGAAAATCAAAAAATGGTTGAAAAAAATTAAAAGTTAAAATTAAAAATTAAAAGTAGGGGAAAACTGATTACATGGATTAAAAGTAAATCCTATCAGCCTGGCCGTCAGGACATACAAAGCTGTGGGAATTCCAGATTGCCTTACGTAGACTGAAAGGAGAGGGCAAGAGGCAGGAATCACAGAAATAATTACAAAAATAACCAGTTGGAGATGCTTGCTGCTATCTTAGGCACACCACTGGTAAGCAGCTATCCTTTATAAGCACACAGTTTTTATGTTCTATTCATTAGCACATAATAGTTCAGTAATATTAAAATGCAAATTAGGTCCCAGGAATAGAAAATGAAAAAATGACTTAAGAAAAGTCAGACCTTTCTTAAAAGAGAAAAAAAGTCTGTCTTTTATGAAACAGGTTTTTAAAATAAAAATGAAGTGTAACTAACGCTGATCTTCATAAAATGAACAACTGCAATAATGCTGCTAAGTTTTGAAAGTAGAGAATTCTACTAGATTTTATTTTAAAATGGAAACAATTTAAAACTCAGCTATCTTGAAAAATTATTAGCCGAAATCATTATATGTACACATTAACTTTAAAACAGACCTCTTGCAATAGATCTTCCACAGAATGATTGAATCGATCTACAAACTCATCAATCAGTTGGCTTCGAGCTATGTCAACTCTGTTCTGGATGGTATACTCTTCACTGCATAAGATGCTATAGGTTTTACTGCAGGCTTCTAGAACATCTGATTCTACGTGTTTCTCCACAACAAATTTAATCTGTTTTAGTAAAGCATCTAGATGCTGAGGAGGAAAAAAAGAAAAACTATGATATTTAGATTAACAAAAATTAAAAAAAAGCATCTGTCATATAACAAATAAGCCTATATATTACATGAAAATAAAATAATTCAGTTAATAAAACTGACTATAATAGCAGAATTTCAATTTTATAGCGTCTTACCTTTTCCATTCTACCTGTGCTATAAATTTCTAGATCAAAATACTGTGGGATTTGTAGCAAGTTTGCTACCTTCTCTGCATCTGCAGAATACTAGAAGGAGAAGCAAAGAAAACAAAGTAACTACTTTAATAGTACAGTGTAATAAGCAAACTCAGTGGCATATTATCACAAAACTGTAAATGAAACTGTACCTTTGATAGCAACATAGGCAATGTGATGATAAAATGCTCAGTCAATTTGTTTCTATCATCAATCTGAGTTTTCCTTTCTTTGGCAGTTAGCACCTAGAAATAAATTTAAATGGGCAAAGAATAAGAGTGTCATGTACTAATTTATAAATCTAGAATGTTACAAAGATGATGAAGCACTGGCAGATAATATAACAGAATTTTCAGAAAAGCTTATTAACTACTAAAATAAATGCATCTAGTTTTATTCAAATTACTTTATTACTATTACTTTATTAAATAGCTACTTATTTTAGATAAGTTACTACTTGTTTAAATAAAAACAAAAACATTTCTAAAAAACCAGTTATGAATATAAAAATACTGGAACCAATGGAGAAATAATTTTTCTAGAGTTTTAATCTCAATATGTTAACAGTTATCTCCCCTAGGTTAAATAAACTATTCTAAAAGTACTTTAGCAAGTAATCCTTTTTTAATACCATCAGCAGCTAGTAAATTTTCACTTATTTTTAAAGCATATACTAACAATGTCTCTGGACTCATTTATATTTGATTGTTTTTGTAATTAAGCCATAAATCTGTTAGGCAATAATCAAGACAGAGGGGTACAGCCTGTGATCACTGAACAGATTAGAGCCCTTCACCTTAGCCTGTATTCAACTAGCTAAACTATAGGTGGTTCCAAAAATAAAATATTAAAATGCAGGCTCAGTTAGGATAATTATTTTCCCAAAGTATTCTGCAGTTTATTATCTTGAAGGAATTTACCATCATAATGTTGAATGGTTTTATGGGACAGAAACATTCCAATGTAAATTGCCACTTTATAAATGTAAACCCCAATGTTTGAGAATGTATGAAAGAATAGGGCCTCCTATCTGATTCTTCTTTCAGGTTGTTTTTCAACCTCTTAAACATATAAAATAAACATTTTGGAATGATCTACCACCAAGTGACATGTTTAGTTCTGCACAAAGCAATTAAAGGGGCTACATGTAAAGTGAAATATGTATCTAGAAATGTATGCAGGATATTGAGAAGTCTTGAAATTCATTTGACAGTGTAGGAAAGGTCTAAGGATGTGGACTTTAGGGTAACAGCTATTTTGATTAAATGGTCATCGTGTCAGGCACTCTACACACATGAACTCATTTAATCCTCACAATATCTCCGATGGGACAGCAAAAATGGCATAATACCTATGAAGGGGAATTTGCCAATATCCAACAAAATTGTATACATATTTTTCCTTTGCCCCAAGCAGTCCCACTTTAGCAATCTACCCCACCAACACACCTGGTACAAGTATGAAATGACACACTATTATTTGCTGCACATTATTTCCAGCAAAAGACTGACCCAAAAGACTCTCAATATTATATCCACATAATAGATCATATATAGCCATAAGAAAATGAAGATCTCCAAATAAAGTTATGGAGTAATACTCAGGATATACTGTTAAATTAAGATGTAAGGCACAGAACACCATATGAAGTATGCTATCCTTTGTAGGAGACAGGAGATTGAGAGGGAGGAGAATGGAGAATAAGAATATACATATTTGTATGTGTGCATGCATTCATCTATATTTGCAGAATGAAACACTGGAAGGATAGACCAAAAACAAATAAAAATGGTTACTGGTAGCAAAGTGGTGTAGAGGGAGGCATATAAGAAAGACTTCTCTAAATATATATATATTTTTTAACACGGTTTTGACTTTTTAACTATGTATATTTTTTACATATTTCCAAAAAATAAAAATGGAAAACATAAAAGCAAAGAGGTAAAAACCCTCTTATGCTAAATTTAAGTCAGAAATATCAATACAAATGCATGATTTAAACATATGTGTATATATAGAGAAATATATATATTTCTTAGCTCTGTGTACGAATGGTGCCTAGCAGAAATGATAACCAATTGACAATGAGTAACCCTAGTAATAAGATTTTGATCTTTACATATTACTCTATATCAAAAGGAACAAGGGCTTGTGGGAGATTCCTGTGCTAGGGTAATGTACTATCAGCCTACAAGGTGACTCCCAATTGACCACTGTCTCCTGGTATTCATGCCCTTAATATAATCTCTTCTGAAAATGAATAAGGCTGACGTGTAATCTAAGGAATATTGTGGGAATTATATTGTATGACTCTTGAGGTCATAAAACACACGCAAGTGTCCACCTTACTCTCTTCTGGACCATTCATTCTGGGGGAGGCTGGCAGACTTGAAACAGTCCTACTGAGAGGTCAACATGGTAAGGATCTAAGGCCTCCTACCAACAATCAACACTAACTTGCCAACCATGTGAAAGAACTGTTATGGAAGAAGCAAATTTACTATCAAGACTTCAGAGGTTAAAGCCCTGCCTAACATCTTAACTGCAACCCTATGAGAGAATCTAAACCAAATTAACAGCTAAGCCACTCACAAATTTCTGACCCACAGAAACTATATGAGACCATGAATACTTTAAGCCTCTAAGTTTTGAAGTATGGTAGTCCCCCTCTATCCATGTGGGATACATTCCAAGACTCCCAGCAGATGTCTGAAACTGCGGATCATTCCGAACCCTATATATACTGTGAATTGGTACAGCCACTATGGATAACAGTATGGAGGTTCCTTAAAAAACTACAAATAGAACTACCATATGACCCAGCAATTCCACTACTGGGCATATACCCTGAGAAAACCGTAATTCAAAAAGAGTCATGTGCCACAATGTTCATTGCAGCTCTATTTACAATAGCCCGGAGATGGAAACAACCTAAGTGCCCATCATCGGATGAATGGATAAAGATGTGGCACATATATACAATGAAATATTACTCAGCCATAAAAAGAAACGAAATTGAGCTATTTGAAATGAGGTGGATGGACCTAGAGTCTGTCATACAGAGTGAAGTAAGAAAGAGAAAGACAAATAACGTATGCTAACACATATATATGGAATTTAAGAAAAAAAAAATGTCATGAAGAACCTAGGGGTAAGACAGGAATAAAGACACAGACCTACTAGAGAATGGACTTGAGGATATGGGGAGGGGGAAGGGTAAGCTGTGACAAAGTGAGAGAGTGGCATGGACATATATACACTACCAAACGTAAAATAGCTAGCTAGTGGGAAGCAGCCGCAGAGCACAGGGAGATCAGCTCGGTGCTTTGTGACCACCTAGAGGGGTGGGATAGGGAGGGTGGGAGGGAGGGAGAC
>NW_006785406.1:1358698-1381869 GCF_000442215.2 Lipotes vexillifer | reverse complement strand
AGTCTGTCATACAGAGTGAAGTAAGTCAGAAAGAGAAAGACAAATACCGTATGCTAACACATATATATGGAATTTAAAAAAAAAAAAATGTCATGAAGAACCTAGGGGTAAGACAGGAATAAAGACACAGACCTACTAGAGAATGGACTTGAGGATATGGGGAGGGGGAAGGGTAAGCTGTGACAAAGTGAGAGAGTGGCATGGACATATATACACTACCAAACGTAAAATAGCTAGCTAGTGGGAAGCAGCCGCAGAGCACAGGGAGATCAGCTCGGTGCTTTGTGACCACCTAGAGGGGTGGGATAGGGAGGGTGGGAGGGAGGGAGGGAGACGCAAGAGGGAAGAGATATGGGAACATGTGTATACATATAACTGATTCACTTTGTTATAAAGCAGAAACTAACACACCATTGTAAAGCAATTATACTCCAATAAAGATGTTTAAAAAAATGCCTATGATAAAGTTAATTGATAAATTAGGCACAGTAAGAGATTAACAAAAATAACTAATAAAATAGGACAATTATAACAATATACTGTAATAAAAGTTGTGTGAATGTGGTCTCTCTCTCTCTCTCAAAATATCCTGTATAAATTTAACACCTTTTCCATCTTAACTAAGAACTCATCAAGCACTGTGGCTATCACTTTTGCAGTTTGAGGTGTGACAGCAAAACTAATAGGAATTTCTTTTTCCTTCCTCATAATTTCAGATAGAAATCTATTCTTAACGAAGATCTTAGCAAACTCAGCATATGATTTTTTTCTGTCCTTGTTAAGTCTAGAACTTTCACCTGTTCACTTAAAGGAGGCACTTATGGCTTCTCTTTGACGTATCTGAATTGCCAGCATCACTACTCTTGGGCATTCAGGCGATATTAAGTAAAATAAGGGTTACTTGAACACAAACACTGCAATACTGTGACAGTCAATCTGATGACCTACTACAACCACTAAGTGACTAACTGGTGGGATACACTGGACAATGGTATGATTCAACGTCACAGGCAGGATGGAGAGGGACAAAGCTGGATGGCATGAGATTTCATCATGCTTCTCATAACAGCATGCAACTTCAAACTTATCAATAGATTACTTTTGGAATTTTCCATTTAATATTTTTGGATCATAGCTGACTGGTAACTGAAACTGTGGGAAGAGAAACCATGGGTAAGGGACAACTACTGTAATTTCTTACACGCAGGAATAGATAACTAACATAAGCAATAAAGGTAGAAAGTGAGCCTGGGACATTTTGCTCTGAAAGAAAGCACTCAAAAAATGATGACATGTCAAAACAATAAGAAATTAGCCTGAAGGGGACGTCATTCAAAATTGGGACATAACATATTCTTAAAACTTTTATTTTGGAAAATTTCAAAAACACTCATTTTGTCATTATTGTTTCATCAATTTTCCTAAAGCTTTTTTTCTTCCATAGCATTTTAAAATTTTAAATGTCTTTATTGGAGTATAATTGCTTTACAATGGTGTGTTAGTTTCTGCTTTATAACAAAGTGAGTCAGCTATACATATACCTATATCCCCATATCTCCTCCCTCTCACCCTCCCTATCCCACCCCTCTAGGTGGTCACAAAGCACAGAACTGATCTCCCTGTGCTATGCGGCTGCTTCCCACTAGCTATTTTATACTTGGTAGTGTATATATGTCAATGCCACCCTCTCACTTCCTCCCAGCTTACCCTTCCCCCTCCCCCGAGTCCTCAAGTCCACTGTCTATGTCTGCATCTTTATTCCCATTCTGCCCCTAGGTTCTTCATAATTTTTTTTTTTTTAGATTCCATATGTGTCAGCATACGGTATTTGTTTTTCTCTTTCTGACTTACTTCACTCTGTATGACAGACTCTAGGTCCATCCACCTCACTACAAATAACTCAACTTCGTTTCCTTTTATGGCTGAGTAATGTTCCATTGTATATATGTGCCACATCTTCTTTATCCATTCATCTGTCGATGGACACTTAGGTTGCTTCCATGTCCTGGCTATTGTAAACAGAGCCGCAATGAACACTGTGGTACATGACTCTTTTTTGAATTATGGTTTTCTCAGGGTATATGCCACGTAGTGGGACTGCTGGGTCATATGGTAGCTCTATTTTTAGTTTTTTAAGGAAACTCCACATTGTTCTCCATAATGGCTGTATCAATTTACATTCCCACCAACAGTGCAAGAGCGTTCTCTTTTCTGCACAACCTCTCCAGCATTTATTGTTTGTAGATTTTTTTGATGATGGCCATTCTGGTTGGTGTGAGGTGATACCACATTATGGTTCTGAGTTGCATTTCTCTAATGATTAGTGATGTTGAGCATCCTTTCATGGGTTTGTTGGCAATCTGTATATCTTCTTTGGAGAAATGTCTCTTTAGGTCTTCTGCCCATTTCTGGATTGGGTTGTTTGTTTTTTTGATATTGAGCTGCATGAGCTGCTTGTATATTTTGAAGATTAATCCTTTGTCAGTTGCTTTGTTTGCAAATATTTTCTCCGATTTTGAGGGTTGACTTTTCATATTGTTTATGGTTTCCTTTGCTGTGCAAAAGCTTTGAAGTTTCATTAGGTCCCATTTGTTTATTTTTGTTTTTATTTGCATTTCTCTAGGAGGTAGGGCAAAAAGGAGCTTGCTGTGATTTATGTCATAGAGTGTTCTGCCTATGTTTTCCTCTAAGAGTTTGATAGTTTCTGGCCTTACATTTAGGTCTTTAATCCATTTTGAGCTTATTTTTGTGTATGGTGTTAGGAAGTGTTCTAGTTTCATTCTTTTACATGTAGCTGTCCAGTTTTCTCAGCACCACTTATTGAAGAGGCTGTCTTTTCGCCACTGTATATTCTTGCCTCCTTTACCAAAAATAAGGTGACCATATGTGCGTGGGTTTATCTCTGGGCTTTCTATCCTGTTCCACTGATCTATATTTTTGTTTTTGTGCCAGCACCATACTGCCTTGATTACTGTAACTTTGTAGTATAGTCTGAAGTCAGGGAGCCTGATTACTCCAGCTCTGTTTTTCTTTCTGAAGATTGCTTTGGCTATTCGGCGTCTTCTGTGTTTCCATACAAATTGTGAAATTTTTGGTTCTAGTTCTGTGAAAAATGCCATTGGTAGTTTGATAGGAATTGAACTGAATCTGTAGATTGCTTTGGGTAGTATAGCCATTTTCACAATGTTGATTCTTCCAATCCAAAAACATGGTATATCTCTCTATCTGTTTGTATCATCTTAAATTTCTATCATCAGTGTCCTATAATTTTCTGCATACAGGTCTTTTGTCTCCTTAGGTAGGCTTATTCCTAGGTATTTTATTCTTTTTGTTGCAATGGTAAATGGGAGTGTTTCCTTAATTTGTCTTTCAGATTTTTCATCATTGCTGTATAGGAATGCAAGGGATTTCTGTGCATTAATTTTGTATCCTGCTACTTTACCAAATTCACTGCTTAGCTCTAGCAGTTTTCTGGTAGTGTCTTTAGGATTCTCTATGTATACTATCATGTCATCTGCAAACAGTGACAGCTTTATTTCTTCTTTTCCAATTTGGATTTATTTTATTTCTTTTTCTTCTCTGATTGCTGTGGTTAAAACTTCCAAAACTATGTTGAATAAGAGTGGTGAGATTGGGCAACCTTGTCTTGTTCCTGATCTTAGTAGAAATGGTTTCAGTGTTTCACCATTGAGAACGATGTTGGCTGTGGGTTTGTCATATATGGCCTTTATTATGTTGAGGTAAGTTCCCTCTATGCTTACTTTCTGGGTTTTTTTTTTTACCCTAAATGGGTGTTGAATTTTATTGAAAGCTTTTTCTGCCTCTATTGAGATGATCATATGGTTTTTCTCCTTCACTTTGTTAATATGGTGTATCACATTGATTGATCTGCGTATACTGAAGAATCCTTGCATTCCTGGGAAAAACCCCACTTGATCATGGTGTATGATCCTTTTAATATGCTGTTGGATTCTGTTTGCTAGTATTCTGTTGAGGATTTTTGCATCTATGTTCATCAGTGATATTGGCCTGTAGTTTTCTTACTTTGTGACATCTTTGTCTGGTTTTGGTATCAGGGTGATGGTGGCTTCACAGAATGAGTTTGGGAGTGTTCCTCCCTCTGCTATATTTCGGAAAAGTTTGAGAAGGATAGGTGTTAGCTCTTCTCTAAATGTTTGACAGAATTTGCCTGTGAAGCCATCTGATCCTGAGCTTTTGTTTGTTGGAATATTTTTAATCAGAGTTTCAATTTCAGTGCTTGTGATTGGTCTGTTTATATTTTCTATTTCTTCCTGGTTCAGTCTCAGAAGGTTGTGCTTTTCTAAGACTTTGTCCATTTCTTCCAGGTTGTCCATTTATTGGCATATAGTTGCTTGTAGTAATCTCTCATGAACCTTTGTATTTCTGCAGTGTCAGTTGTTACTTCTCCTTTTTCATTTCTAATTCTATTGATTTGAGTCTTCTCCCTTCTTTTGTTGATGCGTCTGGCTAATGGTTCATCAATTTTGTTTATCTTTTCAAAGAACCAGCTTTTTGTTTTATTGATCTTTGCTATTGCTTCCTTCATTTCTTTTTCATTTATTTCTGATCTGATTTTTATGATTTCCTTCCTTCTGCTAACTTTAGGGTTTTTTGTATTTCTTCCTCTAATTGCTTTAGGTGTAAGGTTAAGTTGCTTATTCAAGATGTTTCCTGTTTCTTAAGGTAGGATTGTATTGCTATATACTCCCCCCCCCAACTGCTTTTGCTGCATTCCATAGGTTTTGGGTCATCGTGTCTCCATTGTCATTTGTTTCTAGGTAATTTCTGATTTCCCTTTGATTTCTCTTCAGTGATCACTTCGTTATTAAGTAGTGTATTGTTTAGCCTCCATGTGTTTGTATTTTTTACAGAACTTTTCCTGTAATTGATATCTAGTCTATGGCATTGTGGTTGGAAAAGATACTTGATACAATTTCAATTTTCTTAAATTTACCAATGCTTGATTTTTGACCCAAGATATGATTTATCCTGGAGAATGTTCCATGAGCACTTGAGAAAAATGTGTATTCTGTTGTTTTTGGATGAAATGTCCTATAAATATTAAGTCCATCTTGTTTAATGTATCATTTAAAGCTTGTGTTTCCTTACTTAGTTTCATCTTGGATGATCTGTCCATTGGTGAAAGTGGGGTGTTAAAGTCCCCTGCTATGCTTGTGTTACTGTTGATTTCCCCTTTTATGGCTGTGAGCATTTGCCTTATGTATTGAGGTGCTCCTATGTTGGGTGCATAAATATTTACAAATTGTTGTATCTTCTTCGTGGATTGATCCCTTGATCATTATGTAGTGTCCTTCTCTGTCTCTTGTAATAGTCTTTATTTTAAGTCTATTTTGTCTGATATGAGAATTGCTACTCCAGCTTTCTTCTGTTTTCCATTTGTATGGAATATCTTTTTCCATGCCCTCACTTTCAGTCTGTATGTGTCCCTAGGTCTGAAGTGGGTCTCTAGTAGACAGCATATATACAAGTCTTGTGTTTGTATCCATTCAACCAGGCTATGATTTTTGTTTGGAGCATTTAATCCATTTACATTTAAGGTAATTATCGATATGTATGTTCCTATTACCATTTTCTTAATTGTTTTGGGTTTGTTATTGTAGGTCTTTTCCTTCTCTGTGTTTCCTGCCTAGAGGAGTTCCTTTAGCATTTGTTGTAAAGCTAGTTTGGTGGTGCAGAATTCTCTTAGCTTTTGCTTGTCTGGAAAGGTGTTAATTTCTCCGTTGAATCTGAATAAGATCCTTGCTGGGTAGAGTAATTTTGGTTGTAGGTTCTTCCCTTTCATCACTTTAAATATGTCCTGCCACTCCCTTCTGTCGCACAGAGTTTCTGCTGAAAGATCAGCTGTTAACCTTAAGGGGATTCCCTTGTGTGTTATTTGTTGCTTTTTCCTTGCTGCTTTTAATATTTTGTCTTTGTATTTAATTTTTCAGAGTTTGATTAATATGTGTCTTGGCATGTTTCTCCTTGGATTTATCCTGTATGGGACTCTCTGTGCTTCCTGGACTTGATTAACTATTTCCTTTCCCATCTTAGGGAAATTTTCAACTATAATCTCTTCAAATATTTTCTCAGTCACTTTCTTTTTCTCTTCTTCTTCTGGGACCCCTATAGTTTGTTTGTTGGTACATTTAATGTTGCCCCACAGGTCTCTGAGACTGTCCTCAATTCTTTTCATTCTTTTTTCTTTATTCTGCTCTGCAGTAGTTATTTCCACTGTTTTATCTTCCAGGTCACATATCAGTTCTTCTGCTTCAGTTATTCTACTATTGATCCTTTCTAGAGAATTTTTAATTTCATTTATTGTGTTGTTCATCACTGTTTGCCCTTTAGTTCTAGGTCCTTGTTAAACATTTGTTGTATTTTTCCATTCTATTTCCAAGATTTTAGATCACCTTTACTATCATTTCTCTGAATTCTTTTTCAGGTAAACTGCCTATTTCCTCTTCATTTGTTTGGTCTGTAGGTTTTTACCTTGCTCCTTCATCTGCTGTGTGTTTCTCTGTCTTCTCATCTTGCTTAACTTACTGTGTTTGGGGTCTCCTTTTCGCAGGCTGCAGGTTCGTAGTTCCCGTTGTTTTGGTGTCTATCCCCAGTGTCTAAAGTTGGTTCAGTGGGTTGTGTCAGCTTCCTGGTGGAGGGGACTAGTGCCTGTGTTCTGGTGGATGAGGCTGGATCTTGTCTTTGTGGTGGGCAGGATTGCGTCCGGTGGTGTGTTTTGGGGTGTCTGTGACCTTAATATGATTTTAGACAGCCTCTCTGCTAATGGGTGGGGGTTGTGTTCCTGTCTTGCTAGTTGTTTGGCTAGGGTGCCGAGCATTGTAGCTTGCTGGTCATTGAGTGGAGCTGGGTCTTAGCATTGAGATGTACATCTCTGGGAGAGCTTTCACCATTTGATATGTGGAGCTCGGAGGTCTCTTGTGGACCAGTGTCCTGTACTCGGCTCTCCAACCTTAGAGGCACAGGCCTGACACCTGGCTGGAGCACCAAGACCCTGTGAGCCACACGGAAAAAGAGAAAAAGGAAAAAAATATATATATCATTGCTCCCAAAGTCCACCGCCTGAATTTTGGGCTGATCCGTTGTCTATTCAGGTATTCCACAGATGCAGGGTACATCAAGTTGACTGTGGAGACTTAATCCGCTGCTCCTGAGACTGCTGGGAGAGATTTCCCTTTCTCTTCTTTGTTTGCACAGCTCCTGGGGTTTAGCTTTGGATTTGGCCCTGACTCTGCGTGTAGGTCTCCTGAGGGCACCTGTTCTTCGCTCAGACAGGGTGGGGTTAAAGTAGCAGCTGATAGGGGGCTCTGGCTCACTTAGGCCAGTTGGAGGGAGGGGTACGGAATGTGGGGCGAGCCTGCAGCAGCAGAGGCCAGCACGATGTTGCAACAGCCTGAGGCGCGCCTGTGCTCTCCTGGGGAAGTTGTCCCTGCATCACAGGACCCTGGCAGTGGAGGGCTGCACAGGCTCCTGGAAGGGGAGCTGTGGATAGTGACCTGTGCTTGCACACAGGCTTCTTGGTGGCTGCAGCAGTAGCCTTAGCGTTTCATGTGTGTCTGGTGTCCGCGCTGATAGCCGCGGCTTGCACCCGTCTCTGGAGCTAGTTTAGGAGGTGCTGTGAATCACCTCTCCTTGTGCACCCCGAAACAATGGTCTTCTGTAGCATTTTAAGGCAAGTTCTTTGTATATCATTTCACCCCTAATATTTAATTATGTCTCTAACAGATGAAGATGCAAGAATAATTAAGCTTTACATCTCCAACAAAATTAAACAATAATTCCTTATTATCATTTCATACCCAGTCCTTTGTTTTCTGTCTCTACTTTTTGGAGTCTTTCCTATATTCGTATTTAATGTAATGTTTAATATGGTTAAATTTATGTCAGCCATTGGGCTATTTGTTATCTATATATCTTATGTCTTTTTTTCTCCCCTCTCTTCATCCTTTACTGCCTTCTTTGCAGTTAAACATTTTTTAGTGTGCTATTACAATTTCTCTGTTAGTTTCATTTCCCTTTTTTAGGTTTGAGTAATTACTCTAGGGATTACAATATACTTCTTCAACTTATTACAACTAACTTCAGATTAATAATGAATTAATTATAACAAAATACAGCAATTTCACTCCAAGATAGTTCTATTTCCTTTACCCTTATTTGTGCTATTCTCACATATCTATATATATTATAATCTTAATACTACAGTGCTATAATTGTTGCTTTAAATAATCTCATGTCTCTTTAAAAATTAAAAAAAATATACTATACACAGCCTTTTTTTTTTTTTTTTTTTTTTGTGGTACGTGGGCCTCTCATTGTTGTGGTCTCTCCCATTGTGGAGCACAGGCTCCAGATGTGCAGGCTCAGCGGCCATGGCTCACAGGCCTAGCCGCTCCGCAGGATGTGGGATCTTCGCGGACCGGGGCACGGACCTGTGTCCCCTGCATCGGCAGGTGGACTCTCAACCACTGCGCCACCAGGGAAGCCCTACACAGCCTTTTATATCCACCCACATATTTACCATTTCTGGTACTCTCTATTTCCTCCTGTGGATTAGAGTTTCCATTCTTTACAGCTGGAAGGACTTCTTTTAGTATTTCTTCTAAGGCAGGTCTTCTAACATGTCTCTCAATCTCTGTTTATATGGGAATGTTTTTATTTCACTTTCATACTTGAAAGATAATTTTACTGGATTTAGAATTCCTGCTTGGCAATTTTGTTGTCTTTCGGTGATTGTCATTCTACTGTCTTCTGGGCTTAACTACTTTTGATAAGTCAACTGCTAATCCTATTGCTGTTGTCCTCCACATGAGTTATTTTTTTTCTTACAGCTTTCAATATTTTTTGTCTTTAACTTTTAACAGTGTGACTACCCTGTGTCTAGAGGTAGATATTTTGTGTTTATATACTATTTGGATTTTGTTAAATTTCCTGGACCTGTGGATTAACATTTGTCATCAAATTTGGGAAGTTTTTGGCAATTCTTAAAATGTTTTTCCTTCCTTTTCTTTCTCTCACTTTCTTTGTAGGACTCCATTATACAAATTTGGTGACTTGATGTTGTTTCACACATTTCTTAGGCTCTGTTCATTTCTCTTCACCTTTTTTCCTGTTTTTTTTTCAGAATGAATAATTTCTATTAATCTTTCATGCCCACTGTTTCCTCTGTCATCTCAAATCTGTTGAGCTCATCTAATAAATTTTAAATTTCTCTTACTGTACTTTTCAACTCATGAATTTTCATTTGAAAAATTGGAATTACTGAGATTCCTTATTTGTTATCATCTTTTCCTGTAATTCTCTGAACATATTTTCCTATAATTCTTTGAACATATTTATAAAAAAGTGCTCTGAAGTATGTCCAAACCCAACAATTGTGCCTACTGAGAAACCATTTCTACTGTCTACTTTTTTCCCCTGAGTATGGCCACACTTTACTGTGTTTTTTTTGCATGGTTCCAATTTTTCTGGAAAAGTGGACATTTTTTGATAATATCCTGTAGTAATTATGTATTTAAAAATTATTTTTCTAAGTGTCATTTTAATAAATTAAACTTATACTGTGTAATTTGTCTCTCCCATAATGTGTGGCTTCTCTTGGGAATTTTCATTCTTATTTTTGTTTTTTAGCCTGTCTTCCTAGGAGTCTCCTCTGTGTTTCAATAGATCACTAGTCAGCCAATGATTTGGGTAGAGGTGGTGCTCAAATGATCCAAATTTATAAGGCTCCTCGCCTCTGAGACCTGATCTGTTGTGGGATAGAGAGCACATTCAAACTTCAGCCACTGTGTAAGTTTGCTTGACTTTTATTTTCCATTGGGTTCTCTCTCTCGGGTTTGCCAGTCAGCCAGGGATGTATGAAGAGTTTATTAATCCTTTTATGGCTTTCTCATTTCTAGCATTTTTTTGTTAGATTCTTGGCTGGTTCACTATTCTTACCAACTTGCAGACACAATCTCTGAATATCACAGGTACAGGATTTCCTTGTTTCTGCCATTTCTAGTTGACAAAGCTGTGGAGTCTTCCCGTTTGTCCCATATTGAGTCTGCTCCCTTGACAGCAAAGTTGCTGGTTTTCACATACAGTGCCACTCTGGTAAAATTAACAGATGTCACCAATCAGGCTTGTGGGTTCTGTGTATACTGTAACCCTAGGCAGGAAGGCTGTAGACTCCTACAGCTTTAACCTGAAGCTTCAGCAGTTTTCCAAGAATACAAGCACACCTCATTATTATGTTTTGCAGATATTGCTTTTTTGAAGAAAACAAATTGGAACTTTGTGACAACCCTGTGTTGAGCAAGTCTATTGGTACCATTTTCCCAACAGCATTTGCTCATTTTGTGTTTGTGTGTCTGTTTCTGTGCCACATTTTGGTAATTCTTGCAATATTTCAAACTTTTTCATCATTATTATTATACCTGTTGGGTGATCTGTGATCAATGATCTTTGATGTCACCATTTAATTGCTTTGGGGTGCCAGAAACTTCACCCATATAAAATGGGGAACTTACTTGATAAATGTTGTGTCCCACTGCTCCACCAACTAGCTGTTCCCCCATCTTTTCCCCCTTCCTGAGACGCAACAGTATTGAAATCAGGCCAACTAACAACCTTACTAAACCCTAATAAGCCTCTAAGTGTTCAGGTGAAAAGAAAAGCCACACATCTCTTGTTTTAAATCAAAAGCTAGACATGATTAAGCTCAGTGGGGAAGGCATGTTGAAAGCTGAGACAGGCCAAAAGCTAGGCCTCTTGAGTCAAACAGTTAGCCAACTTGTGAATGCAAAGGAAAAGTTCATGAAAGAAATAAAAAGTGCTACTCCAGTGAATACATGAATGATAAGAAAGTGAAACAGCCTTACTGCTGATATGGAAGAAGCTTTAGTGATCTGGACAGAAGATCGAACCAGCCACAACATTCCATTAAGCCAAAGCCTAATCTACAGCAAGGCCCTCACTCTCAAATTCTATGAAAGCTGAGAGAAGTGAGGAAGCTGCAGAAGAAAAGGCTGAAACTAGTTCATGAGATTTAAGAAAAGAAGCCATCTCTATAACAAGAGTTCATGGTGAGGCAGCAACTGCTGATGTAGAAGTTGCAGCAAGTTAACCAGAAGATCTAGCTAAGTTAATTAATGAAGGTGCCTACACTAAACAAAAGATTTGCAGTATAGACAAAACAGCATTATATTAAAAGAAGATGCCACGTAGGATTTTCATAGCTATACAGTTGGTGTATTAAGTTGAAGCCAATGCTCATTTGCTATTCTGAAAGCCCTAGGGCGCTTAGAAATATGCTCAATCTACTCTGCCTGTTCTCTATCAGTGGCACAACAAAGTCTGGGTGACAGCACATCTGTTTACAACATGGTTTAGTGAATATTTTAAGCCCACTGCTGAGACCTACTGCTCAAAGAAAGATTCCCTTCAAGATATGACTGCTCACTGACAAAGCATCTGGTCACCCAAGAGCTCTGATGGAGATGCACTATGAGAATGTTTTCATGCCTCCTAACACAATATCCATTTTGCAGCCCATGGATCAAGGAGTAATTCTGACTTTCAAGTTTCATTAGTAAAGAAAGAGATTTTGTAAGGCTATAGCTGCCATGGATAGTGATTCCTCTGATGGATCTGTGCGAAGTCCACTGAAAACTTTCTGGAAAGGATTCAGCGTCCTAGATGACACTAAGAATATTCATGATTCAAGGGGAAAAGGTCAAAATATCGACATTAACAGGAATTTGGCAGAAGTTGATTCCAATCCTCGTGAATGACTTTGAGGGGTTCAAGATTTCAGCGGAGGAAGGAACTGCAGATGTGGTGAAAACATCAAGAGAATTAGAATTCAAAGCACAGACTGAATATGTGATAAATCTCATGACAAAAACGTTAACAGATGAGGAGTTGCTTCTTACGGATGAGCGAAGAAAGTGGTTTCTAGAGATGTAATCTACTCATGGTGAAAATGCTGTGATGATTGTTGAAATGACAACAAAGGATTTAGAATATTACATGAACTTAGTTGATAAAGAAGTGGCAGGGTTTGAAAGGTCTGACTCCAATTTTGAAAGAAGTTCTACTGTGGGTCAAATGCTATCAAACAGCATTGCATGCTACATAGAAATTGTTTGTGAAAGGAAAAGTCCATCAATGAGGCAAACCTCATTTTTGTCTTATTTTAAGAAACTGCCACCAGCAAAAAGATTGCAACTCGCTGAAGGCTCAGATGACAGCATTTTTTTTTTAGCAATAAACTAGTTTTAAATTAAGGTAAGCACATTGTTTTTCTAGGCATAAGGCATTGCGCACTTAATAGTGTAAACACAACTTTTTATGCATCAAGAAACCAAAAAATTCATGTGACTAGCTTTACTGCAATATTTGCTTTATTATAATGGTCTGGAACTGAACCTACAATATCTCCAAGATATGCTCATAAATGCTTCTCAATTTGTTGTTTTATCTCTGGCTAATTTCCAGAGCCCTGATATGGGTTTTGATAATTTTTCCAGTTTTACACTTTTTTTTTTTTTTGGCAGAGAGGAATTGCCTACCTCTTCACACTACCGGAGCCAGTCTTTCCATCATGATTATCTCAATTCATCTTAAATAGCAACAGCACCTGCATTATTAGCCCCATACTACAGGTAAGGAAATTAACAAAGAAAATAATCAACTGTCCAAAGATTACATAGATGTTAAGTGGAAGAGCCTCCAAAACTAGGCAGTTTGCCATCAGAGCCTTTCTGTACCTGTAACAAATATGAATGTGAAAATTCGTAAGATACTAGACTAGAAGCAGGCAGAGGTGCTATAGAAGCATGGATGCAAAGAATCTATTTTGGTACCTGAGTAGACAGAATATAAGATGAACTACCACAGCATATATCATTTACAAAAAATATTCAAATATTTAAGACAGTTAATTACATTAAAAGCTTTCTTTTTCTTTTTTTTGGTAGATTTCTAATGTAACTTACTCTCTTGCCGGTACCCCTTCCCACTGGAGGATGTGCCTCAGCAGCTTGACGAATCGTACAAACCATTAGCTCTATAAGAGCACTCTCCTGACGGTCAGACATTGCTAAAGTGAAACAAAACACATTAGTATGAGTAGGTAGTTTTACAATAGCCATGTATCAAAACTGAGCACAATTATAAAAAACCGTAGTCTATTACTTAAGGACTAAAGCTCTATTCTTTGTCCTTTTCTTGTTTTAAGAATAATATGTGCTTGTCATGAGTCAAACAAGAAAGAAATATACAAAGTAAAAAAGACAATAAACTCTGGTTTCTTCTAATACTTGGTCTCTTGTAATATACTTCTGAATTAGGCAATGCCAAAATTTTTCTTGTATATCACTTCAAAGCTCATATATCTTTCTTTTATTTTTAGTAAAAAAAGAACATGCTATATCTTTTCAAAAAATTAATAGATTTTGAATATCTTTCAAGTCACATGACATGTACAAATAATTATGTTAAATAATTACAAGTTATTACATAATTTGTGTTCCACAATTTATTCAGCCTTCTCCTATTAACATGTAAATTTTCCCCCTATTTTTGTCACGTTTACAAACAATGCAGTAATAAATATCATAAGCACACATATATTTATGTAACTGATACTTTTATTTCTGTAGAATAAATTTCAAGAGAGGGAGTAATGACTCAAAGGTTCAAATCTTGGTACTGACAAATCAAAAAGGTTACTTACTGCAATCCACACCTCCAACTGCAATGATGAGAATGTTTGGTTCCTCATATCCCTGCCAGCACTTGATGTTACAAGTCCCTTTAATGTTTGCCAATCCAATGATTGAAAATGGTATGTTATTTTGCTCCTGCCTAACTACTAATTAGTGGAGTGTATTTTCTTGTTTATTAGTTTAAAATTTTTTTGGAGATTTTTAATGTTTATTCTCTGCTAATTTTTCTATTGTTATTCACCTTTCTTGGATTCTTTTTTTTTTACATTTATTTATTTTTGATTGCGTTGGGTCTTTGTTGCTGTGCGTGGGCTTTCTCTAGTTGCGGCAAGTGGGGGCTACTCTTCGTTGTAGTGCACAGGCTTCTCATTGCAGTGGCTTCTCTTGTTGCAGAGCACGGGCTCTAGGCGCACAGGCCTCAATAGTTGTGGCATGCAGGCTCAGTAGTTGTGGCTCATGGGCTCTAGAGCGCAGGCTCAGTAGTTGTGGTGCACGGGCTCTAGTGAGCAGGCTTAGTAGTTGTGGCGCACGGACTTAGTTGCTCCGCGGCATGTGGGATCTTCCTGGACCGGGGCTCAAATCCGTGTCCCCTGCATTGGCAGGCGGATTCTTAACCACTGTGCCACCAGGGAAGTCCCAGCCTATATAAACTTTAAAATCATTTTGCTTAGTTCCTTCTCTCACCTCCCAGAACTCTCTCAAACCTACTGGAATTTGAACTGGTATTTTTAAGAAAATTATACATTACACTGGGAAGAACTGACATTTTAATAATCTCTTCAGCCAGGAACATGATATAGCTCTTCATTTATGATATCTTATTTGACATTATTTAATGAAACATTATGATTTTATTCACACTGATTCTGTACTTTTCTTGTTGAATTCATTCCTATGTATTTTTAAAGATACATTTTTGAGACTAATTTGAATAGTTTAATTTTATCTTTCTGTCTCCCTCTCCCCTTCCTCTCTGTTCTTTTCTCTGTCTACTTATTTATGTTAAAGACCAATTAAAAAAAAAGACCAATAGATGTGGGGATTATAGAGACAGAACTAGGCATAAATTAAAAGAAAAAAAATATTAAGCTTTAGAAATTGAGAAGTTTGTACTGATTATTTCAAAATAAACTGGGACAACAGCAATGAAAAGGCAAACAAAGGCATAACATCGTATCCCTTATTCTGTACCAAAATCATCCTAAACAGGAATATGTATGTATATCTTAATTCAATCATTTTTTGTTTCACATTTTAATTGTGATAGAAATAGCACATGAACTTTAGCTTGTCTTAGGAAAACCACAAGAAACAGCTTCAGCTTTCCATTTATACTCCCTGATCCAATAAAACAATCAAGTTTCTATTTTATGATTCTAGAATTTCATATTTTTTTCAATTTGGCTGGGGATAGAGGAATGACAAGATTGTCTATGAACTAAATGCATTTTCTATTAATTATGAAAAAAAATCTAGTTCTATGGAAAGTGAGGAGAGAAAAACTTATCTAGTATAGAAACATTCCACTATTATACACTAAAATCAGTATGTTACTGTTGAAGAAAAACTCAACCTTATACAGTGTCCAATGCCATCAATTTTATTAGTTTATAATTTGAAACCATCCATTCCGATATGGTAAACTCAAAACATTTGAAATTTAACTGAAATCTCTTTGGGGATAAAACAGCAAAACCAAATAATAAAACTGAAAACAAATCAAGCTTTAAGCCACAGACAAGAGCCAAACAGCCACAATGATAGAAAGGAAAGGGTGGCTGTTCGCACTATGAATTACCAAATACCTACACAACTTTCTAAGTCTGCAGAAACCTCTCTACACATCATCCCCATTTTCTCATTATTGATTTCAGTCTTATCACCCTGAACTCTGGATTTTCTCCTTAATATCACTGAAAAGAAACACTAAAAAGTCACCAACAACCTAAATCTTCACTTAAAGCTGATGGTCTTTGCATAGTCCTTTTTCTCCTCTGCAATACGTGATATTATTCACCATAGCTCTCTTGAACACCCTCTTTACTGGGCCTTCTATAGTGTACAATGAACTCTTACTATCCTTTTTATATAGCTTGCTCTCACTCTTTCTTGCTCTTCCTACTTTTGCCCCCGTCCTATCCACAATCTTTAAAACTCACCATGGGCTTTTTCTTTCTATAATCTATTTTTATCTTTTACATTTTTATCATATCCCATAGGGACCACTCCAAACCATGTTGACAAAAAGCATTTTTTTTTAATATGAATTTGATCACATCCCTCCCCTGTTTAAAATCCTTCAGTGGCTCCCTATTACACTTAGAATGAACTAAATAAATCCACTTATGATTATGGACTTAAATGTTCTACATCATCAGGCCTCTGCCTCTATCTCATCTAGTGCCACTGGCCCACTGTGCTCAAGCTACTGCAGCTCCTGGAATATAACAGTATCATTCATGCTTCAGATACTCTGCAATTGCTATTTCCTCTATCTAGGCAGCTCTTTTTTGACACTTCCCATGGCTAGCCCCCATATCCTTTAGATTCTTGGCTCACAGGTAGCCTCCTTAGAGAGATCTTCCTTTTGGTATTCAATCTAAAGATGGACCCCTTCTTACTGTTATTATCTATCACAGATACTTATTAACTTTTGAAATTATTCTGACCACTTAGTTTTGGTCTGCCTTCACTACTTGAATGTAAGTTCCATATGGGCAGTGAGCTGACCTTGTTTAAGATTGCACCCTCAGTGCTTAGTATAACAGCACATAAATATTTAAAAATTATAAGTGAATTAATGAGTCCCTACTTGAAGAATTCCACTTATACACATTACTTCACCCATCAACTGGATCACAGAATTCTAGCATTAGAAATGATCACAGGGCTTCCCTGGTGGCGCAGTGGTTAAGAATCTGCCTGCCAATGCAGGGGACACAGGTTTGAACCCTGGTCCGGGAAGATCCCACATGCCGCACAGCAACTAAGCCCATGTGCCACAACTACTGAGCCTGCACTCTAGAGCCTGCGTGCCACAACTACCGAAGCCCACGTGCCTAGAGCCCGTGCTTCGCAACAAAGAGAAGCCACCACAATGAGAAGCCTGTGCACTGCAATGATGAGAAGCCCCCGATCGCCTCAACTACAGAAAGCCCATGCGCAGAAACGAAAACCCAACACAGCCAAAGATAAATAAATAAAAATCAATATATTGAGCAAAAAAGAAATCATTAGCTTTCATTGTAAGCTATCAAATGTTTCAAAAACTGGTTTTTTTTTTTAAAAAAGAAATGATCACATAAGTTTATCTAATCGAAGAGCCTTCTTTATAAATGAAGAAGCTAAGACCCAGAGAAGTTAAATGACTTAGTTACGGCCCTGTTTTTGCCTGATTACTTGTTACCCAGACCTTCACATTACACTAAAAATTTATCCAACAATTTGATTTTGCTGTAGAATACACATACACCCCCAAAAAACCCTGTCCCTTAAAAACACTGCAAGGCAGTCTTATAGCAGCTGTGTTTTATTATTTTTCTTTTCCATCATGGTTTATTACAGGATATTGAATATAGTTCCCTGTGCTACAAAATAGGACCTTGTTGTTTATCCATTCTATATATAATAGTTTGCATCTGCTAGTCCCAAACTCCCAATCCAACCCCCTCCCCCGGCCAGCAACCACAAGTCTGTTCTCTATGTCTGTGAGTCCACTTCTGTTTCGTAGATAAGTTCATGTGTGTCATATTTTAGATTCCACATATGATATCATATGGTATTTGTTTTTCTTTCTGACTTACTTCGCTTAGTATAATAATCTTTAAGTCCATCCATGTAGCTGCGAATGGCATTCATTCTTTTTTATGGCTGAGTGGTACACTTGTATATATGTACCACATCTTTTTTATCCATTCATCTGTTGATGGACATTTAGGTTGTTTCCATGTCTTGGCTACTGTAAATAGTGCTGCTGTGAACACAGGGGTGCATCTATCTTTTCGAGTGATAGTTTTGTTCTGATATATAGCAGTTGTAATTTAAATTGCTATTGGTAGTCTTTGACAAGGTGTCTGTTTTCCCAAATTTTAGTCCTATATTTGCAACTGCTAACTAGACTTTCATCCACTGGAATATCTATCACACTTCACTTATGTAAAGTATAACTTAATTTCTAATTAGTCTTAAGGAAATAAGTAAATCACTAATGGCATTTTGTTATCATAAAATATAGCAAAATAGTAGCTCAGAATATCGATTTGGATACCATTCCATACCAGAGCTTATATGTGGCACAGCAAACATATGGACAAATGTATGAAAAAAAGTTGAATCATGATTTCAAAATGGTCCTGGACTTGTTACACATAAATTCTCCAGCCTTGCCTTCCCAGATTCAATCATACTCTAAAACTGTGGTTGACTTAAAAGTTTTTCCCCATTTTACAACTCACTTTTCTAGCTAAAATCAAACCAACCAAACCAAGCCAAACCAAACGAAACCAAACCTAACCAATCTCTTGACTGAAAGTTAAACCCAATGTCAACTAAACTTAAACCACAAAGAAAACCTAATAATACATAGTTATTTTAAGAAGGTAGATCCAGGGCTTCCCTGGTGGTGCAGTGGTTGAGTCCACCTGCCAATGCAGGGGACACGGGTTCGTGCCCTGGTCCGGGAAGATCCCACATGCTGCGGAGCGGAGGCCACAACAGTGAGAGGCCCGCGTCCGGCAAAAAAAAAAAAAAAAAAAAAAAAAAAAAAAAAAAGGTAGATCCATCTAGAACACCTTGATGACTGACGGACAGAGTAATTACTATTTTCTGACTGACACATCTTATTTAAATGAGAGTAAAAAGTTAACAATACCAAATCATAGCACCTTGGCTCTTCTTCCCGTAATTTATTATGTCCCCTGCTTCCCTTCTCCTTGGATATAACCTTATAGAGCATACTTGACAAAAAGAAAAATGGCCTGGAATAATAAATAAGAAGCTCTAGCCTACTCTGATAATTTGCTGATTCTATGGCCACAAGCAAGGAAGGAAAATGGATGAAATGTACTATTAAATACTATGCCAAGCGTTTTGCTCAAGTGTTGACTGGGCTGTAGTGATTAGAAAGGAAATTAATTTTACTAGATAAAATATTAAGATTAGTTAGAAATAGATTTATGAGGTCAGTGAACTTAGCAGAAACATGTATGAGCAAAATAAAGACAATGTAGAATGTATGTTCATGTTCCTCTGATGACTTCAAAAGTGAAAGGAATCCAGAGTACAGCTGAGAGTTTGACCTAGTGAGCAGAAGGTCCGGTCAACTTAATAATAGACCTGTCTTCTTACCAAAGATATGGAGGGAAAAAAAAACACATGCAAATATAGTAAATAATAATCAGAGGTGGGGTCAAATATACTATAATAAATTCTACCTTGAAAGAAGGTCTGGGAAATTTGGGGGAAGGATTTGTGTTACAGATTAAGAATGAGGGGAAAAAAAAGAGAATGAGGTTGTGAGGCAAATATCTTGAATTTAAAAGAAGCAATTTCAGCCAGTTTACTGGAGTGTATTTGGGTATGATGCATAGCTATTGTCTCGCTCACTGAATTTGGTCAAAGCCAGAGCAGATAATACCAATTAGCATCACTGCTTGGAAAGAACATTGGGGGATGGTCACTAAACTGTTTGGGTAATCTACTGCAGGTGATGGCTCATTCTGCTCTTATATCCCAGAGGGTTGAACTACATAGAAAAGCAGGGGAAACAGAATAGGGAATCAATAGTATACTATTTTATTTAATCCTCACAACAACTATATAAGGTAAATAAGAAAAAGAATCCCTATATTATAAAGAAAAGGAAGCTAAGGAGCAGAAAAAATGAGGACATAAGTCATAAAGGACAGAGTTAGAAATCTGAATCTGTTTCTTTTGATTCTAAAGTCCATGTTTAGTTCATTACAAGTCTCACTTACATCAAGGTATCATCTACATTTTAGGACTCTGTATGGATTAAATGAAATAGTAGTTCTTTAAACTACTGTTGTGGGCTAGATTGAAAAACAAGCTATACAGAGGAAAAAGCATTGCTAGTTTTAAGGAGCTAATATTCATATAATCTTTTAGAATATAAATGCTTTATTAAGTATACATATCCATTTTGCTGTTCATGTTATTTCACAAAGTGTAATGTAAGATGCATACTTCAGAAATTATCAGTATAGTAATTATTTCTCCCTATTTCTTGAATAGCTAGGTAAGTGACTTTATTTTTGATTTCTTTAATTTTTAAAAGGATATAACAAAAGGGGATGATTGTGGTCTAATTAAATCATTGTATGTGAAAGGTTAAGTACACATACATAGCAAAAAGATTCTGCATGTGCCTTTTTTCTTTTTTACATTAAGTGTGTCAGTATTTTGTGTCTCAAATCAGCATAAAGAAAACTTTTTTGAATGCTACATGACATTTATAGGATTTTAAAAACTTGTGTGGCATGAATGGTAGTAGTCCTAATACAGAAAGATGTTATACACTATTGAGACATCCTTGCTTGTTATAGGAAACAAACTGTTCTCTTTGCAAAAAAAGACACACAGTACGCTTGCATATACTCATTTGTAATAAGTGATCTATACAGGGTGGTATGATAATTAATGCAAACCCAAAACAATATGTAAATCAACTTATCGAAATACTATACCTTCCTCTCCTTGAACAGGTTCTTCTAATAACAATTCTGTCATACATTCCCAGTCTTTCAACAGTTCTTGAGAGCTCTCCCACAAACTGTCCACCAAGTAGGCAGCATGTTCGTGTAACTAAAAATAACAAACCAAATGTGATTGAAGAACATTTAATGAAGAAACAAGTAATAATATATTGAGTTGTTAAGCCATTTTCTTCATAATTAAAACTGCTTGGTCACAATGTTTCCAAGAGCCACTTAGAGAACTATATATATCTATATACATACATACAAACACATGTGCATTCCACTGTTGATAATGGGGATGCAATATATAGACTTAATCATTTAAAAATAGTAGTAAGGTTAAGAATCTCCTAGTTCAATGAAATCATATATTGATGAAGAAACTGAGAGTACAACTAGTTAACAATTTTCCTGAAGTCATAAGCTGGATTTAGGGTACTTTTCATTACTCTTTGTGTTTCTCTACAACGATTTTTTTTTTTAAGAAAATGAATTACTTTCTCTCAGAATTCCATTTGACACTTTGGTACCAGCCTTACTTACTTTTTATCTCTGTTATTTGGTTAAGGTCAAAATGTAAGTTACTCCATCTCTCTGTTTTTTCACTCTCATTTCCACTTAACTCAATGAATTCCCCATCTCATCTCACCTCAACTTTTTGCTGCTCATTACTCTTGACAATTTTCTTTGGAACCCATGTTCCCACAGTAAACAACACTCTCAAGTTCCTCAACAAACATTTCAGATGGAACGCTTTACCATCTGTCAGTCATTGAACTGTGAAGAATATTAATTACTTTAGTAAAGTTCTTTAGAAAAGGTAAGTAGAAGTGTTGGCCATGTTCTGGTTTCTGCTACTTACAATTAACTTCTCTACCCTTGCATAAAAGTTCTACCACCTCTGAGTCTCATGACAACCAGCTAAACCACTTTCAAACTTTACATTGCAACCCGTTCACTGGCTGTTAAAATAATTTAATGTATTGAGACCAAAGTTTCAAAGAAATGAAATGGAGAGGATATGTATAGAAGGTATAATCCACCAAAAATATAATTGTGAACTTTTTTATACCTATTCTAAAAATGAGTGTATAGCACACAGAATGTTAAGTACTATTTCATATTTCAGTTATATGTTCTTGTATTTGTGAGAGAAAATGGTTTTTGCATCATGAGGAGTGGCCTGAAAATGTGTGAAAGTCACCTTGGGAGACCTACTGATTATCTACTGATATCTTAGCACATTTGGCACGTGAGTTGCTTTTCTTCCTCATTCCTAATTCTACCATTATTCTTAACTTCTAAGAAAATTTTGATGGTCTATTTAAAGCTCTGCCTCATTTGACCTGTTGAATTCTATACTTCATTTCCACTGCATTTCAAATCTCACATTCTGGCTTCTGAAATGCCTCAGGAAAACTACGTACACACGCATACACACACAACACCCCACAGTTTCCCAATGTTTTTTGTCAAAGCCAGAGTAGATAATATTGATTAGCATCTCTGCTTAAGGAAGAAGATGGACAAACGTTTGCAGCCAGGTCTATTCAAACTTTCTAAACCACACATCCTAGGAAAATATCCCTAGACCATAAGTAACATCATTCCAACAGTGACAGGCACAAGTAGTGCACAACCTGGTGTCAAAAAAGAAAATTAACAGCAGAAAACAGAAAAACCAATAGTTTCAAAAAAATAGCCTATTAAGCCTATGCTGAAATGGAGTTATTATTTAGTGGGTACAGAGTTTCAATGTAGGAAAATTTTGAAAAAGTTCTGGAGATCAATGGCAGTGACAGCTGCACATCCATGTGAATGTACTTAATGCTAATGAAGAGTATACTTAATAATAGTTAAAATGGTAAATTCTGTTATTTCACCAAAATTAAACAAAAAACCCTATACTGAATAAACTTGCTTTTATGACTCATATACTTAAATATGTCTGTAGAATAGGTATAAAAAAGTTCACAATTATATTTTTGGTGGATTATACCTTCTATACATATCCTCTCTGTCCCTCTTAATGCTTTTGGTCCTCAATTCTGGTTTATCTTATATGATATTGTCCTTTCAGCTTTTTATAAGCCTTTGTTAACTACATCCAGCATTTATCCAGTTTGTTTACTTCCTCTGTTAAATTTTTGATTAAGGTGTGTTTGTAAACATTTTAATTTCTTTATTTCAACCCTAAATGATAATCTGCTTTTTTAATAAAGCATGTTAGTCTCTTTACATTTATTGAGATTACAGATGCTGGCATCTGCTTCCCTGTGCTCTCCTGATGACATTTTCTTTTTTTTTTTAAGCTGTGCTTCCTGCAGAGTTTTATTTGCTAACTTATATTTTCTCCATCACCAAGATCACCAAAAATAATTTTCAGACATCTGCTTTAAGCTTCATAACCATATTATTTAGGCTTAGTTCTAATTTTTTTCAGATTTGCTCACCAATATTTCTTATATTCCTTATTTTCCTTTTATTGCATGCATTTTTCATTTTGCTAGGAAACACCCTCAAGTAATACCCTGCATATAGGGTACATAGGTAGTAAACATTTTAATTGCCTATCCTTTGATTAGTTCCTCCCCTCCATTCTCTCTGTTTTCTTTACAGAGTTTCTACTAGATAATATAATAAACTTTCTTAATCTGTACTCCCTGTCTCTTAAATTCTCTCTCATACTTTTTTTTTTTTTTTT
>NW_006785406.1:1332224-1358688 GCF_000442215.2 Lipotes vexillifer | reverse complement strand
GCACACAGGCCTCTCACTGTTGTGGCCCCTCCCGTCGCGGAGCACAGGCTCCGGACGCGCAGGCTCAGCGGCCATGGCCCACGGGCCCAGCCACTCCGCGGCATGTGGGGCATGCGGGATCCTCCCGGACCGGGGCACGAACCTCTGTCCCCTGCATCGGCAGGCGGACTCCCAACCACTGCGCCAGCAGGGAAGCCCTCTCTCATACTTTTCATTTCTTTCCTCTTTTGCACTACTTCCTGTAAAAATCCAAATCTTTGGTTATGTCTATTCATGTCATTTAATAATCCACCTCTCACCTACATTTTGGAATTCATGTTTTTAATTTCTAAGGGGCCTCTTCCTCTTTCATAATTGCTTCTTCTTATATTTGGGGGCATTAATCAAAAATTTTCATCAGGGGCTTCCCTGGTGGCACAGTAGTTAAGAATCCACCTGCCAATGCAGGGGACACAGGTTCAAGCCCTGGTCTAGGAAGAACCCACATGCCGCAGAGCAACTAAGCCCATGCGCCACAACTACTGAGCCTGCGCTCTAGAGCAGTGAGCCACAACTACTTAGTCTGCGTCACACAACTACTCAAGCCTGTGCGCCTAGAGCCTGTGCTCCACAACGAGAAGCCCATGCACCGCAATGAAGAGTAGGCCCTGCTCGCTGCAACTAGAGAAAGCCTGCACGCAGCAACGAACACCCAACTCAGCCAAAAATAGTAAATAAATAAAAAACAGATACCTAAAATACCTAAAATTAAAAAAAAAAAATCAGTGTGTTGGGCCTTGTGCTTTTCATGATATTGATTTTTTTCAAGTTTCAGTGTTTCTTGGTTGCCAGTACATATATATTAATGAGTCCAGACTCAAGAATACTAGTAGCTAGAATCCTTTTCTTGAATCTGGTTGCAAGGTCCTGGCTTCCTTGGTTGTGTAAGCAAGTGGAAAAAGGGGATCTATAATCAGGCAGGCTTTTCCTCTAATTGTAGGTAGGCACCTTGCATTTTGAGTGCAGAAGTTCCCTCTCCCTACTGATGGCCATACATATCTGCGGTAGTTATTCACTACTTTGCTTCTCAGACCAGTGTCCACATCCCAAATGCCTGGACCAGCACTTCTGAAGTGAGGAATAAGCTCCTCTAAAGGGCAGACACTTAATTACTACTGACATTTTACTCCTTTCACCAGCCTTTGTTGCTCTGATCTTTAAAGTATTTCAGATTTCTACCAGAAAATTTTGAAAAAATTTTCCCTCTTTTCGTCTCCTGTGGGGGTATGGGTTACTTAACTGGAATTCACAGTCATTTACTTTACAGTTTCCACAAATTCTTCACTGTCCTGGTCAATTGGTGATATCTCATTCATTTTGACTTTTTTATCATGAGGTTTTCAGTTGTATGAGTTGCTGGCACAATTCAAGGCTTTAAATAGTATAATTTCACTAGCATTGGCATTTTTAAGGATGACTTTTCTATGCCTTAAATCAAGGCATATTAAAATTTAACTCAAGAATGTTTTCATTGTTTTAGAAATTTTTTGTGTGTATATTCTCAATATAGATGCTAACTTCTTTGAGCATTTCCTCTTTCTGACTGTAAGGTGGTGGCTTAGTAGAATACTTTCTGTTAACACTAATAACCACTTGTTTCAAACTCAATGTGTATACCAGCAGGACATGATAATGTGTTGGCCCATTTTCTGATTAAGAGTTTCAAATTCACCAGTATAAGCGACAACAATCAGTATAACATGGTCTGTCAGGAACTGGCTTGATATAATATTTATGATACAGTCTTCCTGTCTTGGGGCATGTGTGATGGCCACATAACTTGCTACTCTCAAATCTCTACAAGAAAAGATCCATGTCTGAGAAAAAAAATTTTTAACGTGGCCAATAGGGTAAAAGGTTACAACTGCCTTTCAGACATTTCATACCAAGGACCTTCTATTGGTAGCAAAAGATGAAGCTATAAGAAGGAAGGCCTTGAAGCATTCTCGATGGCTATAAAAAAAACCTGGGATTCAAAAGGATCTGGAGGGCTTCCTTGGTGGCACAGTGGCTAAGGATCCACCTGCCAAGCTCTTTGGTGGGGCTAATGGTGGACCTTGGGAGGGCTCATGCCAAAGAGTACTTCCCAGAATTTCTGCTGCCAGATCTTTGTCCACGTGGTGAGCCAAAGCTGCCTCCTGCCTCTGCAGGAGATGCTCCAACACTAGCCACCCAGTTTCCAGATATATGCAGGTCAATGGACTGACTCAGCCTGACCTCCTGCCACATCCCTCTGAGGGTCTGTGCCATTGGTCAGCACTTCGCCCTGAAGGAGGTGGGCTCACCATCAGTCTAGGTGTGTGTAGTGGAAATTGGGACAACCATCCTGCCACAGGTACATGTGGCTGACAGGGCCTTGGTGCTCCGGCCGGGTGACAGGCCTGAACCTCTGAGGTGGGAGAGCCAAGTTCAGGATACTGGACCACCAGAGACCTCCCGGCCCCATGTAATATCAATCGGCAAGAGCTCTCCAAGAGATTTCCATCTCAACATGAAGACCCAACTCCACTCAAGGACCAACAAGCTCCAGTGCTCGACACCCCATGCCAAACAACTAGCAAGAAAGGAACACAACACCACCCATTAGCAGAGAAGCTGCCTAAAGTCATAATAAGTTCAGATACCCAAAAACACACCAAGGGACGTGGTCTTGCCCACCAGAAAGACAAGATCCAGCCTCATTGACTAGAACACAGGCGCTACTCCCCTCCACCAGGAAACCTACACAACCCACTGAACCAACCTTACCCATTGGGGGCAGACACCAAAAACAGGAACTATGAACATGCAGCCTGTGAAAAGGAGACCCTGAACACAGTGAGTTAAGTAAAATGAGAAGAAAGAGAAATATGCAGCAGATGAAGGAGCAAAGTAAAACTGACCAGCCCAAACAAATGAAGAGGAAATAGGCAGCCTACCTGAAAAAGAATTCAGAGTAATGAGAGTAAAGATTATCCAAAATCTTGGAAATAGAATGGAGAAAATACAAGAAATGTTTAACAAGGACCTAGAAGAACTAAAGAGCAAACAAACAATGATGAACAACAAAATAAATGAAATTAAAAATTCTCCAGAAGGAATCAACAGCAGAAAAACTGAGGCAGAAGAACGGATAAGTGACCTGGAAGATAAAATAGTGGAAATAACTACTGCAGGGCAGAATAAAGAATGAAAAGAATTGAGGGCAGTCTCAGAGACCTTTGGGACAACATAAACACACCAATATTAGAATTATAGGGGTCCCAGAAGAAGAAGAGAAAAACAAAGGGACTGAGAAAATATCTGAAGAGATTATACTGGAAAACTTCCCTAAGATGGGAGAGGAAATAGTTAATCAAGTCCAGGAAGCACAGAGAGTCCCATACAGGATAAATCCAAGGAGGAACATGCCAAGACACATATATATCAAACTGTCAAAAATTAAATACAAAGAAAAAATATTAAAAGCAGCAAGGGAAAAGCAACACATAACATACAAGGGAATCCCCATAAGGTAAACAGCAGATCTTTCAGCAGAAACTCTGCAAGCCAGAAGGGAGTGGGAGGACATATTTAAAATGATGAAAGGATAAAACCTACAACTGAGATTATTATACCCAGCAAGGATCTCATTCACATTCTACTGAGAAATTAACACCTTTACAGACAAGCAAACACTATGAGAATTCAGAACCACAAAACCAGCTTTACAACAAATGCTAAAGGAACTTCTCTAGGCAGGAAACACAAGAGAGGGAAAGACCTATAATAACAACCCAAAATAATTAGGAAAATGGTAATAGGAACACATATATCAATAATTACCTTAAATGTAAATGGATTAAATGCTCCCATCAAAAGACACAGACTGGGGCTTCTCTGGTGGCACAGTGGTGGAGAGTCCGCCTGCTGATGCAGGGGACACGGGTTCATGCCCCGGTCCGGGAGGATCCCAAATGCCGCGGAGCGGCTGGGCCCGAGAGCCATGGCTGCTGAGTCTGCGCATCCGGAGCTTGTGCTCCGCAACAGGAGGGGCCACAACAGTGAGAGGCCCGAGTACCGCAAAAAAAAAAAGAGGACACAGACTGGCTGAATGGATATAAAAACAAGACCGGTATATATGCTGTCTACAAGAGACCACTACAGACCTAGGGACACATACAAACTAAAAGTGAGAGCATGGAAAAAGATATTCCATGCAAATGGAAATCAAAAGAAAGCTGGAGTAGCAATTCTCATATGAGACAAAATAAGACTTTAAAATAAAGACTATTACAAGAGACAAAGGACAGTACATAATGATCAAGGGATTGATCCAAGAACAAGATGTAACAATTATAAATATTTATGCACCCAACATAGGAGTACCTCAATACATAAGGCAAATGCTAACAGCCATAAAAGGGGAAATCAACAGTAACACAATAATAGTAGGGGAGTTTAACACCCCACTTTCACCAATGGACAGATCATCCAAAATGAAAATAAATAAGGAAACACAAGCTATAAATAACACATTAAACAAGATGGACTTGTTATTTACAGGACATTCCATCCAAAAACAACCTAATACACTTTCTTCTCAAGTGCTCATGGAACATTCTCCAGGATATACCATATTTTGGGTCACAAATCAAGCCTTGGTAAATTTAAGAAAATTGAAATCGTATCAAATATCTTTGCCAACTGCTTTGCTATGAGACCAGATATCAATTACAGGAAAAAAACAGTAAAAAGTACAAACACAAGAAGGCTAAACAATACGCTACTAAATAACCAAGAGATCACTGAAGAAATCAAAGAGGAAACCAAAGTATGCCTATAAACAAATGCAGCAAAAGCAGTTCTAAGAGGGAGGTTTATAGCAATACAATCTCACCTCAGGAAAAAAGAAGAATCTGAAGTAAACAACCTAACTTTATACCTAAAACAATTAGAGAAAGAAGAACAAAAAAACCCCCCAAAGTTTGCAGAAGCAAAGAAATAAAGATCACATAAGAAATAAATGAAAAAGAAATGAAGGAAACAATAGCAAAGATAAATAAAACTAAAAGCTGGTCCTTTGAGAAGATAAACAAAATTGATAAACCATTAGCCAGACTCATCAAGAAAAAATTGGAGAAGACCTAAATCCACAGAATTAGAAATGTAAAAGGAGAAGTAACAAATGACACTGCAGAAGTACAAAGGATCATGAGAGATTACGACAAGCAACTATATGCCAATACAATGGACAACCTGGAAGAAATGGACAAATTCTTAGAAAAGTACAACCTTCTGAGACTAAAGCAGGAAGATATAGAAAATATAAACAGACCAATCACAAGCACTGAAACTGAAACTCTGATTAAAAATATTCCAACAAACAAAAGCCCAGGACCAGATGGCTTCACAGGCAAATTCTATCAAACATTTAGAGAAGAGCTAACACCTATCCTTCTCAAACTCTTCCAAAATATAGCAGAGGGAGGAACACTCCCAAACTTATTCTATGAAGCCACCGTCACCCTGATACCAAAACCAGACAAAGATGGCACAAAAAAAAGAAAACTACAGACCAATATCACTGATGAACATAGATGCAAAAATCCTCAACAAAATACTAGTAAACATACTCCAACAGCACATTAAAAGGATCATACACCATGATCAAGTGGGGTTTATTCCAGGAATGCAAGGATTCTTCAATATAGGCAAATCAATCAATGTGATACACCATATTAACAAACTGAAGGATAAAAACCATATGATCATCTCAATAGATGCAGAAAAAGCTTTCGATAAAATTCAACACCCATTTATGATAAAAACCCTCTAGAAAGTAGGTAGAGAGGGAACTTATCTCCACATAATAAAGGCCATATATGACAAACCCACAGCCAACATCGTTCTCAATGGTGAAAAACTGAAACCATTTCCACTAAGATCGGGAACAAGACAAGGCTGCACACTCTCACCACTATTATTCAACATAGTTTTGGAAATCCAAATCAGAAAAGTAAACTGTCACTGTTTGCAGATGACATCATACTACACATAGAGAATCCTAAAGATGCTACCAGAAAACTACTAATCAATGAATTTGGTAAAGTAGCGGGATACAAAATTAATGCACAGAAGTCTCTTGCATTCCTATACAATAATGATGAAAAATCTGAAAGAGAAAATAAGGAACTGCTCAAAAAGAATAAAATACTTAGGAATAAACCTAGCTAAGGAGACAAAAGACCTGTTTGTAGAAAACTGTAAGACACTGATGGAAGAAATTAAAGATGATACAAATAGATGGAGAGATACACCATGGTCTTGGATTGGAAGAATCAACACTGTGCAAATGACTCTACTACCAAAAGCAATCTACAGATTCAATGCAATTCCTATCAAACTATCAATGGCATTTTTGACAGAACTGGATAAAAAATTTCACAATTTATATGGAAACACAAAAGACCCCAAATAGCCAAAGCAATCTTCAGAAAGAAAAATGGAGCTAGAGGAATCAGGCTCCCTGACTTCAGACTATACTACAAAGCTACAGTAATCAAGACAGTATGGTATTGGCACAAAAACAGAAATATAGATCAATGGAACAGGATAGAAAGCCCAGAGATAAACCCATGCACATATGGTCGTCTTCTCTTTGATAAAGGAGGCAACAATATACAATGGAGAAAAGACAGCCTCTTCAATAAGTGGTGCTGGGAAACTGGACAGGTACATGTAAAAGAATGAAATTAGAACACTCCCTAACACCATACACAAAAATAAACTCAAAATGGATTAAAGACCTAAATGTAAGGCCGGACACTATCAAACTCTTAGAGGAAAACACAGGCAGAACACTCTGTAACAAAAATCACAGCAAGATCCTTTTTGACCCACCTTCTAGAGAAATGGAAATAAAAACAAAAATAAACAAATGGGACCTAATGAAACTTCAAAGCTTTTGCACAGCAAAGGAAACCATAAACAAGACCAAAAGACAACCCTCAGAATGGGAGAAAATATTTGCAAATGAAGCAACTGACAAAGGATTAATCTCCAAACTTTACAAGTAGGTCATTTAGCTCAATATTAAAAAAACAAACAACCTAATCCAAAAATGGGCAGAAGACCTAAATAGACATTTCTCCAAAGAAGATATACAAACTGCCAACAAACACATGAAAGAATGCTCAACATCATTAATCATTAGAGAAATGAAAATCAAAACTACAATGAGGTATCATCTCACACCAGTTAGAATGGCCATCATCAAAAAATCTAGAAACAATAAATGCTGGAGAGGGTGTGGAGAAAAGGGAACACTCTTGCACTGCTGGTGGGAATGTGAATTGGTACAGCCACTATGGAGAACAGTATGGAGGTTCCTTAAAAAACTACAAATAGAGCTACCATACGACCCAGCAATCCCACTGCTGGGCATATACCCTGAGAAAACCATAACTTGAAAAGAATCATGTACCACACTGTTCACTGCAGCACTATTTACCATAGCCAGGACATGGAAGCAACCTAAGTGTCCACTGACAGATGAATGGATAAAGAAGATGTTGCACATATATACAATCAAATATTACTCAGCCATAAAAAGGAAATGAAATTGCATTATTTGTAGTGAGATGGATGGACTTAGAGTCTGTCATACAGAGTGAAATAAGTCAGAAATAGAAAAACAAATACCGTATGCTAACACACACACACACACACACACACACACACACACACATGGAATTAAAAATAAAATGTTCTGAAGATCCTAGGGGCAGGTCAGGAATAAAGACGCAGACGCAGAGAATGGACTTGAGGACACGGGGTGGGGAAACGGTAAGCTGGGACGAAGTGAGAGAGTGCCATGGACATATATACAATACCAAATGTAAAACAGATAGTTAGTGGGAAGCAGCTACATAGCACAGGGAGATCAGCTCCATGCTTTGTGACCACCTAGAGGTGTGGGATAGGGAAGGTGGGAGGGAGATGCAAGAGGGAGGGGATATGGGGATATATGTATATGTATAGCTGATTCACTTTGTTATACAGCAGAAACGAACACAACATTGTAAAGCAATTATACCCCAATAAAGATGTTAAAAAAAAAAAGAATCCGCCTTCCCATGCAGGCGACACAGGTTCGAGACCTGGTTTGGGAAGCTCCCACATGCCATGGTGCCACTAAGCCCGTGCGCTACAAGTACTGAAGACCTTGTGCCTGGAGCCCGTGCTCCGCGACAAGAGAAGCCCCTGCTCAATGCAACTAGAGAAAGCCTGTGGCAGCAACGAAGCCACAATGCAGCCAAAAAGAAACAAATAAATAAAATAAATTTATTTTTTTAAAAAAAGGATCTGGAACCCTAACAACAACACAAAAGTTTACTTTCTAAACGCAGTTTTTCGTAACATAATTTCATAAAAGCAGCATGAAAATCAGGCATTTGCAAGCATTCTTTGTACTCCTTGGGAATTAGATGAACAAAACAGGTGTAGCTCATTAATGGAGAAGAGTCATTGTATAGCAAATAGATAATCAGAATTATATTAAAATTTTTGTATAAATTATATAACATAAATTAAAATTATATTTATTGTCTAGGTGAACTTTACCTTGCTATATCTAAGTATAATTTATTTTATAGGGTGTCCTCTAATCCCGTATATAACAAACTAATCTCATTTTCCTGGTGACTTTATTTACAATTTTCTGGGTGTGTTACCATTTATCTTTAATTGGCTTCAAGGTTACTCATAAATATTTTACCTCATGTTTTTTCTGCCCTGCTCACTTCTCTGTCAAATAGTTAAATACACTAAAGGAGTTCACTGTATAATGGAATCTTACATTTATTCCTTTTATGGAAAATCATTTACAGTGCAAATAACCATTCCAAATTATTGAGCCTAAAATTTCTAAATACTGTTATATTGGCTTTTATTCTCTGCACAAGCAGAGCCAGTTATTGGTGAAGCTTGAAGAACATATTAAAAAAGAACCCCCAAAAGTTAATACTCTGGGGAAATTTCCTGGTTATATCAATAATATGTCTGTTAACTTTCTGTCTTAAATTACTGTCATAATGCACCTCATCATTCCATATGCCTAGAAGGACAGTTACCATACTTCTAGATTGTCCAGAAATGTTCTGGGTTATGATTAGTGCTTTGGAATAATTATTAATAGCATCCTTGTCACTCTGAAAAGCATCACAGCTTGTACAGGAAATATTATGGTCACATTACATAGAGGGAAATATGGACTCATCACATGCAAGTACCATTTATCCTACTATATGGCATGTATCTCAAATACACAAGGTATTTTTTCACTTGAAACCAATGAGTACTAAAAAGGAAAGAAAAACTAGGCAGATCTCTTAATCTCTATCATCTCACCTATAATTCCCATATAAAAGAGGACTACTACTCCATGGACTACAAACCTCTCTCAATTCAACACTTTAGAATTCTATTACTAATATGTTACTATTTAACATCCGAGTAAAACAAAGGAATAGGAATGATTTTCAATTCAGTTAATTCTAGTTAACTGATCAGTAATCATCTATAAGCTGGACTTATTCTACTTTATGATTTCTAAGGTCTCTTTCAATTCAACTTTTTATGAGTCTAAAATATTACTGAAACACACATTACAGTAAAACAAGAGGAATTCAGAATAAGACAATCAGAATCCCACCGTATTATAAGAATATGGCTTTAATAAGCATTCAGCTCCAGGTGTACACAAGAAACCCTTAAGTATGATTTGCAGTTGTTTTTGCAGCTGACAAGAATGCCACAGAGAACTGGCAAATATATTTTAATGTTCTTGTAACACTTTAGTAAACAGCAGCAAACACACGAAACAGCAGTACCATTTGAAATATAGAGCAGTAATACACATCACAAATTATTGCTTTATATAGAAGATGAAACTGTTTAAAACTAAGTACTTATGGATTTTAATATATCAAAAAGTAAAGTCCTTGGGCTTTCAGAGATCTAAAACATTTTCTATCAATTAATAATCAAGTTAAAGTAGCCTGATCATCATATTCCCTAAACTTTTCAGCAGTTTAAATAGTATATGTGTGTCTCATCCCTATCAAATTTTCAAATTACTGTTGCTGTTAAAGTCAAATTTTTAAATATGACTTGATTGTTGCAAAATACTTTTAATCCCATTTCTTTTAAACCTAAAGGGCTAAAGATTTAATTTGAATTGTCTACCACAAGTGTGATATTTATTAAGTACTTAGTGTTTTACCTTAAACATTCACAAACATCTGTATTTTACTCCATAATATATCCACACTTGCTTTGTTAAGAAAATAATGCTTTAAACCCTTACTATGGAAAGTGTGGTCCCTGGACTTCTGGTCCAGAAGCATAAACATCACCTAGGAGCTGGTTAGAAAGGCAGCATCTCAGACCCCAACCCAGAGCTACTGAATCAGAACTGGCATTTTAACAAGATCCCACGTAACTTGTATACACATTTAAAACACTGTTCTTAAATTCTTAAACACGTCCTTTACTCAAACGTAACTCTCCAGCTGGTTTTGTTTCTGACTTTATTCTTTCTCTATCTGTTCCCAACTCACTTAAAAGATACCGGGAATTCCTTCACCACTTTACCACTTTTCTGGCTTTGCTTTGCCCAAACGCCAGTCTTTCCACTGAGTAAGTTCTTACATGTCTCTCTGATTTTAATTTTCTTATAGACTGCCTGTTTGTCTCTCTATTCCTCATTCCTACAGGGTTTCTCCAGCACTTTCAAACTTGAGCATACAGTCTCAAGTTTTTCTTCTTCCTGGACATTCCAATACAAACCAAAAATACTCTTTTCCCAAGTAAAGTTCAGGGTCCTAGATTTCCAGGTTTTCGCCACCTTTTTTGCAACTCTGTTCCCACTCACTTATAAGCCAACAGGTTTGTTCATTCAGGGGGTCTTTAGGTTTAGTTTGCCATTCCCCCAATGTCATACCAGCAGTAAGAAATACAGTTCTAATATCAAAGAACATTTAAGTGGGCAAACCAAAGTTCACTTGTGCAAACAGATTTAGATAGATAATATGTTATGGATATTAACTGTTTAATTGATAAACTGACATGGAAATGTCACATGGAATTACTACTATGGATTTGTAAAACTACTAATTTACATCTAAATTCATATTTTTCTTTCTCCTTAAATAACATAATTTTCAAACAAGATAGAACTAATGGTTTTAATAGCTTGACAATGTTCATGAACTGTTTAAATAATATAATGTGGTTTTTTTTTTTTGGGCCATGCCACGCAGCTTGCAGGATCTTAGTTCCCTGACCAGGGATTGAACCTGGGCCTTCGGCAGTGAAACCACGGAGTCCTAACCACAGAACTTCCAGGGAATTCCCTAAATAATATAATATAAAAGGTATGGGCAAAAATTCAAGAAAAAAAAAAAGCAACAATAAAAAGTATGTAGTATAACAATGCAATACTATAAAACTTTAAAAATTGCTAGCCTATATTCAGTGTTAATCCACACCTGCATACATATTCCCACAAAAGGTAAAGTACTGATTCCATAATCATAAAATCAAATCCGTGGAGGCAGGGAATTCCCTGGTGGTCCCAGTGGTTAGGATGCAGGCTTTCACTGCCATGGACCCTGGTTCAATCCCCGGTCAGGGAACTAAGGTCCCACAAGCCACGTGTCACAGCCAAAAAAAAAAAAACAAAGAAAATATCCATGGAGTCAGTTTTGTAAGAAACAGGCTTGTCTTCATTTGATTAAAAAATATCGTTAATTACAATGAATTAAACAACAATTTTATTTAAAATGTAATCTAATGTTAAAACAAAAACAAAATAAAGAATTATGTTAAAAATTTACCTCACTTTCAAGAAAGAAAAGAACCAGCATCCTAATAAGGTTCCCATTTGGACTGTTCCTCCCCCTCCTCTTTGCTAATGCTTCTTCTGCTTGTGGGTCATGTCTGCTAAATAGCCTGGAAATAAGTAACAAAACAAGAGCTTTACAAATTTACATGGATATGAATTTTAGTCTTTTCCTTCAATGTATAAATTATTTCAGTGTTAAAAAAAAGGAAACAGTATCAGAGATCAGGTTACTGATTTGTTTCAACACAAGTATGTAACTGATGTTTTTATAGGTCAAAAAGTGGTTAGATCTAAACAATTTCATACAGTTCAACTATACATAAAGTGTAAAAGAAAGCTTTTTTTTACTGATGACTAATCAATGTTCAAATCTTTATGAAAAACAAACTTTTTATTCTCTATGATAGATACTAAAGTATGTAATTTTAAATAGAGTTCTATTTTCTTAAATATCCATTTTACAGTCATGTAATTATAGAATTTAACCAAAGGCTCCAGCAATAATGGTAAAAATTCAGACTTTTAATCATGATTTACTTCTTCCACTATCTTCTGTTTACTAACTTATTACCTAGAAACAGTATTCAACAACCCAACAGTATTGAGTAAAATGAAAGAAACATTAAATTTATAAAAAATACTACTTAGTGGCAAAACTTCTAGAATATGGCAAAGAAATGACTTGAAAATTTTAATTTGCTAAGAAGACTTATTCTAACAAAACGTAAGGACTACTCAAGGTGCCTTACTCCCAGGTATTGCTCCAGGTAAAAGGGATATAATACTGAACAAAGACAAAATCCCTATTCTCATTGAGCTCTCACTCTAGTGGTTGGAGGTAAACAGTAGATCAATATATACCACCTCAGGTGTTACAAGGAAATACAACGGTCTAGGAATAGGAATATAGAGTGCTAGTTTAGACATGGAAGTCATAGTAGGCCTCTCAGATGAGAGGCTAAATAATTGAATAAAATAAGAAAAACTTCATGTGACATAAAATATAAACCAATTTCAAGCAGAAAATGAGTATTGAGAAACTATTTTTGGAGGGAAGGGGAAAGTATATGGCAGGGGGTATAAAAGACTAGAGTATTATCTTGAAGCTATATCTGCACAGCTATCAGACTGGTTTAAGAGAAAGTTTATTTGGGTGGCTTTCAGAGGTGGGGGGCAAATGGAAAATATGAGAGTCCTTTACACTAAAATGTACAAATTTAAATAATTGCATTCACTGTATATAAGGCACTGAGTAATTAGCTTAATTTTTCTAATATTAAACTGTAGAATTTTCAATGACATTAAAACATTCATTTCAGATACATTTTACCATTTTTTGGATGCTTGGTATAGCTTAATACACTAGACTAAAAAACAGACTAAGTCTATGTGCATGCACACATTTTTTTTTTTAAACTTTATCATGGAATTCTGGGGCTAGTCTACAGTTTAACTTGTTAAGATTTTAACAGATCACAATATTAAATGGTGGGAAAATGCTGAAAGAGATCATTAAGAATCAAAAGTTCTCAAACTGAATGTTTTCAGGGCAGGGGCATAAAACAAGCTTATGAAGTGATGAAGCTTTCATTTGCATAGGAATTGACTTCCTTTTCACAAAGAAATAAAAAATAATGGCAGCTTACATTTGTCAATTTTTACATAAAATATTATAATTTAAAATTCTTTAGCAAGGGTTTCAAACTTACAAAAACACAACACAAATAAAATTAAATATATCCAAAGGCTCTTTCTGATTACAGTGCTGCCAGTTTATGGCCTCTATTCTGTAGCTGACCAGCCTTTTTAGTCTATCTTTTCTTTGAAACTATAGAAGCAATAATTCTTTCTAAAAAACCACAAAGCTTTTTGAAAAGTTAAGTAGAGAACAGAGTAGACAGAGTAGAATTTATTACTAGAATACAATAAAAAAGGAAGGGAAGTGAAGACTACAGTATACCCTTGATATTTGTGATAGACAACACCTCAAGATAAATATGGAAATAGCATTATTCTTTATTAGCCAATGATGTCAGAGTCACTGGCAAAGTCAATATCTTATTTTAAAAGTCATGCCTAAAAATTCTGACTTTCTTCCTCACTTTCATTACCAGCATGCCCTACTAGCCAGCTTCCTTCTTAAAGATTTTTCACATAGAAACAACTTTTTCTCACTTTGAGAGGTACCACTGAGTAAAGAGCAGTTTGTGGCTGCAGCACTGAGTTGCTGATGCTGGATGGAGGGCCAGCCCTGCTCATTATCAAAGTTAATCATCCATGTACAACAGTTGCCCAGTGCATGATTTACATCTGTGCTTAGCATAATTACAAATCACAACATGTAATGGACTTCTGGGTTCACCTGTCAAAGTCACTAAGTTAAATCTATGAACAAAAACAAAAACAAAGCAAAACATCCCCTTGCCCAAGAATATGTTTACATTTTAAGAATGAATTAATCTACTAATAAATTATATAACATACACAGTAGACCATGATCAAAAATATATTTCATAAGAATGTTTAATTATATTCATAAACTCTCACTAGCGCTATGCTTTGTCAAAAAAATAGATGAGATTTTGCTTTTAAACTGTAACTGCATATATAATTTTTAGCATCATTATGGATTACTGATTAAAATAATCCTCATCCTGACAGAATGGAGAAAAATGAAAATTTGGGAGGCGTTTTGAGGATATTTAAATTACCAATGTTGAGAAGATGAGAACTCAGAATTTTAAAAGGGAAAAAAATTTGGTGAAATAAAATATCAGTTACTTAGGGGAGTCTTTATAAACTTCAAGCACTTCTCCTTTCTCCACTCACATGCCTAAGCTGACTAGCTGAGAACCATCCTTTTAGATTTCAGGTCAAAGGAATATATCACAATGGACATCATTCTCAGGGATGTGATTCATGATGTGCATGTAGGTGTGAGAATATTATAGCCCCCAGAACTTGGGGCAATGGCCACTTCTAGCACTGTTTTCAGTCACTATTACTTTCTTTCATTAACTGTAAAACAACGACAAAACAACATATGAAAGTGGAACCTGGTTTCAAAGAGAATTAACTCACTTTTTGTGAAGGAATTCTCCAGCTGCCACAGCAACAGGGCGATGTGCTGAGTATACCAAGTGGTAAACATTTTCACAGTCTTCATTGGAAAGAGCTTCTTCACTTCCACTGAAAAATTCAGAAAGTAACACTGAGTCAAAAATATTTACTGTCAGCTCTACCTTGATTAATATTTTGTAAGGTTCTTTATAAAAGCTCAAGCATGCTGACTTTATTTTCCTCTCTTTTTAGTCTGACTTTGAAAATAATATTTCTCTTTAACTATAAAAAACACTTAATTGTTATATAAAATTCAGAAAATACAGATAACACAAGAAAATAAAATGTCCACATTTCTTCCCATACACACCTATGGACAATGAGTATTAGTACCTTGGAATATATATTAGCCCAGTTTAGCTCAATTTCTTTAAATGTGCATAAGATTTTTGTTAATAGGCACTGGTCATGTATTTGCCCCTGTTTTACAGAGTTAAATTATTATTTTACTATGTAACTCTTTCCAGAACTGTCTATTTTAAATTATAGTTTATCACAATATTTACAATACTATTTAGTCTTCTTCCTATGTAAAATGGATTCACTAGTCATAACCACTCCTCTATTAACACAAATTTCCCACCTTTCTATTCATGTATTCTTAAAGTTTGAACCTTTTCTTGGTTTGCTGGAATGTATCTTTAAGTACTTTTTTCCCAAAGAGGGAACATCTAGTTCCTGATTATTAACATGATTAAAAATGTCTGACAGGATTATAGATTAATGACTAGATGACTACAGAATTCTTGGGCTGTACAGGTTCTTGACAAGATGTAGGGGTATAAACTCATTCTCTGGAGATGCCTAGAGGTTAGGAGGAGATCGAGGGATCTGACAAATATAAATTAGAATGACCTTTGCAGTAGAATAAGGTAGCTGCATCACAGTATAAGGGAGAAACTTTAGTTCTCAATGAAAAAGAGCTGAATATCAAGGATGGGAGACAGAAGCATTTTTTAAAGTACACTTTTTTCCCCCTCTCAACAAGGCCTAAGTTTTAACCTCTTCACTTAATTACATGTATATCATCAACTCAATTAGCTAATACCCTCAGGATAAAGTTAAACTCATAGGAAAAAAATTTAACAAGATATCTCAGTAATCTAAGCTCATAAGTGAAAGGAAAGTAATCTATACCAAAAGAAGAATTAACAGATGCAGAGAAAAAGAATTTAAAGATGGTATAACAGGATGTTAAAGGTGAATTAACTTGTCGTTTTGGGGAAGTTCTGGTAGAGAGCCCACAAGCCAAGAAAAATAAAGCCAGATCATTTCATGCAATGCTGTAAGAGGATGGAGAGTTAGTTTTGTGAACCTTAGCTCATTTCTCACCAAAATAATATATAAGTAGACATTAGGAGATTGAGCAATATAATGAGTAGAAATCCATACTTCTTCCATGTTTCCTTTAGGCCAGATATGGAATACTTAAAGGGAGCCAGCCTGGATAGTTTTAAAAGACATTTTGCCCAACAAGACCACCTAAAGGGCAAGCAACTCAAACAGAGGAAACCTGAAAGTCAGGTGCTGAGTCACACAGTAAATAGCCAGAGGAGGCACTGTCCATTCTGGGGAACTTCCCATTGTCACAAATACCTAGAGTGGGGATGAGACAGGAGGGAAAGGGACAGGACACAAAATGCTAGATAATGAAGAAGGGGAACAGCTGTTGGGATGCTAAGATAGGCTAGAACCAGCTCAAACCAAGGTGACTTTGAGAATAGTTGGGTCACTGACCTTTAGCTAATTATACCTTCGTTGAAATACTAAAAATCACTCCCTCTTACACCATGACAGTTCCGAGGAGGACCATAAAAGGTCAAAAAGTAGGCAGTGGTCCAATTCTTGGGAAATCCCCACCCTCCACCAAAATAGCAAGAATATTCCTCCCACTCAGCCTATGAAATTACTTAACCCATAAAAACCTATGACCCCATGCACCTGGGCAAATCTCACCTTCCCAGAAGCCCTGTGCCCTGGAGCCGCTCTTGCCTTCTGAGACAGACCTCATTCTGCCTATAGAATGTGTATCTCTCTAAATAAACTTGCTTTCCCTTTACTATGGTTCGCTCCAGAATTCCTTCCTGTGGGAAGCCAAGGACCCTCACTTGGAGGTCCATCCTAAGGACTTCTGTGGGTTCCAGGATGACATCTCCCTCTCCTGCAAAAGGGAGAGCTCTCTGAGGAATCCATAAAAGGACCAATGTACCTAATGAATTATTAGGTCATCTGACACAGCTGGGGGGCCATAACTATACTTTTATATAAGACATGTTTTGCCCTTATTTCCTCCAATGAAAACAGAAAAAAACCTTAAAAATAGACTTTTGAAACTAGCCAAACCATTTTCTAAATTCATGATGAAAGTATGATTTTTTTTAGCCAAACAAGGTCTTAGATGGTTTGAAAATACTCTTTAAGGAAGTAAACTAGCCTGAAAAGACAATACTGGAGGAGTCTATGAGAGAATTACTCTTCCTTGGAAGTAAGGGAAGAAGTAATATCAAAGCAAAGTTTACTCTTGTCTAAATAGCAATTACTGAAACTAAATAAAAAAGGAAGCAAAAAAAACCAAAAAAGGGTAAAAAAGTAATCCTTAACAATAGATTTTTTTTTTTGCATTACGCGGGCCTCTCACTGTTGTGACCTCTCCCGTTGCGAAGCACAGGCTCCGGATGCACAGGCTCAGTGGCCATGGCTCACGGGCCCAGCCGCTCCGCAGCATGTGGGATCTTCCCGGACCGGGGCATGAACCCGTGTCCCCTGCATCAGCAGGTGGACTCTCAACCACTGCACCACCAGGAAAGCCCAACAATAGATTTTAAACTCTAGACAATTCCAATGAAAAAGACAAGTGGTTGGAGTGTGGGTATTTTTTGTTCAAGGGAAAGACATTGATAAGCTTGTGAAATTTACAAGTAAACTATAACTAGGGGGCATAATAATTTAAAATAGAATTGAAAAGGAAAAAATTCTTCATAAATGACAAGGAAGAATGAGATGTAAGGATAAAGTGAATATTATCAGAAGATGTACGAATCATGAATAGAGAGGTACTGATCTATATACTCTGAAGTATACCAAGCAACAACCGAAAAGGAAAGACAAGTGAACAATAGTAGTTCAAGACTTTAACACATCCTTCTGAAAAAGTAGACAAAAATAAGCAAAGGTATAGATAATTTGAATGACACTAAATAAATTCAAAGTAATGAATATAAATAACTATATACACAACACAGATATGTATTGTTTCTAAACATACTTAGAAAATTCAGAAAATTGACCAAAGTACTCAGAACACATTCTCAAATAATACAATAAAATAGAAAGAACAGCTTTAAACAATCTGATCTAGGGAGAACAAAAATTACTACTGAATAATTTTGATTAAACTGAAAATCATAAAGGTAATCAAAATACTTATCATTGATTGTCTATGAAAATATTCTATGTCCAAATTTTTAGGAGACTAGTAAAGTAGTACTTAAAGGTATATTTGTTACTTTAAATACTATTGTTCAAAAACAAGAAAGAAATAGCTAAAAGGAGCTAGTTCTTTGAAAAGAACAGTAGGATGGACAAACCTCTGCCATGACTGATCAAGAAGAGGATACAAATAAAATGAACGGTGTAAATAACAAAAGAAATAATAAAGTTTTATGAATAAAAATATCATAAGCTATCAAATAATAAAGTTGAAAACTGTGATAAAACTGATATACTATAAAAATCATATGAAAAGCCAAAATTATTACAAGAGGAAATAAAGGTTAACTTAGATAACCACTGAAGAAGTAGAAATGGTAATCAAAGACCTTTCTCTCAAAAGAAACTTAAAGGCTTTCCTGGTGGCGCAGTGGTTGAGAGTCCGCCTGCCGATGCAGGGGACACGGGTTCGTGTCCCGGTCCAGGAAGATCCCACATGCCGCGGAGCGGCTGGGCCTGTGAGCCATGGCTGCTGAGCCTGTGCGTCCGAAGCCTGTGCTCCGCAACGGGAGAGGCCACAACAGTGAGAGGCCTGCGGACCACAAAAAAAAAATAAAAATAAAAAATAAATAAAATAAAATAAGGATAAAAAAAATGTATTTTGATAAATATCAACATCGAGAAGCTGACATACCAATAGCCAAATCATAAAAATAGAATAGCTTGGTGAACAACTTTGAAAAAAAAAAAAAAAAAAAAAAAGAAACTTAAAACTGACATGGCTTTAACCAAAGAATTCTCTCAAAATTTCAAGGAGGAATTAATCTGTCATAGCAAATTTATTTCAGAACAGAAAAAGGGTGAGAAACTACTGAAGATATTTTACAAACAGTATATATCTTGATTTCAAAGTTGGGTAAGGAACAAAAAAAATTATGTCAAATTTACATACAACACAGATGTGAAAATCCTAAATAGGATATTAAATATAACATTGCATTTAAGCAAAATACAATGAAAACAAATATGTCATGTTCAAACAGGATTTATTCTAGAAATGCATGGGTGTAAATTACCATTAGACAAATCTACCAATTTTATTCAGGCTCAACAATGTATGAAAGGAAAATCCCAGAAAACTCAGAATACAAAAGAACTTCTATCATATCAAAAACCTATCTCAGAAATAACTTTAGATGCCTTCCTAGAACAAGAACAAATAAATCCACTATCAGTGATACTTTCATAGTCTTCAAAGTCCTGGCTAATAGAAGTAAACAAGAGAATGAAACAAAAGTTTTAAGGTTAGAAAAGGAGAAGACAGAACTGAAATTGTCTGCAGATCATATAATAATCTACGTAGTAAATTCAATACAATCAAACCGTCAACATGGATAAAAGTTCTAATAGGCTGCACATAAAAGACCAACATAAAAATTAAATGTTTCCTTGCCTTAGCAATAACTAAGTAGAAAATATTTTTAACACTAAATAGTAATCAAATAACAATAAAACCATACAGTATTTAAGAATTAACCTAGTAAATAATGTACAATACCTCTAGGAAAAAATTTAAACCTTATATAAAGACCTAATGAGATCTAAATAAAGCAATACATCATTTTTATGTATAAACAATACATAATTGTAAAAAATTCCATTCTCTCCTAAATTTTTCACAAAATTAAATGCAGTTCTTTGTTTTGGCCATGCTGTGCAGCCTATGGGATCCCAACCAGGGATCGAACCCGTGCCCCCTGCAATGGAAGCGTGGAGTCTTAACCACTGGACCGCCAGGGAAGTCCCTAAATGGAGTTGTAATATTTAAACTCCCAACCAAAGTTTCTGAGGAATTAGACAAAAGTACTTTAAAAATTCATAAAGAAGAAAAAACAAATCCACAAGTAGCTAAGTGGATTTTAAAAAGAAAGACAAAGAAGAAGGAACAAACCACTAAGAGGCCATATTTATAACATACAACATATACTAGAGTATAAAGCCACAATAACAAAGAATATGGTAGTAGAGCAGAAAGAGGTAAAAAGAGATCAAAACAACAACAGACCCTGGCATACATGATGTTTGGTGTATGACAGATATAGCCTCACAAAGTGGGGAGGGGAGGATTTTTAATGACTTTGCCGGCACTTGCATTCTCTCACATAGATTCTTCCTAGTTTTTAGTCAAAGCTCCATAGATGAAACTAACTATTCCTATTTTAACATCTCTATCATATTAATGACACAATTTAAATGCCTTATTTCCTTTCTCCTACTTCTATACCATTCCAAAGAAGCCTATTTGAAAAACCTATCCCTTTGAAGCCTTCTCTCTCTTTAAACAGAAGTATGTTACTTCTCTGATACTGCATAAAAGAACTTTTATGTAAAGAAAATAGACAATATTCAAAATAAAAAACAAAGAGAAAACAAAACATTTTGTTTCAAACCTAACCTTAAAATGTGAAAGTAAAACCTGAAGTGATAAGAATATATATTAGGGTTATATATGCGAAGTACATCAATAATGCTGGGAAAAAACATTAATATATTAGCAGATTAAATTAAAATATTATACTTACTGAAGTATCAGAGTAACCAATCGAATAGCTTCCACAGCAACATCATATTCCTTATCAAGTGTCATTGATACAATGCGATCCTGAAGAAAAGTTATACATCAAACCAACCACGAACAGAAAGTAAGTGGAGACAGATCTGAGGTAATGCCTTTGGGGGAGTTCATGGAAGACTAATGATAGATTAGTCTAATGATGATTAGATTAAATGGAAAGCTTTACTATTGAAACCATATTATCATAGTCCTAGGCACACACCAGGAGGTGTTATAAATGTTTATAATATAAAATCTTTTTCATCAACTGGCATTCTCTAACAGAGACAAACCTGACCTTGCAAAATTAATATAACTATAAAAAAGCTGTCTATGAAAAAAATCTTATTTTAAGCAGGTGAGCCTTCTATTGAAGGTAATGAATAAGAACTCATGTTGGTAATATCTTTTGTAAAGCAGAGATTCATCTATTTAATACAGGTTCATTTAAAGAATATGACCTAAACACTTGTTATGGTAATGTCATTTGCTAAACTAGCTAAAACGAGCATTTTTAAAGTGAAAAAGAAAATAAGCTAAGCATTCTTACCTTGAATCGGTTAGTGAATAGCTCCAATTTGGGGAATAATTCTCTATTGGTATACAGACTTTGTAGAGCTTTCAAACACTTCAGCCTGACTTCTCCTTGCTTCAGAAATACAAACAAAAACACAACAGAAGCAGTCAATTCTATGCCACAAAAGTTGAAAAGATTTTCAAGTCTGTATGAAGACTAAAGTCATTTTCAGCGTAATCATTTAATTTATTTCATATTGTAATTCAACATAAGGTGGAACCAAGCAATTCTATTTGCACTTACATTTAATTAAAAATGCATTAAAAATCCCTTAGTTACTTGAGAGCAAGCTACACCTTTTTCAAATGTGTATCAACTCTGGTTCAACATGAAATACTTCCCACATTATACTGTGGCACTTTGAGAGAATTTTTGACCTATGATTTTAATTAAAGAAGGGTATGTTAATTTGTCCTTCCTGTAGAAAAATCTAATTTCATATTAAAGGGTCATCGTTTATTCATTTCACAAATATTTACTGGATACATTTTACTTTCCAGAAAGAGCAGTTAAGAAAACATGATAAAGGGAAGAATGTTTAAAAACAGAGGCAAAATGATAGAGTGATGTGTCCTGGGGCTGCTATTTACTAGGGAAATATAATAAAATCATTAACTTGGAGTAGAAGGTGTTGGTGATCAAAGTGCATTCCGGGTCATCTAGAAATTTAGCCAACTCTCAAATGATTAAAAAGAGAACAAAGTTTCTGTGTTCAAAAGGCAACATGCTGGGGACTTCCCTGTGGTCCAGTGGGTAAGACTTCACGTTCCCAATGCAGGGGGCCCGGGTTCGATCCTTGGTCAGGGAACTATATCCCACATGCCACAACTAAGAGTTCGCATGCTACAACTAAGAGTTCGCATGCTGGGACTGAGTCCACGTGCTGCAACTAAGAAGGCTCCATGCTGCAACTAGGAGTCCGCATGCCGCAACTAAGAAGCCTGCATGCCGCAACTAAGAGTCCACACGCCCCGACTAAAGATTCCCGCATGCCCCAATGAAGACCTGTGGTAGCCAAAAAAAAAAAAAAAAAAAAAAGCAACACGCTGTAACAGTAGGAGTCCAAGTTTTGGAACCAGACAAAGCTAGATTTCCAATTCTATAGCTTAGTAGCTACATGAGAGATGACAAGTATATTAATCACTCTGATACTCAGTTTTCTCATTTATAAAATATGATACCGACTTCATATGGTTGTTATAAAATTTGAATGCTGGTAAAAGTTTTAACAACTAGCTCTGGGGGATGGGGCCCTGAATTGTTGCACTTACAGATTTGTGTGATGTGATTATTCCCTCCATGGCCAATTTCAAGCTACCAATGATACTGAACTCATATAAGTGAATGGATGTACATAATCACTTTCTTGAAAGCTGATTCAAGGTAGCTTGAGCACACCACTGAATGAGATAATGCTTGCTGGTAAAGTCTCTAGCACACAGGAGATACCTGTGGTAGATGCTGTTGATGCCCCGCCCAGATGTCCAAATCCTAATATACAAGGCTAATCTTCCTGCTTCTTCCTGTATTGACAGTTAATGGCGCTTATCTGCATCTTTCTCTGGAGAATTGACCATGGCTGAAAAGAACCACCTGGTACAAAGATTCCTATGCTCCACCTTGCCTCTCCTGTCCACACCCTTTCCCTCCTTCAGGATGAGGCTCATAGCCAGTGGGGAATGATACAGGAGGGTAAAAGAGCCCACCCTCCTTGCCTCAGGACAGTACAACCTCTGAGGTGCAATTTATTTTTCAAAATTCCTTCTGAGATGATGCTCAGACAAAATTTCTTCTGAAACCACATTTCTGTTAGTGTGTCTCCTGCTTAATCCTATATTCCTCACTTTCTTAGAGGCTTCTCAGGAGAATACAAACTTCAATGTATCACTAGCACAAAAATCTGACTAAGGCTGGGCTTCTAAGGAATGTGACCTGAACAGTTGGTACCAAGAGTAGTCCTAAGAAGCAGACCTCAATGATGGGATTCTGAGGTTGGATCACTTGAAGGAAGGACTACTATGAGGAAGGACTCAATTTCTGGTTGTAAGTGAAGTTAACGATAGTCTCTGACACAGAATAGCAGCCATTTGCTAATTCACCTGCAGGTGAATGGAGATGTGCACTTAGCTTGTACAACATGCCAAGCATTTGAGGGATGAGGGTAGTTAATAACTATAAGGACTATGGACTAAGAACTATGGCTGTCACTGAGATGCTAAACAGAGAAAATGACAGGCTAATTAATCACCAGTTTAAATCAACAACTGGCAACATTTAATGAGATCCTTATCTCCTGCAGATAAAGAGCTGAACATATTGAAGACCAGACCCAGAACTCAATTTTAAGGGTGGCAGAATTTAAGGGACTTTGCATCCCAGGCAAGTCTATGCCAAAATCAGGGCCATATAGGAAACAAGTGCAAGTTCAAAGAATAACTGGTGGATGCAGCTGATAACCTTCAACTCCAAGTTTCCCATGAACTTGTGGGTCTGCAAATAAGTTTCATGTTAGAGGGTAGCATGCCTCCTCCACCCACCCCTCCCCTCGAATATATGGAAACCTCAAGCGAAGCAAGTACCTTAAGGACAATGCTAGTAGCCCTCCTCATGCTCTATACTAACCTTCCCTTGTAGCTCCAAGCTAAGGTCAAATTTCAGCATAGCCCAAATGGGGAAGTACTGGGTCTGCTAAAGGAGGAGAAGGATTATATGCTATAGGTGCTGCAGGAATGGGCCAACTTGAACCAGTAAGAACCAAGAGAGTGTCTGCTGAAGGTACTGGACTGGGGAATGGGAATATCAAACAGGATACGAGAGAGTTTCTGGATATAGGGCACTCTCCCTTGCCTCAGGATTTAAGGCCCATGGAAATGGCCTAACGCATTGCTGGATGACTCCTGGAAAAAGCAACGTTGCATATTAATGAAATAAGAGATCCGAGAATCGTGGCAGACTATGAAGAAAGGCATTTAAAACACAGTAAAGTAAAGCATGCCATAAAGGATCTGTTGTATAAACTCAGAAGACCTACTAGTTGAGTATGTTCCTCAGGAGGGCCCAGAGAATATTGTTTACCAAGGCAATAAAGAAAAGACTGGTGATGGGGGCACAGGCATTGCTGAGAAACTCCATAGCAGCTGTATTCTGTAGGCTAGAGCTGGCAATAGGAGATACTCAAACAGAATTTGGCTTCCAGTATAATGAAGATGATGAGATCACAGAACAGCAGAAAGAAGGTAGCATCACCTAACTAGTAGATGCAAGGTGGGCATAATAATTATAATGGGCAGCAATGTTGAAGAGCAGCCCATGGGGATCTATGGAGATGGCTTACGAGATATGGTCTTCCTGGAGGCAAGATGTGGAAAGCCAACAGAAGTATTATGTAATATGTATCTATAATCACAAGAGATCAACAACAGATAAGCAAGACTAAAGACAGCTGACCCAAAGTAAAATCATAACCCCAGATGTAAGACAGCATGTAAGAAGTTTCCTTACTTGTAACTCTAAATTTAAAAACAAGGCCAGAAAAGATGAAATTACTCTATCCATTCAAGTTCACACAGCAAATTATAGGTAGAACAAAGACATCAGTCGAGTTTTATCTACACCTTGTCCAACGATGCCTCCCAATCAACTACTTCTCCTCCCATATCTTGGTTCTTTAATGTACCAAATCTTGGTACATTATAGGGACTTAATTAAATAACTTAATAATAATGTCTAACAATAACTTAGATGAAAAATCCACTTGTATTTTTGTTAATTTCTCTATTTGGGGGCTCTACTGTACTCTGAAGGTATTTCTACTACAAAACATAAATGTTTTGTCGTTTTGCTATTACACAAAAGCTTATTCAGATCTGAATGCTATTTAACAGTGCCTAACCCATAGCTGCTGCTCAATAAATATTTTTGAATGAATAACTATATAATATAAAAATAAGACAACAAACAAAAAAGAAACAGAAAAATAAAATAATTTGTTGAGGGAGAGAGCTGGGCATATTTGTCAGAGACACTAATCTATCAGCATTTTTGCAAAATTATTTTTGAAAAAACTGTTAAGAGCTATAAAAAGTATTGTGTAGCATAATGGCATCATTTCATAATGAGTTGTATTTTAAAGGGACAATTTTCATGCTTCTAGGAGAAAATGCTGATTGTTATTAAAATGCCTATGTATAATGTTAACACCACAATGGGAATAAATGAACCAAATTCAGGTGGCCTGTCAAAGAGTAGATGTGTTTGTATGTGGTGGGGTGAAGGGAGTACAGAGAAGATAGTCTTTGTTGTTATTTTTTGACAATTTTATTGAGACATATTTGACATGCAAAAAACTTCACGTTAGTTTGATGCATTTGGACATATGCATACATGCATGGTACTATTATAATCAAGGCAATAAACATACTCATCACCTCCAAAAGTTTCCTTTTAATACCTCCCCCCATTTTTCATTTGGTAAGAAGAGAAGTCTTGAGAGGGACATTGTTATGTACTATTAGGAAAGAGAGTCTTGTTCATGTAGTCTTTAGACCTCCACTTGGCTCCATAAGAACAGGCCTCAGCCTTGGAACACTCCCTTACCAAGAGATACAGTTGCCAACAAAAAACACCATGGCATGGTAGAATGAAAGGGCTAGGCAGCTGGCTCTGGGGGTGGGGTGGTGATGATGAACTGACTGATGTGCTGGCCTCCCTCTGGCCATATGGGGATAAATAGGGATATTGATAAATCTCTCTGTCAACACGGAAAAGCTGGTGCAATGCATGAGGGTGGAAATGTGAAATGGGTCCTAAAAAGTGTAGG
>NW_006785406.1:1308757-1332201 GCF_000442215.2 Lipotes vexillifer | reverse complement strand
GTAGGGAAAAAATAATCTGGGCTCTTGGTCACCTTTGAGCTCCCATTTCACCCCCGACCCCCAACTCTCAAGGTGTCTTAAGGGTCACAAATGATGTCTGACAGAAGTAAAGGGGTCCCATGAAGGAAATTTTACCTGATCCAGGTGGCTTACAGGCCTCAAATAAAACCTGTTTCACTCAATGCAAAACCACCTATGGCACTGCTGAAAACAAAAGTGTTGAAATGAAGTCCTTCTTTGAAAGTGAAATATGGAAACTGAAGAACGGATATGACAAGGAGCCAGGGGAGTCTCATACAGCCTGGTTGGTGCATCTGTTTGATGAAGGGGCACTGCAGACTTTAACTATCTAGGGCTGAATAACACTGTTAGGGATGGGGCCAAGATCTCTGGGTCCCCGTTGGGGACCAGAGGCCCTATACCCCTGTCAAGATAGAAGGGAAAAGGCGAGAGGGGAGCTAAACTTTTATGGGGCCTTTGGATACTGGTGCTCAAATGACAGGTCCCCATAGAGGTAGAATTAAAATAGTAGGTCTGGGAAGAATGTAGTTACCCATGGAAGACAAGTCCACATGTATTTGTGGATGAGATTCTTTGGACCATTTCAGGTACTGATGATCCTGGTTCCTACTATTGAATACGTAATAGGCATTAACATTTTGGCTGTGTACGGTACTGAAAACCACCATTGCCTCAAGCGGTATGTACCACAAAAAGGACAAATTCAAGCTTAATGGGCCAGCTGCATTCCTAGCCTGCTCCAGAGGTAGCCAAATCATGGTGTGTTGGTCAACAAAAATACTATCTACGGTGGGGAAAAGGACATCGCTCTGTTAATTCGAGACAATATGAGCAGCCCAATCTGGCCAGTAAGGAAGGCCTCCAGAGTTTGGAGGTTGACAGATTACCAAAGGATAAATGTAGAAGTTTCAGTTTTTGCCCTAGCAGTTTCTGATATTATCACCATCACTGAGACAGTGCAACCCATATGGAAAACAAGTATGCTGTTGACTGATCTGGCTAATGCCTTCTACCCGATCCCTTTGCAGAATGATGTCATGACCAATTTTTGTTCTCACTGAACAGCCTACAATATACTTTTACTGTACTCCTGCAGGGATACCTAAATTCTTCTGTAATATGCTACCAGAGGTCAGGGCTTGATCTTCAATAAGCTCAAGTACTACAGAAATTTTAGTCATCCCTTATATTAATGACACGGCTACAATGCTAATTTCATGGTGGCTACAGTGCTGCACTTAGTCACTGACAGAATGATTAGTACCAATTTGACTAAAATCCAGAGTCCAGGCCCTAGGCAGAGCAGGTGCAATTCCTAAGGCCCAAGATTCAAAGATGACATTATGGCATGGTTTACTGACAGCTCTGTGAAACTAAAGGCAGATGAGGTCTGCTGGGTTGCAGCTACCATCTGAACCAGTAAATGGCCATCTTTTGACTATCAGGTGTGGGCATTCCAATAGGTCAAGCTCTGCACTGTGGTAATGGCAGTGCAGGCCACCTCTACTACCATTCCTCGATACACTTTTCACCAACAAATGGGCTGTTGCCAATGACTTAGCCATCTGGTGAGGCAAATGGCAACTAAAAGACTGGACTATTAGTGGATCCCCCATATAGGGAAAAGAACTATGGCAGCAGCTTGCTCCCTGGGAAGAAAATAACATGTCACTTATGTAGATACTCATGGCAAAGGACCTTTTCTTTATTTTTAAATTTTTATTGAAGTTAAGTTGGTTTATAATTATTACTTTCAGTTGTACAACATACTGATTCAGTATTTTATAGATTTACCCACCATTTAAAGTTATAAAATATTGGCTGTATTTCCTATGTTGTACAGTACATCCTTATAACTTACTTATTTTATACATAGTAGTTTGTACCTCTTAATCCTTATCCCTATCCTGGCCCTCCCCACAGGTAACCACTAGTTTGTTTCCTATATCTGTAAGTCTGTTTGTTTTGTTATATTCACTCATTTCATTTTTTAGATATAACATATAAGGTGAAAATGCAGAATTTGTCTTTCTCTGTCTGACTTATTTCACTAAGCATAATACCCTCCAGGTCCATCCATGTTGTTGCAAATGGCAAAATTTCATTCTATTATATGTTTGAGTAATCTTCCATTTTATGTATGTATGTATGTGTGTATATATATGTATATATATATAAACATATACACACACACACACACACACACACACACACATACAATGTATATATACCAAATCTTCTTTATCCATTCATCTGTTGATGAACACTTAGGTTTCTTCCATATCTTGGCTACTGTAGATAATGCTGTTACGAACACTGGAATGCACATATCTTTTCAAATTAGTGTTTTCTTTTTCTTTGGACATAAAACTAGGAGTAGAATTGCTACATCACATGGTAGTTCTATTTTTAGTTTTTCTGAGAAACCTCCATACCGTTTTTCATAGTGGCTGTACCAATTTACATTCCCACCAACAGTGTATAAGGGTTTCATTTTCTCCACATCCTGGACAACATTTGTTACTTGTGGTATTTTTTATGACATCCATTTTGACAGGCGTGAGGTGATATCTCACTGTGGTTTTGATTTGCATTTCTATGGTGATTAGCAATGTTGAGCATCCTTTCATGTGCTTGTCTGCCATCTGTATGCATTCTTTGGAAAAATGTATATTCAGGTCTTCTGCCCATTTTAAAAGCAGGTTGTTTGGTTTTTTGATATTGAGTTGTATGAGCTGTTTATATATTTTGGATATTAACCCCTTATCTGCCGTATCATTTGCAAATATTTTCTCCCATTCAGTAGGTTGTCTTTTCATTTTGTTGATGGTTTCCTTTGCTTAAAAGATTTGCAAAAGCTTTTAAGTTTAATTAGGTCCCATTTGTTTATTTTTGCTTTTGTTTCCTTTGCCTTAGGAGACAGATCCAAAAAAATACTACTACAATTTATGTCAAAGAGTGTCCTGCCTGTGTTTTCATCTAGGAGTTTTATGGTTTCAGGTCTTACATTTGGGTCTTTAATCCATTTTGAGTTTATTTTTGTATATGGTGTGAAAAAATGTTCTAATTTCATTCTTTTACATGTAGCTATCCAGTTTTCCCAAACCACTTACTGAAGAGAGTGTATCTTCTCCACTGTACAGTCTTGCCTCCTTTGTTGAAGACTGACTGTATGTGCATGGGCTTATTTTTGGGCTCTCTATTCTGTTCCATTGAACTGTGTGTCTGGTTTTGTGGTAGTACTATACTGTATTGATTACTGTAGCTTTCTAGTGTAGTCTGAAGTAAGGAAGCTTGATACCTCCAGCTTTGTTCTTTTTTCTAAAGATTGCTTTGGCTATTCAGGGTCTTCTGTGATTCCATATATGTTTTAGGATTATTTGTTCTAGTTATGTGATAAATGTCATGGGTATTTTGATAGGGACTGCAATCTGAAGATTGTTTTGGGTAGTATAGCCATTTAAACAATATTAATTCTTCCAATCCAAGAACAAGGGATATCTTTTCATTTTTTTGTATCATCTTCAGTTATTGTCATCAATGTTTTATAGTTTTCAGAGTACAGGTCTTCCATCTTGCTTAAGCTTATTCCTAGGTATCTTATTCTTTTTGATGCAATTTTAAAAAGTTTTTATTCAAGTACAGTTGATTTACAATGTTGTGTTAGTTTTAGGTGTAGAACAAAGTGAATCAGTTATACATAAACATATATCCACTCCTTTTTTAGATTCTTTTCCCATATAGTCTGTTATAGAGGATTGAGTATAGTTCCCTGTGCTATACAGTAGGTCATTATTAGTTATCTATTTTATATATAGTAGTGTGTATATATCAATCCCAGTCTTCCAATTTATCCCTCCCCCACTTACCCCCTGGTAACCATAAGTTTATTTTCTACATCTGTAACTTTATTTCTGTTTTATAGATAAGTTCATTTGTACCCTTTTTTAGAGTCCACATATAAATGATATCATATGATACTTGTCTTTCTCTGTCTGACTTACTTCATTCAGTATGGCAATCTCTAGGTCCATCCATGTTGCTGCAAATGGCATTATTTTGTTCTTTTTTATGGCTGAGTAATATTCCATTGTATATATATACCACATCTTCTTTATCCATTCCTCTGTCGATGGACATTTAGGTTGCTTCCATGTCCTGGTTACTGTAAATAGTGCTGCAATGAACACTGTGGTGCATGTATCTTTACAAATTATGGTTTTCTCTGGATATATGCCCAGGAGTAGGATTGCTGGGTCATATGGCAGCTCTATTTTTAGTTTTTTAAGGAACCTCCAGACTGTTCTCCACAGTGGAGGTACCAGTTTACATTCCCACCAACAGTGTAGGAGGGTTCCCTTTTCTCCCTCTCCAGCATTTATTGTTTGTAGATTTTTTGATGATGGCCATTCTGACCAGTGTGAGGTGATACCTCACTGTAGTTTTGATTTCCATTTCTCTATTAGTGATTTTGAGTATCTTTTCATGTGTTTTTTAGCCATCTGTATGTTTTCTTTGGAGAAATGTCTATTTACATTCTCTACCCATTTTGTGACTGGGCTGTTTGTTTTTTGGATATTGAGCTGCATGAGCTGTTTGTATATTTTGGAGATTAATCCCTTGTCAGTTGTTTTGTTTGCAAATATTTTCTCCCATTCCAAGGGGTGTCTTTTCGTCTTATTTAAGGTTTTGCACAGCCTTTGCTGTGCAAAAGCTTTTAAGTTTAATTAGGTCCCATTTGTTTATTTTTGTTTTATTTTCATTACTCTAGGAGGTGGATCGAAAAAGATGTTGTGATTTATGTCAAAGAGTGTTCTGCCTATGTTTTCCTCTAAGAGATTTATAGTATCTAATTTCATTCGTTTACATGTAGCTGTCCAGTTTTCCCAGCACCACTTATCGAAGAGATTGTCTTTTCTCCATTTTATATTCTTGCCCCCTTTGCCATAGATTAGATGACCACACGTGCATGGGTTTATCTCTGGACTTTCTATGCTGTTCCATTTGATGCAATTTTAAATGGGGTTGTATTCTTGCTTTCTCTTTCTGATGGTTCATTACTACTATATAGAAAAGCAACAGATTCCTGTATATTAATCTTGTGTCCTGCAACTTTACTTAATTCATTTATTACTTCTAATAGTATATTGGTGGTCATTTTAGGGTTTTCTATATATAGTATCATGTTATCTGCAAACAGTGACAGTTTTACTTCTTCCTTTCCAATTTAGATGTCTTTTATTTCTTTTTCTTCTCTGATTGTCATGGCTAGGACTTCCAATACTATGTTAAATGGAAGCGGCAAGAGTGAGCATTCTTGTCTTCTTTCTGATTTTAAAGGAAAAGCTTTCAGCTTTTCACTGTTGAGTATGATGTCAGCTGTGGGTTTGTCATAAACGGCCTTTATTATGTTTACATATGCTTCCTTGATATCAACTTTGATTAGAGTGTTTATCATGAATAGGTGCTGAAATCTGTCGAATGCCTTTTCTATATCTATTGAAATGATGATGTGGTTGTAGTCTCCATTTTGTTAATGTGGTGTATTACATTGACTGATCTGTGGATATTAAACCATCCTTATAGTAAATCCCAGTTGATCATGGTGTATGATCCTGTTTATATATTGTTGAATTAGGTTTGCTAATATTTTGTTGAGAATTTCTGCATCTATATTCATCAGAGATATTGGTCTGTAATTTTCTTTTTTTTGGTAATATCTTCATCTGGTTTTGGTATCAGGGTAATGGTGGCCTCATGGAATGAATTCAGAAGTGTTCCTCAATTTTTTGTAATAGTTTGAGGATAGATAGTAGCTCTTCTTTACATGCTTGGTAGAATTCCCCTGTGAAGCCATCGGGTCTTGGACTTTTATTTGCTGGGAGCTTTTTGATTACTAATTCAATTTCACTACTAGTGACTCGTCTGCTCAGATTATTTCTTCCAGATTCAGTCTTGGAAAAGTGTACGTTTCTAGAAATTTACCCATTTTTTTCTAGGTTTCCAATTTGTTGGTATATAACCGTTCATAACATTCTCTTATGAGTTTTTTGTATATCTGAGTATCAGCTGTAATTTCTCCTCTTTCTTTTCTTATTTTGTTTATTTGGGTTCTCTTTTTTTCTTAACGAGCCTAGCTAAAGGCTTATCAATTTTGTTTATGTCTGCAAAAAACTAGCAAGGTCTCTAGTTTTGGGGGGTCTCTATTTTTATATTTCCTCTCTGATCTTTATTATTTCCTTCCTTCTGCTGACTTTGGGCTTTGTTCTAACTCCTTCAGATGGTAGGTTAGGTTGTTTGTTTGAGATTTTTCTTGTTTCTTGTAGGCCTGTATCACTCTGAGAGCTGCATTTCTGCATCCCACAGATTTTGGCAAGCTGTATTTTTATTTTCATTTGCCTTGAGGTGTTTTCTGATTTCCTCTTTAATTTCTTTATTGACATTTTTGGTTCTTCTTTTAGTAGCATGTTTTTGTGAAGGACCACATGCTTGTGTTTGCAAAGGAACTTTTAAAATAAAAACATAAATGGAACTCTTGTCAATCAAGTTTGTGCCCCGTGGGCTGCAACAATTGCCTGGTGGGTACATCTATGGAAAAAGGAGTCTACTTCAGATGCAAAAATGGGCCAGAGCCCAAGAGATAACCCAGAAGTCTAAGGATGTAGTACAATCTTGTGATTCTTGTCAATATACTCAAATCATCCAGAGAGAAGAACTGAGACACATTAACCAAGGACTGGGACTCACCTGGATCTGGCAGACTGTTCACATCAAACCCCTGACCATCAGCCACAGGCAAAAATGATACCTCACTGCCATAACACCTAGTCAGGCTATTGTATAGCTACTCCAGTCTGGCATGTGGATGCTGAAACTATCATAGCTGTCCTTGAATAAAATTTATGTCATATTTTTGGATACCCCATGGGACTTCACTCTGACCAAGGAACATCCTTAACTGCCCAAGCAAGGCAACAATGGGCACACTCTCAGGGACTATGGCTACTAAACACTCCAGTGCAAGGAAAACAGGCACTGCAACACACATTGGGAAATACTGAGTTTGGCTGTGGTGGAAGTGGACTAGGCAGCCATGTGCTTAGGCTGTGCCTGCAAAATCACAATCTCAACATGTCATTCATTCTTCTTTTATCCCGTTGGAGTGTACGTCTTTGGGGTGATCTGCAGTTCTGCCTACCACTGTACCCCAGACAGGGCCCCTTGACTCTAGTCTGGATATGATACTTACCTTGGGGAACCTTCCTCCTATGGGATACCACAAAGGTGGGAGATGAAATCAAGTAGTATCAGGGTGCTAGCGAGGGTCTTTCTAGTAGTACTGGGCACAGTGACGCTTTCAATCAGGTGGGTGACGTTAACAGACACGTCAAGTTTGTGCAGTCCTTCCCTAGACTGGCCAACTGAGGCCAAAAAGTTTGTGTCAAGCCACAAAGGCACTGGGTGCCCACAGAGGAGGTAACATCTGGCTTGGGTTGCAATACCAGGGCAGCTAGTATCACAAGCAGTAGACCAGAGTAGCTCTGGCCTGAGAAGATTCATGAAGTGGGAGAGGAGTAGAAACATTAATCTTTCCTCTTCTCACTCCTACAGAATCATCTGCTGTGCCTGTTACAACAACAGCCATAGTCAGAGGAGGCAAACTTAAACAATGCTGGGATCTGTCATCACAGAATGAATTCCTTCTCGTTCCGCATTCCCACTGTAATGGCCTGGCTGACACAAAACTGCTCAGAACTTCCTCAAGTTGTCAATGGGTTAAATAGCTGGGTCACTCCTTTGATACAGGCCCAGATGCAGGCATGCTCCGGAGTCCCTTACTTTAATATTTCCTATGACGTGACAGAAAAAAAACCCTGCACAAGAATGCTTATTACTGATCTATACTGACATTTTGGACTTGGATGCCCAGTATGTTAACTTTTATCTCCCTGCAGCCACATGGTAAAAGCAAGCCAAGGCTGTATATAACTGGACTAGTCAGCATTATCAGAACAAAATCCCTGACATGTGTCCCCTGCACCCCTCAGGGTTATGTATTTCTCTGTAGACCCCAATGGGCAATAGAATGTCTGCCTCCAGGGGAAGGATTGTTGCCTCAGAGTTCTAAGGCTGACTGTCCATGTCAGCAACTGCAGAGCGGGCTGAAAAGGACCCCTTCTGCTGATGTACTACAAAGTGGCTCACAGTATCCTCCTGGGAAGACAAACTAACCACTGGTTTCATTCTGCTATCCAAATTCTAATACTGGGAATAGGTATGCAGGCCCTAGAAAAAAATGGTGTACAACCTGTCCTCAACCATGGCAGAAATAGCTAACACTACTGCCCAAGCCAACCAAGCCAATGAGACTCACTGAACTCACTAGTCAAGGTGGTGATGGATAACTAAATAGCCCTCAATTACCTGCTGGCAGAACAAGGTGGTGTTCATGTTATTGTCAGCATTTCTTACTGTGTATACGTCAACAATTTGGGGAAGTTGAAAACTGAGCTGATGAACAACCATTCTCAGGAGGGATGGTTATCAGCTGTACACACACAGTCTCCCCAAACTCACATTTTGACTTCTTTAGCTGGCTTAATCCATGTTGAAGACCACCCTCTAGGGTGGCTTGACTGTCTTCCTGGGTCTGGCTCTCCTAACTGGCCTGGTAAAGTGCTGTTTCCTAATGACAGGAAGGCTCTATGAGCACTCCACATCCAAACAGATTGTTCTGGGACCCTGGTGAACCCAATTCTGCCTTCAAGTTTGGGGTGGGTGATTGACATGCTTTATCTGCCATGTCAGTGGTCGAGCAGGGGTGAGGGGTAGACTGTTGGGAAAGGCAGTCTCCTGTACAGTGTTTTGACCCACACTTGGCTGCACAGGAAGAGGCCTTGGGTCTGGAATACTTCCTTATCAAGTGATAAGAGTCTTCATGGACTGTGCTGGGTTTATCACCTTGTGTGGGAATATCACTCCCGTTTTAGACTCAGTGTGTCTTCTTTTGTTCTGCTTAAGTGTATGCATCATATGGCACCTGGCCAACCCCACTATTAAATCTGTCCCCTGAGAGGACAGAATAGGGTCCTCAGTTCTGTGGCACAAGAGGGGTGCATGCAGGGCAACTGCTCTGTGTTGACTGCTGGACCATGGGGGACTGACACTGCTGAAGCTAATCTTGCTCTGTCCCTTCTCCATATGAGTAAAGCATTGTTCCATCCAATGCTTGACTGTGTTGTGTTTTCCTTGGTGATCAGTATGCAGTGGGCAAATAATTTGAACTTCTACTTCTAGTGATCGGCAACAGATGTCATTTGCTTGACATATACAGAGCTAAAAGGTTTTTGGTAAACTTGAGAAACAGAATATGGGATGAGTGAACACAAAGATGAGGAAATGAAATGGACTAACTGAAAATAAATCCTACCCAAGCACTGAGATTTTGATATAAGCAATCAAGCATTTGCAAGAAAGTAGAAGAATTGCACACATAAGCTAAAAGCAAAAAACAGTACAGTCATATTTACAAACTGGAAAGGACAAAGAAAGGTAATCTATTGTCATGAGCATAAATACAAAAAGAGAGTAAGATACTTAGTGCAGAGCACAGAGATTACTAAAGCTGTATCTAAATTAGACCTATTCTGTGTCACCCTCAATGTCAGAACTAAAACCAATGGGTAGGAATTTAGAAATAAGTTTTGGTCAACAGAAAGATGAACTGAATTTCTAATAACTCCTTTAGCTGTTAGAGATTGTCCGTCTTTCTAATGACCAAAATTTAATACTGTAGAACTTATACAAATTGGCAGTATGAAAAAAGTTTGTCTTATTTATAGGAGGGTAGCCTAGGTTATAATCTCTAAAATTCTAAAATCAAGACAGAAAGTATATCAAATCATTATGTTGTATACCTTAAACTAACACAATGTTAAATGTCGATTATATCTCAACAAAAATGGAAAAATGCAATTGATAATTAAAATGTAATTTTTTAAAAAATGAGAAGAAATATTATCAGCTCATTTGAAAATGCACAGGATGAGTCTGAAGACAGAGGCTACAGCCTATACAATGAACACTTTCAACCAGATGATTGAGAGAAAGGAAATTACTTTAATCTTCAGAGAAAAAAAGTACAAGGTGATCAGAAAGGGAATGACAAAAAGGAAAGTTTAGAAATAAATATTTAATACTTACACTCTTTTCTAAGTAAAGCAATTGGAGATCACAGGAGAGGTTTATAAAATCATCCTATCGAAAACATTACTTACTCCTTAAATCATTTTATCAACAACGTACAAGAGAAACCTACCTCTTCCTTTATCTGGAAAGAGGATTTCTACAGACAGACACAGTTTAGTGATTTGTTTTAAATTGATGTTTGTTTATTTTTTGATAAGCCACATCAAATCGGTGTTTTCCCCAGAATTTGTGGACATACATAAGTTCTGTTAAAACTGGTAATTGTTACTGTTATTGAAATTCAGTAGAATACTCTATTAGGGAGGTGAGGAGAGGAGGAAAACTGGTATGGTAGTAGTAGGGAATAAAAATGAAAGACTTTAAACTTATTTCTCCTAAAAAGCTTGTCTGCTTGGATTTAGTAGTATGGATATGCCTGCATGAGGGCACAAGGTGTAATTCTAATATCTCTCACACCAGTAAAATTTAATTGGATGCATCTGAGATGAGGCTTAGATGTAAAGGTCCCCAGTACCACATGAGGACTGGAAAAAGAAAACAAAATCGAGTTTGGGATTTATTACTATAGACAAAAGAATCTGAATTGATAGGGAAAATAAATATATTCAGGAAAAAATTCACTATGTACACACTAACTGGATTTTCCTTCAAATGAGGTGGGAAATAAGAATCCCTTTTAATCCTCAATTAAAAATTAGTCACTGAAACTGACCAACCAACTTATGATGATCTCCCTACACTCTGAATGCTCTTTTATAGCAAAAATGGCCTATAAAATTCCCTTGGGAACTTTCATTATAATTTATGTAATTTTGTGGTTTTCTTTGATAATACTTAGCACACTACTATTTAAAAAATAAATGCTCGGGGAATCGGATCAACATGGCGGAGGAGTAGGACGTGGAGCTCACCTTCTCCCCACAGATACATCAAAAATACATCTATGTGTGGAATGACTCTCACAGAACATCTACTGAATGCTGGCAGAAGACTTTAGACTTCCAAAAGGGCAAGAGAATCTCCATGTAACTGGGCAGGGCAAAAGAAAAAGAGAGAGAAAGGAATCGGGAATGGGCCTGAACCTCTGGGAGGGAGCTGTGAAAAAGGAAAGGTTTCCGCACACTGGGAAGTCCCCTCAGTCCCTCTGTCCACTGGCGGGGACAGAGGGGTAGCTTCAGAGCCTTGGAGGAGAGCACAGCAACAGGTGTGTGGAAGGCAAAGCAGAGACAGACCTGCACAGGTCAATGCTGACCGGCACTCCCCAGCCTGAGACGCTTGCCCGCTGGGGCAGGTGGGGGCTGGGTACTGAGGCTTGGGCTTTGGAGGTCAGACCCCTGGAGAGAACTGGGGTTGGCTGTGTGAACAAAGCCTGAGGGGGGTAGGGTGCAGGGTGCCACAACTGAGGGAGATCAAGATGCAGGCAGCAGCCTTCAAAAACAAGAAACGGAGGTCCCCAGCCAATGAAGAAGGTTAGACACCTTGGGTGGGGAGGGGAGAGGTAAAGAGCTGAAAGTGGGGGCCAGAGGGTTCCTTCCCCCACCCAAAGTGTGTGTGTGTCTGGGCCCACCAGAGGCAAGGGACCATTGTTGCGGGGCATGAGAGGAGAGGGGTGGGCCCGCCCTAGGAGCTTCTTTCTCTGCATGTTCACAGGCAGCAGGGCACTGCCTATATGAGCTCCAGGGGCAGGCGTGAGCCATGGCTGACATCCTGGACTCCAGAGGCAGGTGCGGAATGCTGCCGTTGCTGCTGCCACTGCCAAGGGTCCTGTGAGCGGGGGTGCATATCACTGCCCTCACCTTTCCAGGAGCTGGCATCGCCCACCACTGCAGAGGGTCCCATGAAGTGGGACCAACTTCCCCGGGAGTGTGCACAGCCAACCACTGCTGACAAGGGCCCTGCAACCCGGTGCCAGCCACTGCCCCCACCTCCACGGGGTGTGCAACACACCGCTGCCGCCTAGGGTCCCAAGATCTAGGGCCAACTTCCCCAGGGACACATGACCTGCTGCTGCCATTGCGGAGAAACCTGCAACCGGGAGCCAACTCTTGCCCCCGCCTCCCTGGAAGCGTGTACCTGCACACCCTGATCAAGGGGATAACAGCCAGCACATGCTAAGAAAAAGACAGCAAGCATCCAAACCAAAAACAGCACTCATGTCAAAAAAATACTGAACCCACACAAGCTACACAGGGATTCTCCTGCTTATAAATAGCCCTCCAAGACCACAGTAGATAATTGTTTCTCCTGAACTCACAGAGTAAGAGAAATATAAGCAAAATGAAAAAGCAGAGGAACCACTCTCAGTTAAAAGACCAAAAAAATTTGCCTGCAGGAACAATGAAAAAGACCTCCTCAGTCTAATAGACACCGAGTTAAAAAAGGAGGTAATGAAAATACTGAAGGAATTAAGAAAGGCTATCAACAGAAAGGCAGATTACTGTAAAAAGGAACTTGAAACTACAAGGAGGAGACAAGAAAAATTAGAAAATTCATTTGCTGAGACAAAAGCTGAGCTCAAGGCAATGAAGAGCAGAATGAATAATGCAGAAGAAAGAATAAGTGACCTGGAATATAGACTAATGGAAATTACCCAATCAAAACAGAAGACAGAAAGCCAAACTGAAAAAAAAAAAATGAAAGCAACATAGGAGACCTATGGGATAATATAAAGCAGGCCAATCTATGCATAACAGGGATTCTGGAAGGAGAAAAGAGAAAAGGGGATTGAAGATGTATCTGAAGAAATTATGGCTGAAAATTTCCCAAACTAAAAGAAGGAAACAGATATCCAGATACAGGAAGCACAGAGGGTCCCAAAGAAGATGAAGCCAAACAGACCTACATCAAGACATATTATAATAAAAATGGCAGAAGTTAAAGATAAAGAGAGGATTCTAAAGGCAGCAAGAGAAAAACTAAGAGTTCTTTACAAGGGAACCCCCATAAGACTGTCAGCTGATTTCTCTACAGAAACACTGCAGGCTAGAAGGGTGTACAAAATATATTCAAATTCTTGAAAGAGAATAATCTGCAACCTAGAATACTCTACTCAGCAAGATTATCATGTAGAATAGGAGGAGAAATAAAGAATTTCTCAGACAAGCAAAAATCGAAAGAAAACAGCAATACTAAACCTATCCTGAAAGAAATATGGAAAGGTCATCTCTAAATAGAAAAGCAGCAGCAAGAAGAAACAGGAAGGAGGAAATCACAATTGGAAAGTAAATCACTTAAATTAGCCAGTATACAGATCACAAAGAAAAAACAACAACCCTATTTGTGAAAGCAATGATAAACACATGGAACACAGCAAAGGGATAAACATGAAGATGTAAAAAGGGACATGAAAATCATAAAATGTGGGGAAGGAGAGTAAGAAAATGCAGATTCTTTTTCTTTTTTTTAATTGTGTTTGAGCCTATATGACTACCAGTCTAAAGCAAGCATATATGGGAAGGGGTTAACATACTTGAAAAACAGGGCAACCACAAATGAAAAACATACAATAGATTCATAAAAACCGAAAAAAAGAACACAAGCATAAAATAAAAGGAAATCATGAAACCACAAAAAGAAAAACAGAAAAAGAAAGGAACAAAGAAGAAACAAAGAATCAACTGGAAAACAAGGTTTTAAATGGCAATAAATACATACATATCAATAATTACCTTAACTGTCAATGGACTGAATGCTCCAATCAAAAGACACAGAGTGGCAGACCGGATAGAAAAAACAAGAGTCTACAATATGCTGTCTACAAGAGACCCACCTTAGGGCAAAGGATACACATAGATTGAGAAAGAGGGAATGGTAAAAGATATTTCATGCAAACGGAAATGACAAGAAAGCAGGAGTTGCAATACTCATATCAGACAAAATAGACTTTAAAGCAAAGGTTATAAAGAAAGATAAAGAAGGACACTACATAATGATCAAAGAATCAATACAAGAAGATGATTTTGTACTTATCAACATATATGCACCTAATATAGGAGCACCCCTGATACATAAAACAAATACTAACAGACATAAAGGGAGAAATTGATGGGAATACAATAATAGGAGACTTTAACACCCCACTCACATCAATGGACAAATCTTCCAGACAGAGAATCAACAAGGTAACAGAGGTCCTAAATGATACAACAGTTAGACTTAATTGATAGTCTCAGGATACTACATCCAAAAAAACCCAAACAACAACAACACCCCACAAAAAACAGAATATACGTTCTTTTTGAGTGCACACAGAACATTCTCTAGGGCTGACCACATCCTACGTCACAAAACTAACCTCAACAAATTTAAGAGTACAGAAATTATTTTAAGCATCTTCTCTGACCACAATGGCATGAAATTAGAAATCAACCACAGGAAAAGAAACGAGAAAAGAACAATTAGTTGTAGACTGAATAACATGCTACTAAAAAACCAATGGGTCAATGAGGAAATCAAAAAGGAAATTAAAATATACCTTGAGACAAACAACAATGAAAATACAACCATACAAAATCTATGGGACACAGCAAAAGCAGTTCTTAGAGGGAAGTTTATAGTGATATAGGCCTTCATCAAAAAACAAGAAAAATCTCAAGTAAACAACCTAACCTATCACCTAAAAGAATTAGAAAAAGAAGAACAAACAAAACCTAAAGTCAGCAGAAGGAAGGAAATAATAAAGATCAGGGAGGAAATAAATAAAATAGAGATTAAAAAAAAAAGGAAAAAATCAACAAAACCAAGAGCTGGTTCTTTGAAAGGGTAAACAAAATTGACAAACCTCTAGCCAGGCTCACCAAGAAGAAAAGAGAGAGAATCCAAATAAACAAAATGAGAAATGAAAAAGAAGAAAAATCAACTGATACCGCAGAAATACAAAAAACATAAGAGAATACTATGAACCATTATATGCTAACAAATTTGACAACTTAGAAGAAATGGATAACTTTCTAGAAACATACAGAACACCAAAACTGAATCAATAAGAAATAGATAATTTGAACAGATCAATCACTAAAAGTGAAATAGAATCTGTAATAAAAATACTTCCTACAAACAGAAGTCCAGGACCAGATGGCTTCACAGGTTAATTCTACCAAACATACAAAGAACTTACACTGATTCTTCTCAAACTCTTCCAAAAGACTGAAGAGGAGGGAACACTCCCTAAGACATTCTATGAAGCCACCATCACCCTGATACCAAAAGTAGACAAAGACGCCACCAAAAAAGAAAATTACAGGCCAATATCTTTGATAAATATAGATGCAAAAATCCTCAGCAAAATATTAGCAAAAAGAATACAACAACACATAAAAAAGATCATACACTATGACCAAGTGGGATTCATCCCAGGTTCACAAGGATGGTTCAACATATGCAAATCAATCAGTGCAACACAGCACATTAACAAAAGAAAAGTCAAAAACCACATGATTATCTCAAAAGATGCAGAAAAAGCATTTGACAGAATTCAACATTCATTCATGATAAAAACTCTTACCAAAGTGGGAACAGAGGGAACATATCTCAACATAATTAAAGCCATTTATGAGAAACCCACAGCCAATATAATAATCAACGATGAAAAGCTGAAAGCCTTCCTACTAAAATCTGGAACAAGACAAGGATGACCACTCTCACCATTTCTTTTCAACATAGTATTGGAATTCTTAACTACAGCAATCAGACAAGAAAAAGAAATAAAAGGTATCCAAATTGAAAGGGAAGAGGTAAAACTGTCACTATATGCAGATTACATGATACTATATATAGAAAACCCTAAGGATTCCACACAAAAACTACTAGATCTAACAAATAAATTCAGCAAAGTAGCAGGATAGAAGATTAACATTCAGAAATCGGTTGCATTCCTTTACACTAACAATGAAATATCAGAAAGGGAATGTAAACACCTTTTAAAATTGCATCCCCCCCAAAAAAATCGAGGAATAAACCTGACCAAGGAGGTGAAAGACTTATATGCTGAGAACTATAAAACATTAATAAAGGAAATAAAAGAGGATTCAAAGAAATAGAAAGATATCCCATGCTCTTGAACTGGAAGAATTAACATTGTTAAAATGGCAATACTGCCCAAAGCATTCTACAGATTTAATGTGATCCCTATAAAACTACCCATGACATTTTTCACAAAACTAGAACAAATAATCCAAAAATTTATATGGAACCATAAAAAACCCAGAAGTGCCAGAGCCATCCTGAGGGAAAAAAACAAAGGCAAAACTCCCCAGACTTCAGACAATGCTACAAAGCTACAGTAATCAAAACAGTGTGGTATTGGTACAAAAATGGGCATATGGATAAATGGAACAGAATAGAGAGCCCAGAAATAAACCACACACCTATGGTCAATTAATCTCTGACAAAGGAGGTAAGAATATAGAAGGGGAAAAAGAAAGTTTCTTCAGCAAATGGTGCTGGGAAAGTTGGACAGCTGCATGTAAATCAATGAAGTTAGAACACACCCTTACACCATGCACAAAAATAAACTCAAAATGGCTTAAAGACTTAAACATAAGACAACATACTATAAAACTCCTAGAAAAGAGCATAGGCAAAACATCCTCTGACATAAATTGTACCAATGTTTTCTTAGGTCAGACTCCCAAGGCAATATAAACAAAAATAAACAAATGGGGCCTAATCAAACTTGCAAGCTTTTGCACAGCAAAGAAAACCATAAAAAAAAAAAGACAACCTACCAAATGGGAGAAAATATTTGCAAATGATGCAACAGACAAGGCTTAATCTCCAAAATATACAAAAAACTCATGCAACTCATCAACAAAAAACAAATAACCCAATTGAAAAATGGGCAGAAGACCTTAATAGACATTTCTCCAAAGAACACATACAGATGGCCAATAGGCACATGAAAAGATGCTCAACATCACTAATTATTAGACAAATGCAAATCAAAACTACACTGAGGTACCACCTCACACCAGTCAGAATGGCCATCATTAAAAAGTCTACAAATAACAAATGCTGGAGAGGATGTGGAGAAAAGGGAACTCCTACACTGTTGGGGGGAACTGTAAGCTGGTACAACCACTATGGAGAACAGTATGCAGGCTACTCAGAAAACTAAAAACAGAATTACCACATAATCCAGCAATCCCCCTCCTGGGAATATACCTGGACAAAACTATAATTCAAAAGATACATGCACCCCTATGTTCATAGCAGCACTGTTCACAATAGCCAAAACATAGAAACAACTTAAATGTCCATTGACAGAGGAATGGATAAAGAGGATGTAGTAAATATATACAATGGAATACTATTCAGCCACAAAAAGAACAAAATAATACCATTTGCAGCAACATGGATGCAACTAGAGATTGTCATACTAAGTGAAGTCAGAAAGAGAAAGACAAATATATGATACCACTTATATGTGGAATTTAAAATATGGCACAAATGGGGCTTCCCCGGTGGCGCAGGGGTTGAGAGTCCGCCTGCCGATGCAGGGGACGCGGGTTCGTGCCCCGGTCCGGGAGGATCCCACGTGCCGTGGAGCGGCTGGGCCCGTGAGCCATGGCCGCTGAGCCTGCGCGTCCGGAGCCTGTGCTCCGCAACGGGAGAGGCCACGACGGTGAGCGGCCCACGTATCGCAAAAAATAAATAAATAAATAAATAAATAAATAAATAAATAAATAAATAAATAAATAAAATAAAATATGGCACAAATGAACCTATCTATAAAACAGAAACAGACTCAAGTTGGGCAGGGAGAAGGATGGACTGGGAGTTTGGGATTGGTAGATGCAAACTATTACATTTAGAATGGATAAACAACAAGGTTCTAATGTATAACACAGGGAACTATATTGAATATCCTGTGATAAACCATAATAGAAAATATAAAAAAGAATGTACATGTGTGTTTAACTTAGTCACTTTACTGTACAGCAGAGATTGGCACAGCACTGTAAATCAACTATACTTCAAAAAAAAAATTTTTTTTAAATGCCAAACCTATAAAAAAAATAAATTGCTCTGAGCTGTCTAAAAAAAAAATCAATCAATCAATAAGTAAAAAATGCTCCACAGGCTAATAATGGTAATATATAGAAAATAAGTCTTAGACTATTACCAAAATTACTGTAAAAGTCTAAGAATATAATTGCATTTAAAAAGATAAAATGAAAAAAAAAGATAAAATATCTTCTAATAGTTATGATACTTTTAACAATTCAAATAATGGAATATAACATCTTTTACAAGAAATCATTGTTAAAATTTCTTTTTTGTGTGTGAAAATCTGGCAATTCAAGTTATAGAATGTCAGGTCATTCAATATAAAAATTCCAGCAATTTATCATTCCTATCCTTGGTTATTTAAGGATTACATACTCAGGACTTAATAATGTGAGATTACTTTTAAGTCAGATCCTTTTCTAAGAGAGTGGAAGTAGAGACAGATTTTAAGACCAGATATTCTAGAATCCAACAAATCTATTCAACTCTGCTAAAACATTCTACTATGATATGACCTTAGAGAATTCAAAATAAGAAAGCTTATTTAGTTCCTATATATTAAGAGAAACAGGAATCTCTTTTGATTCCAAACTAGAAAAAAATTATAAGTAGCTTATTGAGATACTACATTCTCTTAAAATTTAGATGTACCAGGTTGTCAACCTTGGTTTAAGATGGCATTACAACTAAGACATGGTTTTCACACATATGCTGATGCCTCAAGTTTCATCATGGCCACAAGTAAATAGTATTCAGCTGTATCATCTTAAATTTCCATATTATTATAAATCTTGAGAAAAACCAACCAATGCCATCTTTTTTTTTTTCTTTTTCTTTTGTGGTATGCGGGCCTCTCACTGTTGTAGCCTCTCCTGGTGCGGAGCACAGGCTCCGGACACACAGGCTCAGCGGCCATGGCTCACGGGCCCAGCCGCTCCGCGGCATGTGGGATCTTCCCGGACCGGGGCACGAACCCGCGTCCCCTGCATCGGCAGATGGACTCTCAACCACTGCGCCACCAGGGAAGCCCCCAATGCCACCTTAATTCCTAGCTTTCTAGTATTAATATTAGGACAAGTACATCTTCTATGAAAGCTGAGAACAGAGTAACTTACCCTGTCATGAAGAGTCCAGCCAACATATTTTAGGTAACTGTCATTTAGGAAGGCATCACTATACATTTTCATCCATACTCCAATTTCTTCAATACAAATGGCTCTAATCTCAGCAATAGCATCACTAGAGAAGGAAAAAAAGAGACAAACCTCTGATTAATATCCAAAGCTAGAAAGTACTTCATACTCATTTTCAGCAAGCAATAGATATCAATATTATCCAAATACTGTTTTTATATCTGCCCTCGCAAAGGTCTCCAACTTGAATATCTTCTATTTTTTATATGGCTTCTATAAAATAAAAACCAATACCAAACAAAAAAAATGCTTCTGGAAATCATCTTATTTTGACTCAAACGCTCTATTTTCAATGGACTAGGAAATGACATTTGGAGCTTTCTGAAAGCCTCACAATTATTATGGGATCAAGACACATGTTAAAACTTCTGAGGAACCAGAGTATCAACATCCAAATACAGGATAATGGAGAACTCAAAACGTGTTTCTCTAAATAACTGTGACTCTTTCTAAGCTAGTACACATCTAAAGAATTAAAAGAAAATAATTTTCATGGACAAAAAATTAGTATCTATGAGGCAAAATTGTAGCAGCCTGTATTATATGAAAATGTACAGTAGTTTACAAAACCAGGACCTTGAAGTAACTGCACAGGGAAGAATAATAATTCACATTTAGTCACAACAGAACAATCCTGGTGACCACGCTATGAAGTGGTAGCAGAACGAACCCCAAAAGTCAGGTCTCTGGCTCTGTGCCCAGACAGCTTTTCACCTCACCATAAGCATCTACTACAACCCTCCTGGAATTACTTCTACTCTAAAATCTGTGAACCATGAACAAATACAGTGTTAATATTTTTACCTTATCTTTCAACAGGTTAATAACTCTGGCTAAAAAAAACCCATATTATATAATTAAGATAAATCCTAACTTTCTTTTGTAGATCAATCTTAAAGGTTTCTGAGTTACCATACATGAATAATTTTTAATTCTCCAATTTACACAAGGCAATCATCTGTCAAGGAGCTTTCCTTAGTTTCTCTTTTGCGATAAAATGAGTGCTAGTATTCTAATATTTAATTCTCTGCTCTAATAAATCTTAGTTCCTTCTAAGTCCATGTCATTGCTTAAAGAATAAAAATGTGAGAAACTTTCTCTTTCAGAACCATACTACCAATTACAGTCTTTAGTTTTCCTACATTTTTGCTGTTGTTTATACCTTTTTCTCATGGAGAGATTCTATAGCACAGAGGCTAATGATACAGACTTTGGAGTAAGACATCCTGAGTTCAAATCCTGACTCTGCTATTTACTAGCTGCAAGTTATTTCCCTCTTTCTTAGATTTCCTCATCTGTAAAACACGGATAATAACTGAACCTAGAACTCACAGTGACTGTGAGGATGAACTCACTTAATAAAAGTAATACTTAGAACTGTGTACTAAAACTTTCCATCAATGCTCATTATTATAATCTTTTAATTGTCATCAATCTAGGCATTCATAGATGATACAATATAAAAAGTAGCTTAAAAACTGTGAAAGAATGTTCCTTGACCTTTAAAATAATGAATGTGAATGGTTCAAGGGTATTTCTTTTTTTCTAAATATGAAAAATTTCAGACATTACAAAGTTATTATGCTTTAACTTCATATATATTGTTTTACATATTTTGAAACTTTACATACATTATATCTTATAGGCTTCCTCTCCAATTAGATTTTTTCACAAACCAGTTTTGCAATTTATACACACTGATTCATATAGCTCCAAGTCCAATATATTAACTTTAACTGATGTTCAGTGTTCCTTTCTATAAATAAATTACAAATTATTTATACATTCTCTCAGTGGCAGACATTTAGGTTTTTTCCAAGTTTTTGCTTTTATTAACAATGAATGGCATAAGCATCCTCGTACATGTCTGCTTGTATAAGCGTTTCCCCTAGGGCAGTGTTTTTCAAACAGTGCATTACTACCTACCAGCACATTATGAAATAAATTTAGTGAGTGGGGAAAAAAAAAGTATTTGGGATAGAAAATACTAAAATGCTTCACATGGGGTAAGGCAAGTAAGTATTTTTTCTTGGAACATCTGTGTACTTGATGTAGGAAATGGTCAGTCAAGTCTGTGAGACACTGTTGTTATACTTAGAAGTGAAATTTATTGGGTGAGAAGGAATACACATCTTCACCTGAATTAGATATTAACAAATTTCTCCATATAGTGCTTTCATCCCTGCCTGTCACTTGGTATTGTTCTACTATTTTATATAAATTTCCACTTCTAAGAACTACAAGTTCATATACTTTGTCTTCTACTGGGCTGTACAAATTTAAAAAAAAAAAAACAGCAAAAATAAAACAAAATAAAATAGCTCCCCTCCAAAACCAAAACATAACCACAAAATACCCAAATCCCAAAGATCAATTACACTTATTCTCTGCTGAAATACGCTTGTACAAACCAATCAAAAAAATTAAAACAAACAAAACCAGGCTGAGTTTTTTATTACACAAGCTCAGGGAAGTAGGGTAAGGACACAATGAACAGGTATGGTATTTTGATTAAAACTATAGTGACTACTAAGTACAGTAACTCATAATACATAGCTCAATCATTCTTCCATTCATTACCATTGGTATTCCCATTACCTCTGGTATTGAGATTATAGGTGGCTGATTCCCAAGGCTAGAGAATATAAAGGCTTAGCTTTATTTCAGTAGGAAAATATTGCTCAAAATCTTTTTTTATAACCAATTTCTATGTCTAAGCCTAACCTCTAATACCTTTTTCTCATGCTTATTAGACTGCCAAAAGCTCATGTTCTTGAAACACAGCTCTTCTCTGTAAGCACTGCCAACATTTTGATACAGCTTATCTTCTTGGAATCCCAGTCCTTGTCTACTTCAGATGCTAGTCTGACACCTCCCACTTTAACTTAAAATTATTTTAATATCCTTTTTAGATTTACAATTTGACTATGTATGTAAGACAGCCCATTCTACTACTATTAAAAGTCCCTAGGTGATTTTTCTCCTATTTGGGTTTTGGAGCTCTAATCTACTTTGCTTGCTGATACTACCCTATTAATCATTCTCTACATGTAATTATATTATGTAATTACAGACTATACAGTAAAATAAGAATTTCTTTGTGGTGGTCTCAAAATGTCCACAAATTTTCTGTTACTATTCCCTTTGGTGGAGACACATGCTGCTTTTCTTGAATATGGGTGTACTTATTAACTTGTTTCTAATAAATATAATTCAGTGGAAATGATGAATTTTGGCATCTGAAGCTAGGTCAAAAAAGACATAGTGACTTTTCATTTGCTCTCTCTATTGGATCAATCTCTCTCAGGAAAGCCAACTGCCATGTCTTAAGGACATTCTAGCTGCCTTATAGAGAACTCAATGTGGTGAGTAACTAGGTCTTTTTCTACCAGCCATGTGAGTAAGCCATATGAGAAGCAGATGCTCCAACCACAGTCAAGCCTTCAAATGACTACAGCCTCAACCACAGTCTTGACTGCAATCTGATGAGAGAACTTAAGCCAGAACCCCTTAGCTAGGCCACTCCCAAATTCTTGACCCATAGTAACCATGAGATAATGTATACTGTACCAAGTTTTGGGGTAAGTTGTTATATGGCAAAAGATAACCAATATTCTTAGTTTTACTGTTATTAAAGGCCTTTACCAATTGAGCCATAACCAATCTTCTTTTAGTTTGGTCTATGAATGAGTTCTTTAGTCCAAATAGCTCAACTGCACACATTACATGTCTGTGGTGACTCCTACACTCACAGTGCCCTCATTCCACTCTGATTACCTACAATGATTATTCTTTCAAGCTCTAGTAAACTTTCAGGTCTTCCATGATTCATGACACATCCTCTTATTACCACAGATAGCTTTCTTCTTGCCTTCTAGGAACTAACATTCTATTTAAGTATATGAAGTACAAAATGAAAATGCAGTATATTTCTAAATATTCCCTGACTTGATTACTACACACACACACACACACACACACACACACACACACACACACACACACACACACACA
>NW_006785406.1:1284879-1308747 GCF_000442215.2 Lipotes vexillifer | reverse complement strand
TTTTTTTTTTTTTTTTGCGGTATGCAGGCCTCTCACTGCTGTGGCCTCTCCTGTTGCAGAGCAACAGGCTCCGGATGCGCAGGCTCAGAGGCCATGGCTCACGGGCCCAGCCGCTCCGCGGCACGTGGGATCCTCCCGGAGCCGCTTTGCGGCATGTGGGATCTTCCCGGACCAGGACACGAACCCGTGTCCCCTGAATTGGCAGGCGGACCCTCAACCACTGTGCCACCAGGGAAGCCCCTACAATATATTTTTTGATATACAGATATTTTTCTCATATTTTAGAGATCGTCAGTCTTTGATTTTTATATTACATTTATTTTTAACACCTTAATCTCTATTTCCAAAGGTCTCACTCCATTTAGAAAGATAACGTTTAGCTGCAGGTGTTTGGAAGTTTCCAAAGCAAAGATTAAGTAGGGGGCAAAAAAGTTAGTAAGACAAGAGGAAATGTATAAAGAAAATCACAAGATGAACGAATTTTCATAGTTCTAGTACTGGGGCCTTGAAACGAACAACTAAAAATGAAGTTAGAATACACTTTACTTGCAAACTCAAAGAAAGAAAAAAACTAGAAAAGAATAATTCTGGGGCAATTAATCCTCTGCTGTAGCTCTTTTTTAAAGCATAAAAGAATAATTATGTTCATTTCTATGGAAAACTTACCTAATTTACTGATCCTCAGTTAGTATGCCTTTACTTTAATATCTGGACTTAAGTTTTTGTTTTGAATTACTTTCTTGGCAAATGAAATTCAAATTGTTTTCTGCTACTGAATTTTAATTAAATGTTTTGTGTACTATTCTTATAGATGCTTTCCCAGTAAGGAAGAAGACTAAATTAAAATGACTGATAAATTTCAGAGACTAATTCTTGGTTAACATATATGTTTTGACACAGTTATCTCCCTTACACAAGAAATCTCATGAGAGCTCTAGAGTAAGAAATAATTACAAATGCTAAGAAGGTCCACTATCTAAATTGTACAACACAATAAATTCATGACTCAACCAATCTTGTCGCTAATGTTTGGCTAAAAAAATTTACATTTTCCAAAATAGAACAACTCCTAGAGATTGGGGGAAAAAAAGCCTAAGGGAGAAAGGAACAGCTGAAGGAATTACTGAAAAGTCATACTATATCCTTTATTAGACTGTGAACAAGAACTTGAGATTAGAGATGATAGCTTGCAGAAAGATGATTAAAATAAATATTACCTTACAGAGTATTAAATGTTAGCAAAGGGCAGTACAAGGAACACAGAAGCATGTAAAACGATGGAGGGAAACAGAAGGGGTCAAGGAAGGCTTCTGAGAGGCAGTAATGTTTGTGTAGACCCAAAGAACTGAAACTCTCCTGGTTTGCTTACTAAATCCAAATCTTCCATTGAATTATTTCAGGATAACCAGCATTATTTAAAGTATATCAGAAACATAATAAGTTTATGAAATTAAAAATACTTTTCATCTCTTTCATTGCATTATCCATTAAAGAAAAAACTGACAACATATACAACAAGGCATTTTATCACTAAGAGTCTCCCACAGAGCAGGTGACATAGCTATCTGCTACCCTGCATTACTCCTTAATATTCTATTAACAGAAATTTAGGCATAACATTAAAAACTGAATGTCAAGGATACATTAACTTTCAAAGAAAAATACCTTTAATTTATATTTACATTCTAACTATGAACTTAACCCACAGGTAAAGTCAAGGGTGAAATGTTAGGAAGTAAGAAGATTAAAATAATAGAATGACAGTTTACTCAGAATAAATCATATCATGGTATCATATAAGAATAGCTCTAAAAACATGATTCTGAAATGTTTCACTATTGTATAAAAAGATGAAAGACTCAACGAGAATTTAAAAAATATCCATGTTTCATCTTCTCAAAATTGTTGAAATCTTTCCTGTTATCACTTCTTTCATTAAATTTGTTAATAGTAAGAACCAAACTTTTAAATTCTTTTTATTTTTTGATTTTAAGACTTTCTCATGGTATTTGATGTTTTGTACTTTGACTACAGTAGGTCTATATGTGAAACATTTTCCTTAACCTACTCAACACTCTTTAATTTTTTAAATTTGAACATTCCATTTTTTAATCAATTTTGTAAAATTTCAGTTCTCTCATCTTACTACTTCTTTCCAATATTTCTCTCTTTGTTTGAAATCCTATGTAAAGGACTTAAGAGGTCTCTCAAATGATCCCCCATTTTTCAGAAATGTCATTCTATTATCTTCTATGCCTAGGTGAATTCCTCAATATTATATTCTAATTCACTAAGTGTCCCTTCAACAGTCTAAAGTATATTTTCTTCACTAAATATATATTCATTAATATATTTTTCATGTCTGGTATTTTAAAATTGTGTTTTTAAGTCCACTTCTTCATATTACATGCCATTTAATTGTTGAATAAACTGGGTCATTTGATCTATGCAACTTCCCACATTCTGGACTAAAATGATACCATAAGGATTCAGTCAGACAAAATGCTCTTCTATTTTCTGTATTTCCTATGGACTAGTAGTTAAATCTAACAATTAATTTAATCTTAATTTAATTTTAATTAATATTTAATTTTTGAAGTTGGGGCGGCAGGAGAGAAAAAGCATTAACTTAAAGTGTCATCTCTCCACAGCACTTCTATTTCTAGTATGTACATGCAGTAACATTTTCTCTTAATCAATAAAGTGGACTAAGTGATACTTCTGGAAAAACCAATGATTGGTATCCATGACATGCTGATCACTTTGGCAGGCAGGTCATACTCTCACCTATATTTTCAACCTTCTTTTGAGGAACTGAAATTTTTTTTTAATAAATTTATTTATTTAGTTAGTTTATTTTGGCTGCATTGGGTCTTCGTTGCTACACATGGGCTTTCCCTAGTTGCAGCGAGCAGGGGCTACTCTTCATTGCAGTGTGCAGGATTCTCATTGTGGTGGCTTTTCTTGTTGTGGAGCACAGGCTCTAAGTGTGTGGGCTTCAGTAATTGTGCCTCCTGGGCTCTACAGCACAGGCTTAGCAGTTGTGGCACATGGGCTTAGTTGCTCTGCAGCATGTGGGATCTTCCCGGCCCAGGGCTCGAACCCATGTCCCCTGCACTGGCAGGCAGATTCTTAACCACTGCGTCACCAAGGAAGCCCAAAGGAATTGTAATTTTAATGTATCAAAAGTGAGCTATGACAGATTCAATACTAGTATGCAAGGTCTGATTAAATTAAAAAATCAATAAGGTAACAGTAGGAAATTAAAGGATTGTTGTTTTTATGAGAATAATAGGTTGAAAATTTTGGCAAGACTCAGAAAGGGTGGGTCACTAAAATGAAATAAAGGCTATGTTATTTTGGTGTTGAAGATTGAGGTAAAATCATAAAAAATGATGTGGATTCTGCATTCAAAATTCTGTGGCTGAGCCAAGATGGACAGGATTTATGCTTCTTCCACTTGAAAAAACTAAAAAAACTGCATAAAATACATAAAATAATATTTTTTAGGTGTTGGATATCAGGCAGAGCAGGGCAGTGGTATAGGCAGGGGAACCTATACAGAGCCTGGGTATTTCCCAAAGTTGAGAAAAAGGAGCTGGGACTCTAGAGGACAAGGTGGTTAGATTTTACAAGGCACAGTACCAGAGATGCACAGAGAGAGTGAGCGCTGGGCATCTGCAGAAAAGCCCTATCAACTCTTCAGCTGAGTATAAAAAGCATGTACATGTGAACAAACCACTCAATGCTGCGGAAAGAATGGAAAGAGCAGAGAGGGCCACCTCTGGAGCAAACAAAGGGCTTGGAATACTTTGTGTTCCACTGAGGCAGAGCAGAAAAACCTTTTAATTCACAGGGCATCAAGAAAAGTACAAAGAATGGTTTTATCTTAGTATCTGGGTAAAGTTAACCTTAGACTAAATGCTGTCCTGGTCCACTTAACAAACCTTAAATAAAGTCTTGAAAAGATCAAACATTAATTACGTCCCAGAGAAAAGTGGATGAATATCTTAAGAATACACTGTCTGGTACCCAACAAAACAAAACCCACAGTGGTTGGCACCTAATAAAAACTGCCAGGCATTCAAAGGAGAAAATGACCCACAATAAGGGGAAAAATTAATCAAAACAAACAGAATCAGAAATGACACAGATGATAAAACTAGTGAAACAGAACATTAAAAGTTACAACAAAATATATATATTCAAGAGGCTTGAGGAGAGCCTGGAGGTAATAAAAGAAAATGAAGAAAATGACCCTGAAGAACATCATGACAAAATTGTTAAACTAGTTACAAAAAAAAAAAAAAAAAAAAAAAATTTAAATGCAACCAGAGCAAAAGATAAATTAACTACAAAGAACACAAGATAAGAATGACAGCAGTTCTAGTTGGAAACAAGCCAAACCAGAGATAATGGATCAATTCCTTTAAAAGACTGAAAAAAAAAAAGGTCAACCTATGATTCTATACTAAGAGAAAACACCTTTCTTCCCATCCCCCCAAATAACTCGAAACACAAAAGCAATCTTTTTAGTTTTCTGGAAATAGATTCAAAATGTTGAGAAGCATTTACTCATAAAAAGCTGATGAAATTTGGGCCCAAAACAGCAAAAATCTATGGTATTCTTGAATGGACATAACCCCTTCAAACACCCTAAAACTCAGAGCAGCAGGTGTAGTGGAGGTAGCAGGATTGGGAATACCCATGAAAACCATGGTTTTAAGCTGAGGAAGCTGACTTGATTGGTAGCAACATGCTAAATACCAACACCCAGGGAAGATTTCAATAAAAAGAGCAAACTCTGTAAGAAATGAATGGGGAAATAGCAGAGTTCTGCTAGCCTAAAGCTACAGTCCAGGAGAGATAAATTCCTCAGATTAAGTCCAAGTAAATTATTCAAAAACAAACCCCCCAACAATAGGACAAACTTCAGGGGGAAAAAAATCAGAATCCAAATTTGCTAAGACATATTTTGTAAAATGCACAGTTTTTAACAAAAGATTATATGATGTACAAAGAAAAAGGGAAGTAATACCTATACTTGGAAATTGAAACAGTCTAAAGAACTGTCTCCCAGTGGGCCCAGCTGTTAAATTTAGCAACGATTTTAAAGCAGATCCAATAAATATAATCAGATTATATTTAAAGATGCTATATTCAAAGAACTAGATGAGAACATGACAAGGCCTCAACCAACAGTGGATCATGATAAAGAAACAGCAACTATAAAAATAGGACCAACTGAAAAGTACAATAACAGAAATAAAAAACTCACCATATGGTTTCAGCAGCATACTTGAGTTGACAGAAAAAAACACTGAACCTGAAGATAGGTAAACAGAAATTACCCAAAGAACAGAGATGAAAAACATTGAGGAAGGAAAAACGAGAGAGAAGAGAGTGCGTGAGAGCGCACACATGCATGTAAGCTCCAAAAGCCTAGGAAACAATATCATGTATACCAGTATATGTGTGAAAGGAGTACAAACAAAGAGAAATGGGTAAAAAATACCTAAAGAATCAACTGCTAAAAGCTTATGAAATTTGATGAAAAACATGAATCTACAGATCCAAGAAGGTCAACAAAATATTAGTAGGATAAACACAAAGAGGTCCATATCTAAACACATAAGCAAACTGTTGAAAGCCAAAGAAAAATGGGGAAAAAAAGAAGAAAAGAAAATAAAAGCTACAAAAAAACTGACTCATAAATGTACAGGGGAACAACAAGATTAACAACTAATTTTTTACTCAGAGACAATGAAGTCCAGTAGGTGGTAGAAAGGCACTAAAAGTCTTAAAGGAAAATAAAACTGTCCACCAAGAATTCTATATCCAGCAAAACGATCTTTCAAATATGGAAGATGAAATAATGACATTTCCAGATAAAGACTGCTAGGACACTTGCCTTACAAGAAACTGTAAAGAAAGTCCTTCAAACTGAAAGAAATAACTGTATACAATAACTCAAATTCATAGAAGAAAATGAAGAATGCTGGAAATGTTAACAACAGGGTAAAAAGAGAAGATAGCATGAATACTTCTTTGTTTAATTTCATTGAAAATCTTAATATTGTATATACTGATAATAGTTAAAATGGTAATGTTGGGATAATACCAAATAGAGATAAAAGATATTTGACAATAATAGTACAAAGGAAGAACAAGAAAATGGGGCTATACTGGAGCAAAGATGCTACATTTATGTGAAATTAGTCATGTTAATGGGATGCAGTTTCTGTAGCAACCATAAAGAAAATAACAGAGATTGTTCAATGGATAAAAACACAAGATCCAACTCTAGGCTGTCTATAAGAGATATATTTCATATTCAAAGACACAAACAGTGAAAGAATGATAAAAGATACATCATACAAAAAGTAACCATAAAAGAACTAGAGATATATTATTATCAGGCAAAGAAGTCTTTGAGACAAAAAAAAAAAAAGTCATACTAAAAAAGGACATTTCATAATGATAAAAAGGTTTACAGGAAGATGTAACAAAACAGCAGAATATATCCTTTTTATATGCACATGTAGTATTTTTTTTGGATAATCCAACTGATTAAGAAAAAAACAAGGCCCATAAAGTATAAAATGATTTAAGTATCAATACCTGAAAGTGTGTTTACTAACAACAATGCAAGTAAACTAGAAATTAAGAAGAGAAATTAATTTGGAAAACCTCCAAATATTTTGAAATTAAACAAGAAAACTTAACAACCCATGAGTCGAAGAAGAAATCACAAATAATTAAGGAAATACTTAGTTCTGAATAAAATTTAAAATACAACATATTTGTTGTACAAAAAGTCATGGTATGTCACTAAAGCGGTATTTTGAGGGAAATTTATAGCTTAGCATGCCAGGTAAGAAAGGAAGAAGGCTATACAAATCAACAATCTACCAAAGGAAACTAAAAGAAGACAAGTAAATTAAAACTAAAGCAATCACACAGAAGGAAAAATTAAGGTTGAAGCAAAAATCAATGAAATAAAAAAATACATAAAGTCAATGAAAGCAGAAGTTTATCCTTTGAAAAGATCAATATAACTGATAAACCTTTAGCTAGGCTGACTGACCAACACAAAAAAGAGAGAAGATACAAATTACAAAATCAAGAATGAGTAAGAAGACATCCTACAGAAATAAAAATGATTATAAAGAAATATCATAAATAACATTATACAAACAAATGTGCAATATGCATGAAATAAAGTATTGTCTGAAAGAGACAAATTACTATAAAGAATCAACAAGGAATAGAAAATTTGGATAGATCTATAATAAGTTTAATTAGTAAATGAAAATCTTCACGCAAAGGAAAACCTAGGCTTAAAGGACTTCCATGGTGAATTCTATCAAATTAATAAAACAAGACAAAACCAAAAAAAAAAATCTTCTATAAACTCTTTCAGAAAATAGAGCAGGAGGGAACATTTTCCAGTTCTCTGAGGCTAGTAAGCATATTAATACCCCTTATGAAAGTAGACACAAAAATCCCTAACAAAATATTAGCAAACTAAATCCAGTAGCATAGAAAAAACATCATATACCATGACCATGTGGAATTTTCCCAGATTGGTCTAATATCTGAAAATGAATGAATATAATACCTTATATCAATAAAAAAGCCTGTATTTTTATCTCAATTGAAGCAGAAAAAATGAAACCAAACAATCAATCACAATAAAAACACCTAACAAAACCAGGTTAGAAGGGAATCTCATCCTACTAAAGGGTATCGACATAAAAACTTACAGCTAATGACATTATACTTAATTTTAAAGATTAATTATTTTCCCATTAAGATCAGGAATAAAAGTAAAGCTGTCCTCTCTCACCACTTTTACTCAATATTGTACTGTAGATTCTATTCAGTACAATAGGCCAATAAAAAAATTAAAAGTACCTTTGTTCACAAATGGCATGATCCTTTATGAAAGAAGCTACAAAAACAAAACCCCCAAGCTACAGAACTAATGAAAGTATTTTATAATTCTGCAGTAATAATATTTTACATAATAAGGAAGAGTCTAGGACAAAAATTAAGGACACAATTCCCATTATAACAAAATAAAAATGAAAACAAAAATAAACTTAACCAAAGTAGTATAAGATGTACACTGAAAATAATAAAAATTGCTAAGAGAAACTACAGAATATGTAAATAAATGGAGATACAACCTATATTCACAGAATGGAAAATTCAGTATAATGAGGGAGGAAATTCTCTCCAAATTGGTGTACTGATTTATTATATTCTCTATCAAAATTCCAGCAAGATTTTGTGTAAAAATTGACAATCTGATTATAGAATTTATATAGAAATGTAAAGAATCTATAATAGTCATAACAATTCTGAAAAACAAAGTAAAAGGACGTAACTACCTAATTTTAAAAACTTACTCTAAAAGAAAAATACTGTATGCTCTCACTTATATGTAGACTCTAAAAATACTAAACTAATAGAAATAGAGAGTAGAAAGGTGGTCACCAGATGCTGGGGTGGGGGAAAACTGGGGAGATGTTGGTCAAAGAGTACAAACTTCTAGTTATAAGATAAATAGGTTCTAGGGACCTAATGTACACCATACCATGGTGACTACAGTTAACAATACTGTAGTACACAGTTGAAAGTTGCTAAGGGAGTAACTCTTAAATGTTACCACCACCTAAATTAAAAAAGGTAATTACTTGAGATGATAGAGATGATAGAGGTATTAACTAACCTTACTGTGATAATCATTTCACAATATATTATGTGTTTCAAAGGATCTTGTTGTACACCTTAAACTTACATACATTATATGTCAATTACATCTCAACAAAGCTTTTAAGAAATACCTTAAAAGTACTGTAATCAATACAGCTGGTAAGAGTTTAAGGACAAATTAGAAAATCCAGAAATAAAACTTTGCATTCATGGTCATTTGATTCCCAAGAAAAATGCTAAAGCAATTCAGCTGAAGAACAGCCTTTCACCAACAGTGCTTGTAAAAATGAATATCTATATGCAAAAAGTGTCCTTATATCGCACCATAAACAATAATTAACTTTAAAAAATCATTCATATAAATTAACTTAAATTAACTTAAATGTTTAAATGATTAAACTTCTACAATAAAACACAGAAGAACAGTTTGGGTTAGGAAAAATGTTCACAGATATGACATCAAAAGCATGACCATAGAAGAAAAATTGGTAAATTACTGCATTCAAATTGAAAACTTTTGTTCTTCAAAAGGTATCATTAAGAAAATGAAAGGAAGGGGAAAAGGGGAAGGGGAAAAATATGAAAATCATTTATGTGATAATGCACCTGTATCAAGAATACAAAAAGTACTCCTATAAAATTCCTCTTGATAATTCTTAGAAAAAAAAGACACAATCAGTACAGACAAAAAAGACTTCAACAACAATCATCAACCAAGTTTGACCTAATTGACATAAAAACAAAACCATGATACATACTCTTTTCCTATGCAAGTAAAAAATTTATCAAGATAGAACATACTGTGGGCCATAAAACAAATATCAATAAACTTAAAAGCTTTCAAGTCACATAAAGTATGTTCTCTGACTAGAATGAACTTAAGTTAGGAGACAATAACAAAGTTTTGAGATATTTGCAAATATATACCAAACTTCTAAATAATCCATGACCCAAAGAAACAAGTCCAGATGGAAATTAGAAAGTATTCTGAACTAAATGAAAATGGAAACACAACATATCCAAATTTAAGGGATACAGCTATAGCATGCCTAAGAAATTTATAGGAGTAAAAATTAATAGGAGAGAATAAAGGCCTTATATCAGTGATCTCCATTTCCCCCCTGAGAAACTAAAGGGCAGAGGAAGGAAACCCAAAGAACAGTAAAAGAATAGTAATCAAGTGAAACAGAAAACAGAAAAATAGAGAAGTACAATTAACCAAAATCTCATTTTCTAAGAAAATATAAATATAATTGATTAGCTCTAGACAGACTGTTATGTGAGAGATGAAACCACCAATACTATGAACAACTTTATGATGATAATTCTTGAATATACTTCAACAACTTAGATGAATCTATCATTTTTTGGTAAGACAAACTGAACAGTCTTATATCTACTAAAGAAATTTAATTTGTAGTTTAAAACATCCTTACAAAGAAAACTCTAGAACCCAATGGTTTAATTCCTATCAGAGGAAGAAATAATACCAATTTTATTCAACTGTTCCAGAAAATTAAAAAGGAGAGAATACATCACAACTCATTCTACAAAGCCAGCATCACACTGGTACCAAAAACAGTCAGAGACACTCAGTAAAATAAGAGTTATAGATATATATCCCCCTTAAACACAGATACAAAAATTCCTAGGGAAATTTCAGCAAATGACATCCAACAAGATAAAAATAGAATAATGGAGAGAGGAGTGGCCAAGATGGAGGAGTAGAACGATGTTAAACTCACCTCCTCTCACAAGCACACCAAAATCACAATAATTTTCAGAACAATCATCAATTGTTGTAAGATGTAACTGTAACTTACCAGAAAAGATTTTGTACAACAAAAGACATAAAGAAGGAACCACAACAAGACCAGCAGGAGGGGCAGACTCGCAATATAATCAAATCCCATACCTGGGTGGGCAACCCACATACTAGAGAATAATTTTATTGTAAAGGTTATCTCACAGGAGTGAGAGTTATGAGCCCCACATCAGGCTGTCTAGGTTGGGGGTCCAGCACTGGGAAGAGAAGCCCCAGAGCATTTGGCTTTGAAGGCCAGGAGGGCTTGATTACAGGAGGTCCACAGGACTGGGGAAAATAAAGACTTCACTCTTAAAGGGTGCATACAAATTCTCACGTGCACTAGGGCAAAAGGCAAAAGCAGTAATTTGATAGGAGCCTGGGCCAGACCTACCTGCTGGTCTTGGAGGGTCTCCTGTGGAGGTGGGGGGCAGCTGTGGCTCACCCTGGGGACACAGACACTAGTGATAGACATATCAGGGAGTATTCATTTGAATGAATGCTTGGGGAGGCTAACATCTGTCTTCGGGCATCAGCAAAGAGCTGGCCCCATCCAACAGCCTATAGGCTCCAGTGCTGGGATGCCTCAGGCCAAAAAACTAACTGGATGGGGACACATCCCCACCCATCACCAGACAGGATTCCTAAGATTTCCTGAGCCAACATCCACCTAAAGACAGGCCTCTAGACAAGGCCCTGACCATCAGAGGGCCAAAACCCAGCTCTACCCCTCCCACTAGGAAGCCTGCACAAGCCTCTAGACCAGTCTAACCCACCAGGGGGCAGACACCAGAAACAAGAAAACTATAGTCACTCAGCTTGTAGACTGAATTTGGAAATGCAGGCCAGACATTACCCTGGGACCAGCTAGGCCCTGGTCCTTGGATTACAAGAGGGGAGTGCACTGCTGGGAAGCATAGGATGTAACCTACAGAGGGGCACTTCTACAAGGTCGAGACATCACTGAAGACATCAAACAGGAAATCAAAAATTACCCTGAGACAAATGAAAACAAAAACACAACAATCCAAAACTTATGGGACACAGGAAAAGCAGTTCTAAGAGGGAAGTTTATAGCGATACAAACTTACCTCAGGAAACAAGAACAATCTCAAGAGAAATGTAACCAATTTACCACACACATAAAAATACAAATAGCAATTTAGACAAAATGAGGTGACAGAGGAATATGTTTCAGATGAAGGAACAAGACAAAACTACAGAATAACAACTAAGTGACGTGGAGTTAGGCAATCTACCTGAGATAGAGTTCAGAGTAATGATTGTAAAGATGATAAAAGGTACTGGGACGAGAATTGATGCATGGAGCGAGAAATTAGGAGTTTTTAACAAAGAATTAGAAAATATAAAGAAGAACCAAACAGAATTGAAGAATATGATAACTGAAATGAAAAACACAATAGAAGGAATCAATAGCAGACTAAATGAGGCAGAAGAATGTATCAGTGAGCTGGAAAATAGAGTAGTGAAAATCACTGCCACGGAATAGAAAAAAGAAAAAAGAATGAAATGAAATGAGCAAGTTTAAGAGAACTAAAGCATGCTAATATTCACATTATAGGGGTCCCAGAAGGAAAAGAGAGAGAAAGAGCCTGAGAAAATATTTGAAGAGGTAATAGCTGGAAAGTTCCCTAACCTAGGAAAGAAAACAGTCACCCAAGTCCAGGAAGTAGAGAGTCCCATACAGGATTAACCCACAGAGGAACACACCTAGACACATTGTACTCAATTAACAAAAGTTAAAGATAAAGAGAGAGTATTAAAAGCAACAAGGGAAAAGTAACAAATTAAATACAAGGGAACTACTATAAGGCTACCAGCTGAATTTCCAGCAGAAACTCTGCAGGCCAGAAGGGAGGGGCACAATATTACTTAAAGTCATAAAAGAGAAAAACCTATAACCAAGAATACTCTACCAGCAAGGCTCTTGTTCAGATCTGATGGACAAATCAAAAGCTTTACAGACATGCAAATGCTAAAAGAATTTAGCACCACCAAACTAGCTTTACAAGAAATGCTAAAGGAAGTAGGCTGAAAGAAAAGGCCACAACTAGAAACAAGAAAAGGACAAAACTGAAAAGCTCACTGGTAAAGGGAAACATATAATAGAGGTCGGGAATCATCCATATACAAAGCTGGTAGGGAGGTTAAAAGACAAAGTATCATTTATATCCAAAAAAACGACAGTTAAGGGATACATAAAAAAATACATAAGGGATACATAAAAAAATTAGATATAAAATATAAGATCAAAAACAGTTATTGTGAGGGGAGGGGAGTACAAATGCAGGGTATCTAAAATGCATTTGAAATTAAGATATCAACAACTTAAAACAAAAAAATATATATAAACTGCTATACAAAAACCTCATGGTAACCACGAACCAAAACATGTAATAGATATACACACAAAAAAGAAAAAGGAATCCAAACATAACACTAAAGACAGTTATCAAGTCACAAGGGAAGAGAACAAAAAAAGGAGAAAAAAAAGACCTACAAAAACAAATCCAAAACAATTAACAAAATGGCAATAAGAACATACACATTTATAATTACCTTAAATGTAAATGGATTAAATGCTCTAACTAAAAGACACAGACTGGCTAAATAGATGCAAAAAACAGGACCCATATGTATGCTGCCTTCAAAGAGACTCACTTCAGATCTAGAGACACATACAGACTGAAAGTAAGGGGATGGAAAAAGTTATTCCACACAAATGGAAATCAGAAGGAACGTGGAGTAGCAATACTCATATCAGACAAAATAGACTTTAAAATAAAGACTGTAACAAGATACGAAGAGGGACACTCTACATGATGATCAAAGGATCAATCCAAGAAGAAGATATAACAATTGTAAATATATATGCATCCAACATTGGAGCACCTAAATATATAAGGCAAATGATAACAGATGCAAAAGGAGAAACTGACTGTAACAAAATAACATTTGGGGACTTTAACACCTGACTTACACCAAAGGACAGATCATCCAGAGAGAAAATCAATCAAGAAACACAGGCCAGGAACTTCCCTGGTGGTCCAGTGGCAAGACTCCACTCAATCAAGAAACACAGGCCAGGAACTTCCCTGGTGGTCCAGTGGCTAAGACTCCACACTCCCAATGCAGGGGGCCCGGGTTCGATCCTTGGTCAGGGAACTAGATCCCACATGCCACAACTAAGAGTCCGCATGCCACAGCTTAAGATCCCTCGTGCCACAACTAAGACCCGTGCAGCCAAATAAAGAAATAAAATAAATATTAAAAAAAAAAGAAAGAAACACAGGCCTTAAATGACACCTCAGATGGACTTAATTGATATTCAGAGCACATTCCATCTGAAAGCAGCAGAATACACATTCTTTTCAAGTGTACATGGAACATACTCCAGGACAGATCACATGCTGGGTCACAAAGCAAGCTTTGGTAAATTTAAGAAAACTGAAATCAAATCAAGCATCATTTCTGACCACAACTCTATGAGGCTAGAAACCAACTTCAAAAAAAAAACTAAAAAACATAAACATGCGGAGGCTGAACAATATCCTACCGAACAACCAATGGTTCACTGAAGACATCAAACAGGAAATCAAAAATTACCCAGAGACAAATGAAAACAAAAACACAACAATCCAAAACTTATTGGACACAGGAAAAGCAGTTCTAAGAGGGAAGTTTATAGTGATACAACTTACCTCAGGAAACAAGAACAATCTCAAAGAGACAACATAAATTTACACCTAAAGCAACTAGAGGAAGAAGAACAAACAAAACCTAAGGTTAGTAAAAGGAAAGAAATCATAAAGATTAGAGTAGAAATAAATGAAATAGAAATGAAGAAAACAACAGACAAGATCAATGAAACTAAAAGCTGGTTCTCTTAAAACATAAACAAAATTGATAAACCTTTAGCCAGACACATCAAGAAAAAAAAGAGAGGGCCCAAATCAACAAAATAAGAAATTAAAAAGAAGTGACAACTGACACCAAAAAAATACACAGAACCTTAAGAGACTACTACAAGCAACTCTATGTCAAAAAAATTGATAACCTAAAAGAAAGGGACAAATTCTTAGAAAGGTACAATCTCCCAAGCCTGAACCAGGAATAGAAAATAGGAACAGACCGATTACAAACACTGAAATGAATCTGTGATTTAAAAACTCCCATCAAACAAAAGTCCAGGCCAGAAAGCTTCACAGGCGAATTCTATCACATATTTAGAGAGGAGTTAACACCTATCCTTCTGAAACTATTTCAAAAAATTGCAGAGAATGAACACTTCCGAGCTCATTATATGAGGCTACACCACCCTAATACCAAAAACAGACAAATATATCACACAAAAAGAAAATTACAGGCCAATATCACTGATGAACATAGATGCAAAAATCCTCAACAAAGTACTAGCGAGCTGAACCCAACAACACATTAAAAGGATCATACACCATGATCAAGTGGGATTTATCCCAGAGATGCAAGGATTTTTCAATATCCTCAAATCAATCAATGTGAGACACCACATTAACAAACTGAAGAATAAAAACTATATGATAATCTCAATAGATGCAGAAAAGCTTTTGATAAAATTCAACATCCATTTATGATAAAAACTCTTTAGAAGGTGGGCATAGAGGCAACACACCTCTACATAATAAAGGACATATATGACAAACAGACAGCTAACATCATACTCAATGGTGAAAAGGTGAAAGCATTCCCTCAAAGTTCAGAAAGAAGACAAGAATGCCACTCTCGCCACTTTTATTTCAACATAGCTTTAGAAGTCCTAGCCAAGGTAATCAGAGAAGAAAAAGAAATAAAAGTAATCCAAATTGGAAAAGAAGATGTAAAACTGTAACTGTTTGCACATGACATGATGCTATACATAGAAAATCCTAAAGATGCTACGAGAAAACTATTAGTCCTCATCGATGAATTTGGTAAAGTTCCTGGATACAAAACATACAGAAATCTGTTGCATTTCTGTACCCTAACAACAAAACATCAGAAAGAGAAATTAAGGAAACAATCCCGTTTATTATCGCATCAAAAAGAATAAAATACCTAGGAATAAACCTACAAAAGGAGGCAAAAGACCTGTATTCTGAAAAGTATAAGACACTGGCAAAAAGAAATTGAAGACAACAGAGATGGAAAGATATACCGTGTTCTTGGATTGGAAGAATATTTTTTTAATTAAAAAAAATTTTTAATTTATCTTTTAAAATTTGAAGCATAGTTTATTTACAATGTTGTGTTTCAGGTGTACACAGTAATTCAGCTATACATGCACACACACACACATACATGCATTTTTTTCAGATTCTTTACCCTTGTAAGTTATTACAAAATATTGAGTATAGGTCCCTCTGCTATGCAGTAGGTCCTCATTGGTTATCTATTTTATATATAGTAGTGTTTATATGTTAATCCCAAACTCTTAATTCCTCTCTCCCTCCATCCCCCTTTGGTAACCATAAGTTTGTTTTCTATGTCTGTAGATCTATTTGTTTTATAATTAACTTCACTTGTATCTTCCATTTATCTGTCGATGGACATTTATTTAGGCTGCTTCCGTGTCTTGGCTATTGTTAATAGTGCTGCTATGAACACTGGGGTGTATGTATCTCTTTAAATTATAGTTTCCTCTGAATATATGCCCAGGAGTGGTATTCCAGGATCATATGGTAACTTTATGTTTAGTTTTTTAAGGAACCTCCATGGTGTTCTCCATAGTGGCTGCACCAATTTAATCTCACCAACAGTGTAGGATGGTTTCTTTTTCCTCCACACCCTCTCCAGCATTTATTATTTGTAGACATTTTCATGATGGCCATTCTGACTGGAGTGTGGTGATACCTCACTGTAGTTTTGATTTGCATTTCTCTAATAATTATGATGTTGAGCATCTTTTCTTGTGCCTGTTGCTATCTGTATGTCTTCTTTGGAAAAAGTCTATGTAGGTCTTCTGCCCAGTTTTTTGATTTGTTTTTTTTTTTTAATTGAGCTGTATGACCTGTTTGTATATTTTGGAAATTAATCCCTTGGTGGTGCACTGTTTGTAAATATATTCTCCCATTCCATAAGCTGTCTTTTCATTTTGTTTATTATTTCCTTTGCTGTGCAAAAGCTTTTAAATTTAATTAGGTCCCATTTAAAAAGTATTTGTTTTTATTTCCATGATTCTAGGAGACAGATCTAAAACAATCTTGCTGCGAATTATGTCAAAGAGTGTTCTGCCTATGTTTTCCTCCCAGAGTTTTATAGTAACTGGTCTCACATTTAGGTCTTTAATCCATTTGAGTTTAGCTTTGTATATGGTGTTAGAGAATGTTCTAATTTCATTCTTTTACATGTAGCTGTCCAGTTTATCCAACACCACTTCATTTTTTTTAAATGATTCACTTTTTTATATAAATTTATTTTGTTTATTTATTTGGTTATGCCAGGTCTTAGTCACAGTTCGCAGGCTCCTTAGTTGTGGCATGCAAACTCTTAGTTGCGGCATGCATGTGGGATCTAGTTCCCTGACCAGGGGTCAAACCTGGGCCCCCTGCATTGTGAGCATGGAGTCTTAACCACTGTGCCACCAGGGAAGCCCCTGGCACCACTTCTTGAAGAGACTGTCTTTTCTTCATTGTATATTCTTGCATCGTTTGTTGTAGATTAATTGACTATAGGTACATAGGTTTATTTCTGGGCTTTCTATCCTGTTCCATTGATCTTTATTTCTGTTTTTGTGCAATAGCATACTGTTTTGACAACTGTAGCTTTGTAGTATAGTTTGAAATCAGGGAGCCTTATTCCTCCAGGTCCATTTTTCTTTCTCAGAATTGCTTTGCTTATTTGGGGTCTTTTGTATTTCCATACAAATTAAAATGTTTTTTGTTCTAGTTCTGTGAGAAATGCCATTGGTAATTTGATAGGGGTTGCTTTGAATCTGTAGATTGCCTTGTGTAGTAGAGTCATTTTAACAATATTGGAAGAAATCAATAAAAAAAGAAAGATATAAATGAACTTACTTACAAAACAGAAATAGAGTGACCGACACAGAAAACAAAGTTTTGGTTACCAAAAGGGATGGGCAGGGAAAAGATAAATTAGGAGGATGGGATTAACATATACACATTACTGTGTATAAAATGTAATAGATAACCGAGAAGGACCTAATGTATAGCACAGGGAAGTATACTCAATATTTTGTAATAACCTACAAGGGTAAAGAATCTGAAAAAAATTGATATACATTCATATACAGTAAGTCCCCTACATACGAACCTTCAAGTTGACAAGTTTCAAAGACGTGAACATGCGTTTGCATGTCTAATCATGTAAGTTAGTTCACATGTCTGGCGTACACTGTGATGTGTGTGCATCCTCTTCAAGTGGTTGTGCTTTTGTGTACTTTACTGTACAGTAATTTATACAGTAGTAGAGGATCTTTATTTCAAGCCCAGGATGTCCGGAAGCAAGTGTAAAAGCAGCAGTGATGTAGCTGGTACTGCTAAGAGGCACCAAGACTTGGAGGTCCAGAGCAAAGACAAAGAGAGAGACAAGAGGAAGAACAAGTAACTCAAGAACTGAAGAGATTTACGATGCAGGAAATGGCAAGGGGATTTTCTTTAGTTGAGGAGGCACTGTTAATTTTTGAGGCACAGGAGCCAAATGTGGAACAGTACACAAAGGTTATAGCAGCCATTCAGGATGCAATCCAGTGCTACTGTATCATTTATGATGAGAAAAAAAGAGCTACTACCCAGACATCACTGGATCATCTTTTCAAGAGGGTAGACAGAACTGAATCCAGCAAGGAACCAGAACCTGTGCCATCAATGTCGGGCGTGAGTGAAACTGCAGCTTGCCCTCCATCTCCTGTTGCTGACGATCCTTCAGCTCTGCCATCTCCCATCTCCTCTCCCTCATCCAGTCAGTAACTCTTCTTCCCTGTTCACTTGATGCCAGCCTCTGTAAGCCAGCTATTGTACTGTACTACTGTACTTTTCAAGGTACTGTATTGCAAGATGAAAAATGTTTTATTGTTTGCGTGTGTTTGATTTTTATGAATTATTTGCGTGAAAAGTATTATAAACCTATTGCAGTACAGTACTGTACTGCATAACCAATTGTGTTAGATGGGTATCTAGGCTAACTTTGTTGGACTTAACAAATTGGACTTACGAACACACTCTCGGAATGGAATTCATTTGTATGTAGGGGACTTACTGTGTATATCTATATATCTATACATACATCTATATCTATCTATATCTATCTATATATATATCTGAATCACTTTGCCGTATATCCGAAACTAACAGGACATTGTAAATCATCTACATTTCAAAAAAAATGACTTTATAGCAATAAAAAGATTTAAATGAAGAAAAATAATATATCATGATCATGTGTGTGGGTTTTATCCCAAGAAGTTCAGGTTGAGTTAACGTTTAAAAAAATCAACCAATTTAATTCACCACATTAACACTCTTAAAAAAGAAAAACTAAATAATGATCTCAAAAGATGGAGAGAAGTATTTGACAAAATTCAATATCCATTCCTAACAAAGTGTCAGAAAACTAGGGATAGGAAACTTCCTCAACCAGATAAAGTTAATCTACAAAAAATTTACAGTTAAGTCTTAAGGATAAAAGACCTTAATTTTATTAGTGAAAGAAGCCAGACCAAGACACGAACAAAAATCAGGAGTACAAAGTGTAAATTCCATTTCTATAAAATTCTAGAAAATGTAAACAAATGAGTTAGGAAGGAGATCATTGATTGCTTAAGGATGGGGAAGGGGGAGAGTGGCAGCAAAGGAGGAATTACAAAGTGGTAGGAGAAAACTTTTGAGGTTAATGGATATATATTCATTATCTTGCCTGTGGTAGTTTTACAGGTAAGGGTTTGTGTGTTGTGTGTGTGTGTGAAAAGTCATCAAATCATACACTTAAATGTGCTGTTTATTTTATGTTAATTATATATCTATAAAGCTGTAATTTAAAAAAAAGACTGCATGGCAGATATATGGAAATTTTTGTTTTGAAAATAAATTTGTTGATAATTCATTACATGCATGGTTTATGTAAGAAAGAGGATGTGATACTCCATTCAGAGAATTCATACTCAAAGTAAAAGCCTTGGTTCTATTTCAAAAGAGTTTTACATTTTCAGTTAAAATAAAATGTTTTAAGGTAAGTTATCAAAGCTACAAATTTTTCCTTTTTAAAAAAAAATAATTTCCCTGTTTTAATTAACTTTTAAAACTAACTGGCCAATTAAAGTCTTAAATGTGTCTAAAGACAGTGCATCTATTATCTGTGTCTATCTGCCTAAACATATCAAATCACGCCTAATTAATAGAAGGCAACAAGCGTATGTATATGATTCATTAATTCTTCATGAAATACGCTCATGTAGTATTTTAATAGGTCACACGTTTCAAAGAAAGACAACTTGCAATGGAGCATGACAAAAATACTTCAGAAATACTTTGATCCTATTTTCTTGTGTATAGTTGAAGGTAAAAAAAGAGTGATGTTATAAAGATGCTGCATTATCTGCAGAGGTGCCCTCTACCATACTCATTTCTCCCATCTTCACCAACACATTTTTAAAACACTGTTGGTTAATTTGATCATATAACAAGATGAGTACAAAAGGGCCACAAGCAGGGAATTTAATATTTTCAAATATGAAGACAATCAAATCTTATTAAGGTCACATTAACTTAATGATATCTCATTAATATTACATCAGTACAAATGCAAGTACCTAGGATCTCTAACAGTATATGTTCTGAATCTGGAAGAGTGTGGCAATGGTGGTGGTGGTACAATTTTGACCACAGTTAATAGTACATTTATTTAGCTTTTATACCCAAAGCTGTTTTCCAGCTAACAAAACAAATAATTAGAAAGTTTATATTTTTATTGCCTAGGACTACAAAGAAGCAATAAATTATTTAAGTTAAAAATGTTCTAAATGATTTTTAAAATCCCTTACCGGTATCGATGAACAAATATACCCTTAAAAATAGAGTTCATCATATTTTCAATTTCATCTTGATTTTCTTGTAGCTGAAATGAAAAATAAAAATATAAATTAAAATATTGATCATTTTATTTGCAATAAAGAGTTCCAATTGTTTTTAATTCCTGATTATTCTCATTCTGGGTAATTTTCAATCTTTCTTCTCATGTATTGTGCAACAGATGTCCGAAATTAACAGTATTCTTTCATTATTTCTATAGCTTTTCTACATTGGCTTAAAACCACTTTCTGTCTCTCTCAACATGTATTACACAATGACTAAAAATGAGTGGTGTGGCTAAGTGTGACCAGATTACTACCACAAAATATCATCTGCTTTCAGAATAGGCCTCAATTTCTTTATCTCTCCTGTCCAAACCAGGTCCCCTGCTTGGTTTTACATTTCTTGGTAACAGATCATCCTCGATTATCACACTTGCCACTGTGTAAGAAAGTTCCTATTCCACCTAAAGTATCCAAATATTACTCTGCGTCTGATTAGCAACAAACTGAGCATTGGTCAAATTCCCAATATAGGAGGAACAGCAGAAGATAGCAAGGACACTAGCCATTAGTGGTGAAATGCAGCAACAAAATAAAATACTATAGAAAAGATATAAATAAATTTCAGGCAATACTACACATTGGAGTTAAAGTTTGAGTTTACTACTCAAAAGGAACAAAAAGCACTGATACAAAATCACATTCAAGATGATAGTTTTTATTTTAATTCGTTCTGCAGTGAAATATTTGGTTTTACTGCATTTATACAAATGTGACAATAAAATTCCTTCAGACTTTCTCTTTTGCTATATGCTTTGTTTTGGGTTTTACTGAAATAACTTTGGGAATACCTTTATAGTAAATCATTCAAATTACTGAAACTTACTATAAGTTCTACTTTTGCTGCATTTATTATATAAAAAATTAAATAATTTATAGGAGATACAGTTTGGTTAGCAGTTCTTACTGAAGTACAGTTCCAAAACTTACTTACAATTATTTCTAGTATAGAATGTGCTATGAGTTGTACTGTGTTCCTCAAAACTTCATATGCTGAAGTCTTAACTCCCAGAACCTCAAACCTTACTTGGAAATAGGGCTGTAGCAGATGTAATTAGTTAAGATGGGTTCATACTGGAGTAAGATGGGCCCCAAATCAAATATGACTGTCTCCTTTTTATAATGGAGAAATTAAGAGACACACACACAGTGAGAAGGCCATGTGAAGATTAGAGTTATCTGCCAGTTCTAGACTATACAACTGTGAGACAATAAATTTCTGTTCTAAAGAAAAATCAGGGACTTCCCTGGTGGTGCAGTGGTTGGACTCGAACCCTGGTCTGGGAAGATCCCACATGCCACGGAGCAACTAAGCCCACGTGCCACAACTACTAAAGCCGGTGCGCCTAGAGCACATACTCTGCAACAAGAAAAGCCACTGCAATGAGAAGCCCCCGCTCTCCGCAACTAGATAAAGCCCACGTGCAGCAATGAAGACCCAATGCAGCCAAAACTAAATAAAAATTTTAAAAAATAATAATTAAAAAAAAAAGAAAAATCAGTTTGTGGTATATGCTACAGCAGTCCTAGCACTCCAATACAGCACAGACCATAATTTAAGCATAAGTTTGTTGCTTCCTGCTGCCTGTTATAACCCATTATTTATTGACAGCAATATATTTATAGCACTGAGATACTATTCTTTTTTCAAGTTAAAATACAGACTAACACTGTACCTCTAAAATTTCATTTCTGATTGGATGAATAAAAATGTTGCCTACTAAAAATCCAGTTTAAAATCTCTTTCAACACATTTATAAGAAAATTTCACTGCAAAATTGGAACCAATCTTATTATTAACAGAAATGTCTCATACATCTACTAATATATAGTCTTTGGCTTTCTCCTGCAATGCATCTTTGCTGGCCCCTAGTTCTGATGTTAGTATTTCCTGTGCTTTCTGGGCCCATAGCTTGATAATCTTTTTGAGTTATCTAATTCCCAGACCACCTTCTTTCTAAAGTATGGTTGTTCTGTGTTTCTCTTCTGCCCTCAGACAGCACTCAGATAATCAATCACTGGCTGGAAGCAAATTCCAGTTTCATTTGAAAACTTTGAGATCAAATATTCAAACTTAAAAAAGAAACAACTTTCAAAAATACACACAAACCTTTTTAGAGAGAATAAAAACACATATGATATAGTTACTACACATTTACAGAACATAAGAATCGCAGTTACTGTGAACCTTACCTCTTTGCGTTTTTGAAGTAGTAACTCCAACCTTTCGTTGGCTCTCTTCCCAATCATTTTATTTCTCTCAGCTTCATACTGTCTCTGTGTATTATCCTGATGAATACTGAGGTTTAAGGCAACATTCACCAGAGCAGTCATGAGCTTCATGGCTATGAAATAAAGTAAGATTATAGTATTCACCTGTGAATCAGAATTTCATCCATAAGACTACAAATTTATAACAGAAATGGATGATGGAAGGAAACTAGTCAACTTCTATGTTTTACAATCTAGGCATAATTTAAATAAGAAAGATGAAAAATTATTTTATAGAAATAAACTCACCATTTTAGTCTGTGACAATTTTCTCTGCCTCAGTATCCCTATAAGCTTGGCTCATTAACATTCCCACTTAAAAACAGACTCATCCTGGGAGTTCCCTGGTGGTCCAGTGATTAAGACTTAGTGCTTTCACCTCCGTGGCCCTGGGTTCAATCCCAGGTCGGGGAACTAAGATCCCAAAAGCTGCTCGGTGCGGCCAAAAATAAAAAACAAAACTCCCAGCAGGAAGGATTTATGTAGTCTCCTCAACAACCCCTTTCCCTCACTTTCAAACATACACAACCTAAGTAAGAGCATACTAACCAAACCTTTTAGACCTTTCTTCTGGCCACCAATTCTGTGTATACAATTACTTCCTTAATACCTTTACTTAGATGCATCAAAGTGTCTTATTTGCTTACAATCAACTCATGACTTTTACTCCCAAAGATGGTCCTTTCCCTGTTTTCCTCACCTCAATGAATGGCATAACCTCTGATCCCTGAAAAATAGACTGAACCTACCAAAGTCATTAAATTCATTAGAAATATATTCTGTGAATTTCTGATCTGTTTCCCCAGTCACAGTGTTAATGTAATTTTAAACACTCACTTGTATTTGTAAATCTAATTAAATATTATCAAACTTCTCTTTCAAGTCCTCTGAGGAACAGGTATGACACAAACCTTAACCTTTTGTCTATTCAAATTTACTTCATCATTGA
>NW_006785406.1:1282577-1284868 GCF_000442215.2 Lipotes vexillifer | reverse complement strand
GTAGGGAATTCTGGTAAAGGAATAAGAGTTTGTGATGGCAAAATGATCTCCCTTTTTTTTCATTTAGTTTATTTATCTGCAAATATGAATGTTCAGTTATTAATGTTTTAGAAGAACCAATCTAAACATCTGCAAACATATACACAACTAAAGATGAGCATGCATTTCTTTTAAAGCTTCTAAAATTTCCCTTTAATTACATACATAAACATGTATACATAATAGTGTAACTATATCTATCTATCTACACATACACACACACACACAGACACACAATTCGTTATTCGGAAACTCTATCTACATTTTGGTCAAATCCACGTTACTAGCAATGCTACTGCCCTCAAACCAAAATATAAGACAAAAATCCTAAAAACAAAATGTATTTAAGTTAGTGAGTAGTTAGAAATGCATTTAAATGAAAATGTTTCCCTTTTCCTGAGATACGGCATCTAAATATAATAAATTGAGAAATCTTCTTGTGTTTCAAAATATAGGCTAGTGATTTTACAGCATTTTACACATTGTCAGTAGAATACCTCTGAAGGTTAAAAGTACTCTTAAAATTAATCTGTATAAAAAAGAATAGCTCAAAGGCAGAAGGGATCTGGTGCATTCAAATTGCCCAAGTCAGGGATAACAGATAACAGTTTAACAGAGCTTGTCCTAAGCATACAAAGTCATACCCAAATGGACCTTAATTCAGTTTATACTTCTAGATCTCTAAAATAAAATGACTTGAAGATCAAGGAGTTTGAAAGCATTAAAATTAACATCAACCCTGGCTGGAATTCACCAGCAGAAGCTGAAATACAAATTTTCTTGAACTTAATTGTTTTTTGTCTTCAGCTATATATCTCCTTGGGAACCCAGAACCCAAACTCCAGCTGTCATTGTGTAATGACCCTCCTCCCATCCTAGGTATATATAAACAACAAAATATATCAACATACTAAAACAAAAAAAAATGCAAAATGATCAATATATTTTCATAAACATATTAGATATGATAGAGCAGTATTTACTGAGATGTTTATGGACCTGTAAAATTTAAACTTCACTGAAATTTTCACTTTACATACTAACATATAAGCAAACAGCTATTGAGGAGAGACTTCTAACTTAACGATATAGATACAACATGGGGACTGTGATAGGGATTATTGAGTCCACTGAAAAAAGACTCATTCCTGCATAGACTGAGCACTAATTAAGTTTTACTGGTATTACTAACAGAATTTTATAAATTTTATAAATCCAGTAATTCAGCCTGGTTTCTGTGATGTGGGCTTTGAAGTGCCTTCTCTTTGTCTACCAAGGAGAATACTTAATTTAGCCTTCATATTTTAACTGTTGGCTACGGAATGGAAAACTTGTTCTACTGCTGTGCTACTAAGAATGTGTTCTGCAAATATGTGTTGACCACAAATGGCTTGTTACCAGTTCATTAAAAGTATAAATTTGGAAGTAAGTTTTTAGAAATTTTTATAACAATCTGACAGAATAATCTTATGTCTACTGAATCTAGTAATAAAATGACACTAAGATCATAATTAAAAAACTAGTCTTTCACCACAGAGAGTTCAAAAAACATTTATTTAATGCTTCCCCATTCATTTACCAATCCGTAAGTACTGAGCATTGTTTTGTGTACTAGAAGCACAAAAGTGAATGAGACAGAGTATCTGCTTCCATGATTTTTATCTTCTAGTGAGGAGAAAATAATATATCAATAGATAATATACAAATAAAAAAATATATCAGTTAAAGAAAAAATGTATGGTTAAAAAAAGTAAAGTATGGTAAAAAGGACAGAGAGCAAATGGGGTGGCTAGGCCTCTCTGAAGAGCTCATGTTTAAGCATGCATGAGGCAATGAGCATGATTATATGATAGAAAGTGTCCCAAGGAGAGGGAATATAAAGTGCAAAGGTTACGAGGTAAATTGTTATGAGAGGGGACTCATAAAAGAGCAAGGTACTTAGTGTGGCTGAAGCACAGAAATAGGCAGAAGCAGGAGACAAGGTTGAGGAGGAAATCGAAAGGGCAGGTTGTAAGAGTTTTACTAGGATCTAGTTAGGACTCAAGAATTAAATCTAGGGCTTCCCTGATGGCGCAGTGGTTGGGGGTCCGCCTGCTGATGCGGGGGATACAGGTTTGTGCCCCCATCCGGGAGGGTCCGACATGCCACAGAGCGGCTGGGCCCGCGATCCATGGCCGCTAAGCCTGCGCATCTGGAGCCTGTGCTCCACAACGGGAGAGGCCACAACAGTGAGAGGCCCGCGAACCGCAAAA
>NW_006785406.1:1263398-1282502 GCF_000442215.2 Lipotes vexillifer | reverse complement strand
GCGTCTGGAGCCTGTGCTCCACAATGGGAGAGGCCACAACAGTGAGAGGCCCACATACTGCAAAAAACAAAAAAAAAAAAAAAAAAAAAAATCTAAATGAGAAAGACCCACTGGAAATTTTGGTGTGGGTGAGAAATAGTCTGACTTATACTTTTAAATGCTATGTGAACAGACTATAGAAGAGTGAGAGTGGAAGAAGGGAGACCAAATAGAAGAACACTGAAAGAGAACTGAACATATTTTGCCAAAAGCTTACAATAATGATTCTCGAGTTTTTGGCCTTGAGCAACTCAGTAAAGCAATGCTAGCTTGGATTGAAGTAGCAGTAGGTAGAGAGAAAGTTAGATCTGAAATATATTTTCAAGGTAGAGCTAAAAGAATATGATAATATAGGAAATGAGAGAAATAGGAAAGGCAAGGGTAATTAGAATGTCTTGTGCTTATTAGTTACCTAAGTGGAGATGGTTAATAGATATACATCATCATAAAAATATTGGTTTTTAGAGCCATTAAACTGGATAGCATATCGATTCAATGGATGACTATTCAGCCACTAGAAAAAAATGAGGCATGATTTATATATGCTGTAAAGTCTGCCAATAAACTTCTTGGTGGAAAAAAAGGCAAGATGCCTGTCACTGTGTATATTATAATATCATTTACACATGAAGAAGGAATGAATTATTTATTATTATGTGCCAGTCACGCTTCTAAGCTCTTTACACACACTTATTCATTTATACCTCACAACTCTATCAAGTTAAGTACTATAATTATTTCTTTTATACATAAAAGAAAACTGAGGTATAGATTGGCTAAGAGACTTGGCAATTACACAGCCAGTAACTGGCAGAGATAGAATTTGATTACAGCCGTCATGCTCCATAGTCTAAGTTCTTAACCACTACACCATACTGCCTCTCACTGAATATGTATGTGCTATCATATTCATAAAATCTTTGGAAAGATATAAAAGAAACAGGCAACTTTGGTTGTATTTGGAGAAGGGAATGTGATGGCTGAGAGCCATGGGTAGAACACTGACATTTCACCATATAACATTTTTAAATCTGGAATTTTAAATCGTATGACAGCATTACTCTCTAACCATCATTTTTTTAAACTAATTAATTAATTTTTTATACAGCAAATTCTTATTAGTTATCTATTTTATACATTTTAGTGTATATATGTCAATCCCAATCTCCCAGTTCATCCCACTGACCCCCACTTTCCCCCCTTGATGTCCATTTGTTTGTTCTCTACACCTTTCTCTATTTCTGCCTTGCAAACCAGTTCATCTGTACCATTTTTCTAGATTCCACATATATGTGTTAATATACGATATTTGTTTTGCTCTTTCTGACTTACTTCACTCTGTATGACAGTCTCTAGGTCCATCCACGTCTCTACAAATGACCCAATTTCGTTCATTTTTATGGCTGAGTAATATTCCATTGTATATATGTACCACAACTTCTTTATCCATTCATCTGTTGATAGGCATTTAGGTTACTTCCATGACCTGGCTATTGTAAATAGTGCTGCAATGAACATTGGGGTGCATGTGTCTTTTTGAATTATGATTTTCTCTAGGTATATGCCCAGTAGTGGGATTGCTAGGTCATATGGTAATTCTATTTTTAGTTTTTTAAGGAACCTCCATACTGTTCTCCATAGTGGCTGTATCAATTTACATTCCCACCAACAGTGCAAGAGGGTTCCCTTTTCTCCACACCCTCTCCAGCATTTGTTGTTTGTAGACTTTCTGATGATGCCCATTCTAACTGGTGTGAAGTGATACCTCATTGTAGTTCTGATGTGCATTTCTCTAATAATTAGTGATGTTGAGCAGCTTTTCATGTGCCTCTTGGCCATGTGTATGTCTTCTTTGGAGAGATGTCTATTTAGGTCTTCAGCCCATTTTTTGATTGGGTTGTTTTTTTTGGCAGTGTTGGGTCTTCCTTGTTGCACAGGGGCTTTCTCTAGTTGTGGCACATGGGCCTCTGATTGCAGTGGCTTCTCTTGCTGCGGAGCACAGGCTCTAGGTGTGCAGGCTTCAGTAGTTGTGGCACGCAGGCTCAGCAGTTGTGACTCGCAGGCTCGGTAGTTGTGGCACACGGGCTTAGTTGCTCAAAGGCATGTGGGATCTTCCCGGATCAGGGCTTGAACCTATGTTCCCTGCATTGGCAGGTGGATTCTTAAACACTGCGCCACCAGGGAAGTCCCAGGTTGCCTGTTTTTTAATACTGAGCTGCATGAACTGTTTATATATTTTGGAGATTAATCCTTTGTCTGTTGATTCGTTTGCAAATATTTTCTCCCATTCTGAGGGCTGTCTTTTCATTTTGTTTATAGTTTCCTTTGCTGTGCAAGGGCTTTCAAGTTTCATTAGGTCTCATTTGTTTATTTTTGTTTTTATTTCCATTACTCTAGGAGGTGGGTCAAAAAAGATCTTGCTGTGATTTCACTACCATTATTTTTTAATAGAAATAATAAAAACATGGAATTGGTTTTCACTTTATTCACTGAGGAGTGAATAAAGATAAAAAGGTCTTTAGATTGAGTCTGAGATAATTCAATATTTACAGTTTAGCTTTCTACAGTCCACCAAAACAGTGCTTCAAGAAGGAAGAAGCAGTTATGTCTTTCAAGAAAGATGACACTAAGAAGGTAACTGCTGACCTCAACAAGAGCAAAGGCAGTGAACAGTTAGATAGAAACCTGACTGGAGTGGGTTTAAAGAGAATAAGAAGAGAGTGAGTAGAGACAGCAAATAGAAATAATTCTATAAGATTTGCTATAAAGAAAAGGAGAAAAATAGGACTGTAGCTAAGGAGCACGTGGAAACAAGGGAGGGTGTGATGGTCAGTCTTATGTGTCAACTTGGCTAGGCTACAGTATCCAGTTATTTAATCAAGCACTAATCCAGGTGTTACTGTGAAGGTATTTTGTAGATAAGATTAACATCTGTAAGTAAAGGAGACTACCTTCAGTAATGTGGTGGCCTCATCCAATCAGCTGAATGCCTTAAGAGCAAAAACCCAGGTTTCCTAGAAAAACAATTTCTGCCTCAAGACTACAACTCCTGCCTAAGTTTCTAGCCTGCTGGCCCGCCCTACAGATTTTAAAATTGCCAGCTCCCAAATTGTGTGAGCCATTCACTAAAATAAACCTTCCTCTCCCCCAATATATATACCTTTGTGTGTGTATGTATGTATGCAAATAAGAAGACAAGTAACTAAGTATATCTCCCGATGGGTCTGTGTCTCTGAAGAGCCCTAACTGATAGAGTGTTTCTAAAAGGTAAAGGCTGTTATAGCATATTAATATAATGATAAAGGGGATGGGGGAACTGAAGCAGGACAGAGAGAAAAAACACCCTGAAGAGTAAAGTTCTTTAGGCGGTGAACAGGAATTGGATCCACTGCACAAGGGCAAGGACTAAACTTAGACAGATAGTACTGTAATAAGAGAAAAAGCAGAGTATATGTGTACTGGTACACCTAGATAAGTAGGTTTAATCACTGAAGGACTCTCTTCTGTCTCTATAAAGCTAGCAAGATAATCAGCTAATTGTGAAGGAAAGAGGATAGCAGATGCTACAGGTCTGAGGAGAAGGTGTGAAATAATCTTATAAGAAAGTAGGAATATCCATGGCATAGAATACTGTAATATGATTGCTAGGCAGCACTAAAGGTCCACTTGAGAGAAAAATGTAAAATGCTGAGCCATTATAACTATGTGTTGTTCTATAGCCACTTTCAGCTCCACTTGTGTAGGTATGGAACAGGTAGTAATATGAGGTTTTCCTAGTGGGTATAATGGAGGGCAAGGATGTGGATGGTCCTTCACGAGAAGGACATGATTATAATAAATCTGAATAACAGAATCTACGCTAGGAAAGTGGAGGCAGTGAGGACATCAAGAACACTAAAAAACAGAGTATCAAAGAATTTAAAGCCCCAATAGAAGAAAAACAATGTTGGAGCTGGGAACATATAAAACAAAAACTGGAACAAAAAGAGATTATTGGCAAATGGGATGGTTAAAATTAAGATTATGGACACTGGCCCTTTTATTTACTATTCAACAATTTGCATTTATGTGTTCTTCAACATAAAAATGAAAACTAAAAAGCTGTCTTTATATTTAGTGATACCTACTATACTTTTGAAAACTATTACTATAAACCCTGGAAATATATATGATAATGGGACAAAACTAAATTTTAAAGAGAGGTATGATTATATTCCCTCTTTTTTTTTTTTAAATTGAAGTACAGTTGACTTACAATGTTGTGTGAGTTTCTGGTGTACAGCAAAATGATTCAGTTATACATATATACATATTTTTTTCATAATGGTTTATTACAGGACATTGAATATAGTTCCCTGTGCTATACAGTTCAACACTGTTATCTGTTTTATATATAGTAGTTGGTATCTGCAAATCCCAAACTCTTCATTTATCTCCCCCACCCCCTTTCCCCTTTGGTAACCATAAATTTGTTTTCTATGTCTGAGTCTATTTCTGTTTTGTAAATAAGTTCATTTGTATCATATTTTAGATTCCACATATAAGTGATATCATATGGCCTTTGTCTTTCTGACTTACTTCACTTAGTATGATAATCTCTAGGTCCATCCATGTTGCTGCAAATGGCATTACTTCATTATTTTTTATGGCTGAGTAGTATTCCATTGCAATTATGTGCCTTCTTTAGTTTAAAAAAACTTATTTAAAAAAACAAAAAGGCTTACAACAAACTTCCTCTTTCCAAATAATAAACATTTAATCAATCCCTGTCTCTTACAAACCCAACCAAAATAACAAGAAAACAATTTTCTTCTTCAATAAATCCAGAAAATTACCTGCAACCCCAAACCACAATGTATCAATATACGTATATGGAAAGCAGATGGATGAAGCATGCAAATCAAACCAAATGGTTGAAAAAGCTTGACAACTGTATCTAAAGAAATACAAAAAGAAAAACAATTTTGCTCTGTAGAAACCAAAAGCATTAAGGAATTGGAGAAGTATTGGTGTCCATAGAAAATGCAGTGAAATAAGGTCTGAAAATAGGAGCATTATTTCAAAGTTTGTATAGTAAGTAATTAAATCTCCACTTGAACCTAGGCAGTCAGGCAATTCCCCCAACATACACTCATCTTGGATGTCCAGAAAGTTTATTCCCTGAAGAATATAAAACAGAGATTTGGACTCATCAGACACAGAGGAGGGATATAGGTGAAGGGCAGAGTGCCCTGGGTGCTCCTTCACCCTGTATAACTCCCAAATGGCAGACAGCAAACAGACTTAACAAGACTGAAAGATCCTTCTGCAAAGAAGGTAAACTTTCCCAGGGAAAAATAATTATCAATATCAAGAGTTTAGGGTCCACAGTGAAAATGGTATGTGACCACAGGACCACCCTACAGTGATGCTCACCAAAGAGGCCAGAGCCATTGCCCCTCCCTGTCAAACACAACACACACACACACACCCATGCCACCCCCAACCCCCACCCTCTCTGGCAATTTGCTCTTTAGTGTCTCATTGTCAGCAATGACTAGAAAGCCAATGAACAGATACTTAAGGAACGTTTCCAACATGAAAGACACTGATAAAAGCAGAGAATTGGAAAAGAGGTCGGAGTAGGGTGTATAAAAAGAAACTTCAGAGTAATAATTAACGTTGTCAAAGAGAGATAAAACAAAATGTTACACCCATGAAACAATGTTAAAAAAAAAAGACTTGGATAATGCAAAAGAACTCTTAAAATATTTAAAATGATAATGAAAATTAAGCTCAATAAAGTTGAAAAATACAAGAAAAGTGAACAAAAAGACTAAGGAATGGAAGCTAAAAGAGAAATAACAAGGAACTCAGGATTGATTCAACAGATTAACATCCAAGTAATATGTATTCTATAAAGAGTGCCCAGCATAATGAATGGGAATTATATACACATATTAGGGTATATCACCATGATATTTCAGAAAATCAGGAACAAAAAGAACACAAAGCTTCCAAAGACAAGAAACAGGATCAGAATCAGAACTTTGAAACAGGATTGGTCTTCTCAACAGCAATACTGGAAACAAGAGGAAAAATTTTGAAGAAAATTTTCAGTAAGTTCTACATTGGTTCAATTAAATGTAAGAATAATTTTTCAGGCATGTAAAATCTCAAATATATACTTTTCCAATATTCTTTTTCTCAAGAACCTATCAAAAAACATACTACCCAAAAAGGAGAGAATAAATTTAAAAAAAAAAAAAGAAAAAAAGGGCAAGCCAAAGATAGAGGTTTCAACAAAAGACAAAGGATCCAAATAATGGCCGATAAGTTAAATAACTTAAAGGACATATAGATTTTAGAAAACAACACAGCCTTATCAAACATAATTGTAAAAAATTAAAAGTACAGAAAATGTACCCCACAAAATTGATTATAACATCCTATTATTTGTTTAAAAATAAAATAAAAAATCCTCACATAAAAGGAAACACCAACATGTCATGACAAAATTAAAGTGGTATGATTATGGCTAATTTTTATTTTTGTACTTTTCTCCTTTTCTGAATTCTCTGTAAGTTGTATATGTAATTTCATATGTACAGAAAATGTTTAAACATATAACATGGAAGTATTAATGAAAAATCTACAAGAAATTTTCTCAATTTCTCTATCCTCTTTAGAGCCAAACCAAGCAAGCTCTGTCATTCTATCACAGTTATAATATCAGACACTTACTGAATGACTTGTATATGTGAAACATTTAACACGAATTATTTCATTTAAGCCTCACAACACTCCTATAAAATGGGACTATTAGTAGCAATACTATACAGATGAGGAAAGTGAGGCACTAAAGTAACTTGTCCAAGGTTACCAAGTTGATACATAAAAGATATGATTATAAAATGATTTTAAAAATCATAATTTCTTTACAAAAACTAGCCCCCAAAAGAAAACTAATTTTCATACCTGATGACAGAAAGTAAAGGCAATAAATCCAAGAAAATGATACTTCTGTAACTAGAAAACGTAAAACATTACTCTAGATACCTATATTTACATTTGAAAGAGTAATTACATTTAAAAAGTTTACTGTATTTTATGTGTACAGTTATATGATATAGTGGCACTTGCAAATTTGGTCTATTATTGGGCATTAATCTCAAGAGAACACCAAAAGTCTACTACATACAAATTCTAGAAAGGTGAAAAAAAAGTGTTATATCTAGAGGAGCAACGAGAAACACAAAGGTATTAAAGTTAAAAAAAAATGCACCAGTGAAAATACAAAGCAATGAGAAAGTAAAAATTTATTTAATGAATAAAAGGAAAATATAAACAAATTAAGGAAGAGAGATTATTTATACCCTACAGTCTGCTCTTTGATGATGCCAGATTGACCTAAAATTTTGAGGTTCTAACCATAGCAACCAGAAATATTCAGTCTGGTTAAGAGTTATAAAATACCTACTGAATTTAATAAATAGAATTTGGCATGTGAGAGCCAAAAGATATGTAAAAATGAAAGTGCATGCTGTTAGTTTTCTTAATAGCAGTTTTTGAAAGATCTGTTTATTTACTTGCTTCTGATTTCCCCATTTGCAATGTCTTCTACTACGAAAATAGTAGGTGTTCAATAAATTCTGAGGAAAAGAAAACACGAGTGAAGGGAAACACTGCACACACTACTGGCTCTTACTGTCATTACAGAATAACAGCTGCAGTTTACTAAATGTCAGGCACTAGTTCAAGCTTTCTTAATTTCTTTTAATGAGGTAGCTATCATTATCTTTCCCACTTTGCATATGAAGAAAGTGAGGCCAAAAGGACTTGTCCAGATTACCCAATTAGTAAAAGGCAGAAAGGGATATGTATTCAGACAGCCTGGTCCAGAACCCATTCTATGAACCCTATATTATATGGTTTCAGCCACCAAAAGTCAAAGAAAAGACATCAATTTACTGAGGCAAGATTATTTTCAGTTTGTGATGGGAGAACAAAGAAATTTCTTACAGCTTATCTTTTCTCAGAGTAAAAGTCCAGAGATGCTGACTTGGTAAAAAAATGTTAATCAACAACAAATCATATGTCAATATAAAATCAACCATATACCAATATAATAATGTTCAACAATGAGATACAAAGAAATGTTTACTTCCGCAAGAATCTGAGTGACCTATTATTGTTAACTAGTGGTAAAGACTGGCCTCCCAGCATAATGAGCCACCTGACTGTCATATGATGATCTTAACCACATTTTCTAATTTTTTCAGAATTCATTTTAGAAAAAAACAGAACAGAATCAATCACCATGCTATCATTAATAAAATTTTGTAGTCTTAATCCCCCTTTGTTCAAATTAGCATTTTCACTTTAGAAGTGAGAGGTAGCCAGTATCAATCTATTTGTAACATAGAAAATTATGCAGGTGAGGAAACATCAAAAGATAAAAAAGGTAAACCAACATTACTCATCTCGCCATCTAACAAAAATTTGAAGTCACCAACTTCTAACGTATTGGCATACATTTTAAAAACAGATGCCTAAGTATAATATAACTATAAATGTAAAAAATAGATCCTTTGAGAGTACAATTATCTTTATAATACCAAACAACACAGTGGTAAAACAAAGGGAAACCTACTTGTTTTTGAGCTGGAGGAGGAAAATATTTTTTCATGAGAATTCCATGAAATTGGGGAAAGAAAATATGGCCAGCCTCAGATTGTAAATCCACCAAAATAATAATGACAAAATACTACTTAAATAAATTAAATCCACAAACTATGTTCTATTCTAATATGTCTGAGATAGCTATTTAGACAAGCAACAAAGGCACTTAATTCTGAAGATAAATAGGTAATGAAAACTTTATTACAGTGTAAAGCTTCTTTATTAAGCTGAGTCAGACATATAGGAGAGTATGCTTTACAATTCCAATTAAAAGAATAGAAAAAAATAAGGAAAATATAATACAAAAATGTAATTTCTAACCGTCTGTTTCAATTTAATGGTAAAAAGAATTCCAAAAAGAAGGGGGAAAGCACAGTTTACTGGAAAAATGAGACTACTTCTACCTGGAGAATAAACAAACCTGAAGAACTACAAAATGATGAAAATTTTAGTAAAAATGTGGCAAAAGTATACAATTAAATGCAATGCATAAATACTGACAATTGGGACATATTATTAACTAATAACAAGAAAATGGGATATTTGGAAAATAGATTAAAAGTACTATTGATAAAACCACTCTGATGATTTATGAAGCTCTAAAACTTATCTTGTCTGTACCCTACAAAACAACTAACCTGATTGTCTCTCTTCTCAGCTAAGATATAAGCAATGTCAAGGAGCATTTTATTCCAAAGCCGATAATCATATCTGGCCATAACTGCCTTGTAACTGTCCATGCACATAGTCTTTGAAGCAGAGGATTAAATGTTCCTGCCCATTTTATCTAGTCCCCAAGACTCCTCCTGCAAAGTGAATAAAAATGATTATCTTTTAATCTACCCCTTATACACATATCATAAAAGAAAAAAAGGGAGGGGGTACCAGAGAAGAGAGCAAAGATGAAAAGAAAATAATCCTTGAAAAGATGGATAATTATTATCCAGCCTGGAATTAAGTTCTCAGTAAGATCTCTGTGCTTTGTTGACGGGTAGGTGACTGATGTCTCATTTTTTATGAAACTGAGCTTTGGAAGACATGATCATTAATGTACACAGAGAAATTACAGTAATATTTTGAAATAAATTTGAGAATAAGTTGAAAAATAGGTTAGCTTCTAAAAAATAAGCATAAACATAACACTGATCTATTTTTCTTGATTTCTGATTTTGAAACGTAATTAACAAATACAAATAGGCTACATGATATAAAAAAAGCTGAGGAGAAAACCAGATGGCATTTATCAGGCAGTTTTAAAAGCTATCATGATCACAGGTAAATTGTGAGAAAAGAAAGACAGAAAGGCACTAGAAGGAGGAGGGAGCAACTCAACTCAAAAGAAATAGGAGGAAAGCCATAATTAAAATATGTTTAAGCATACATAAAATTAGCAATGTATAGATTACCAAAGGGATAAATATACGAAAAACAAGAAAATAATAAAAGTCACTGAAAATGGGCCAATGGAAAGAAGAGCTGAAATGGACAATCATAAAGTCAGTAAAATACAGTAATATTTTATTTACATGGCAGTGAAGGACAAATGCAAATGAATTAAACTGCATTTTTCAGGAAACTGAAATGTTTTAAAACTCAAAATATTCTGTATATTTTTATAATATACTATTCCTTCCCTTGTGTTCATAAATAGAGTATGTGGCATATATTTAGTCTTTTATATAAAATGCACACAGGTTTCTGGATTAAAGAGAGGTAGCTGGCTGCTACAGAGGAGCCCCAGATTGCTCTGTATCTTGATATCTGTAAGCAAATTTTTTTGTCTTCTTTTTTGTTATAAATTATCGTTTCACAATTCTGTCAGCAGGACAGAATCTAACACTTGCTCTCCAATCTAGCACTTGCTTCTCTTTCTCTCTTGGCATTGGGAAACTAGATAATAACTGTTTATGGCAGTAATTTTGGCTATTCAGAAGTAACTTCTATCTTATGTTTAAGTTTTGTTTATTTCAAATCACTGCATTTACTATGCATCTGAAAACCAGCTAAACAGGAATTACTGTACATAGATAAAAGAAAGATGAAAAATAAACAGAAAATATGAAGAAAAGAAAAAAGCAAACATAAAGGGCAGAAGATTCTAAAAGTGATGAAATTAGAAAAATTGTATAGTATCAGATAACTTTTAAGTAATAAATAGTATATTTACAGTACCTTTTCAAAAAGTTACAACTGGGTACAAGATCTCTTTTTATTCCTAATAATGAGGAAGAGGATACTCTCAAAACACAGAATAAAATATGTTTGATGTTTGTTCTATATAGAAAATTTTTTCAACAATAAATTGTGTGATTTTACCTTTTTAAAAAAGATAATTAAGTAAAAGATCTTCCTCTTTTCCCAGTGAGAAAAAGGACACCCTCAAAAGAATAACTGTGTGTCATGTTTGCTCCATATAGAACTGCAACTAAGGGAATAATGGACACTAATAATCTGTATTAACCACATTAAGGAAGGAAAAAGGAGTGGAAAAAAATATGGATGACTCTATATAAAATTATCACATTGGCTTTAGGCAACAGGTTAAACCAGAAAATGATAAAATTTTAAATCCAGGGTTTGCAATGTGTAGTCCCCAAAGTATCAGTGTCAGCAACAGCTAGAAACCTGTTAAACTCGGGGGCAAGGCCACACAATCTGTTTCAGTAAGGCCTGGAGGTGATTCTGATGCATGCTAAAGTTTAAGAATCAATGCATTCAATAAATTAGATAAATGAGAAAATTAAATTCAAGATGAAATGCAATTAATTAAATTAAATCTCATTTTTTGTCATGGTAATGTGCAAGATGAATATAGCCAGAGTTATTGCTATTAAAAAGGATATAACTTGGGAGTATTTAAATATATGTGTATGTACATACACACACATACTCTCTCTCTGTATTACAAGAGAAAAAGAACAATCATTTAGTCATTTTAGGTAAGCACAGTTAAAATCGTTGAGGAATTGAGAACGATGGCTAAATTAACAAAATTACCTTGTTACAGACAAACAAGGGGAAAAAGAACATACTTGACTCAGAATTTGTCTAGATAATTCTAAAATAAAAGCAAAAGTGAAAACTATAATGTCAGTTCTTCAGGACTCAGCCTACCTACCTAAACTGATTTTAGAGACATTACATTTAGGTTATTACAGCACTAGGAATAGAAAGAATGCCAGCTAGGTCACACTTACCTATTACAATTGGATAGAATTGTTTAAAAATACATATATATAAACAAAATTTACACATTTATGTATAATAAAAATGAACTATGAAGCAATGTAATTAAGTAGAAAAAATACTATGAATTTGGAATTTCAACTATTATTTGGGTTTACCAAAGAACATGGCCTGGTGGACTCCTAAAATTTATTTGGTTATAAAATAAAAATGCAAGAAAATACATGTTCAGAAAGAGATTTGGTAACATTCGCCAAAAATTTCAATTTTCATTCTCAAGACTATCAAATGCCAGTTATCAAAATAGGCACACATTTTACTTAGAGAATACAAACCATTCATGTGAATTTTGGAGAAAAACTATTTTTCAAGAGCAAAGTAATGAATTTAATATTTAATCTAAATAAAACTTAACTAGAATAGAACATATTTAACAAAACTAAATTTAAAAGGAAATAAAATGTTGGTTACTTACCAGCAAGGGTACTTGTATGTCTAAAAGCTCTGACCTGGGAGTCTGACAAACCAGTCAAAAGGGAGATTACTGTGTCCATCATATACTCATCATAAATTATGCTATACTGACATTGTCGAATCAGGACTCCAATAAATTCACAAAAGTTTGAACGAAATTTTTTCCACTGAGGTCCAGGCATGGTAAGGGGGTAATCACCACTGTCCTAAAAGGGATAAAAAAAGAACATATTAAATATGACATCAAGTTTGATCAGTTTTTTTCCTCCTACTGGAAAAGGAACATTTTTCTCAAAGTAGATATGGACAGAAATCAAGGGGCACAAGATGGCTTTCTCTTTTTTGCTTGTTTTGATCTTCGACATCTAAATTGTTAATGTGCTCAAAATTATTATTTACAACCAGTATTTAATCCATTATTCTAAGCCATTCATTCAAAATAATAGTTCTAGTTTTGCTGTACTTGGGTCCTAGTTGAGATAATTTAAAGTAGAAAATAAAAAAAGAATTGAAGTTTAGACTAGAAAGGATATTTGCTACTGAATTCAGATCAAACTAATCATGATACCTGTGACATATAGCCTCTTTCAATTATTTTAAATAGACACTTTAAAGAATTGACAGTTTCAAGAGTATAAGCACTTCATTAAGAAGTCCAAAACCAACTTTTCACATCTGAAACTGCAAACCTGTTTCTTCCAATTTTACTATGAACTTTCAATTAACTCTATTTTATGGAGTGAATTTATTAACTTTTCAACGAAAAAAGTCTAGCATGGGCTCTTGGTATCACGAGATTGTGTTATCTTGTTTAAAATACGAAACTGACAGCTGAACCCAGCAGAGGTTTTCCCACTCTAGCCTAAAACATTTTGGTGGAGGAATGGAAATTCACAAGGCAGAAAGTGCGAAATTCTGTGAACATAGTTATCTGTATACTCTCAATTTGTGGCTATTTGTCTTTTCTAGGCCAAACTGCTGTTAGGAAAATTGGTTATAAATGAGGTCTTGAGCTCTGTTGGTGTCCCAGGAAAGAGAACTAGTGTGATACTTAGAACAGCAAGAAATCCCAAGAGCAAGGAACAGAAAGCAGAGATAGGGAAGAGTTTGGCAGTCAGGCAAATACCCCCAAAGAAAGTTAATTTTGGCACTACATGAGTATTATGTTACTAAGGTTACTAGGGTTACTAAGCTCTATAGGACATCAAAAAGGAACTGAAGGGGCTAGCTGAATCCTCCCTGCTCTTTAGACTGGGGGTGTGGGAGCACAGACTGGAGAGGGTAGCAGGATGGAGAGGGGAGATGCTTCTCAAAGGTATCTCTGAAGGCTGCCTGCTGCGTCCATTTCACAAAAGCCCACCAGGGTACAGCCTCTTTTGCTTTGTACCAACTGTGAGATTCAGACATTTAGTGCTCACAACCAGATCTGGGCCCCAAGGAAAGTACAAAGAAAAGAATCTATCTAAACAGCCCCAACAGCAAGAGGAAAGGAAGCCAGAAAAATCACCATTTAGGAAAACCTAAATAAAACATAAGTATACTTCAAAGATTCAAATGCAGCATAAAACAAAACAAAACTCTAGGAAACTGAAAAACACACTTTTTTTGAGGTATAATTCACATATAACATTAGTTCCAGGTATAAAATATAATGATTCAATATTTGTATATATTACAAAATAATCACAATAAATGTAGTTGACATCTGTCACCATAAACAGTTACAAATTATTTTGCTTTTCCTGTGGTGAGAACTATTAAGATCTACACTCTTAGCAACGTTTCAATGTGCAATACAGTATTAATAACTATAGTCACCATATTTTACATCCCCAGGACTTATTTATATTACAACTGGAAGTTTGTACCTTTTGTCCCACTTCATCCATTTTGCCCATTCCCCTCCACCCCTGGCAACTACTCTGTTCTCTGTATCTATTAGCTTGCTCAGTGTTCTTTTGTGTTGTTTTGTTGTTGTTGTTATTTTCATTTCACATATAAGTGAGATCATATGGTATTTGTCTTCCTCTGACTTATTTCACTTAGTGCAATGTCCTCAAGGTCCATCCATGTTGTCACAAATGGCAAGATTTCCTCTTTTTAACAACTGAATACTATTCCTCTGAGTGTGTGTGTGTGTGTGTGCGCGTGCGTGTACATACCACATTTTCTTCACCCATTCATCCATTGATGGACACTTAGGTTATTTCCATGTTTGGCTATTGTAAATGATGCTGCCATTAACATGAGTTTGCATATACCTAAAATACTTTATTTCTTAAAAAATTCAGTTGATGAACTGAAGGAAAGGATGGTTAGTGACAGGAGATACATAAGTAGCCTAAAAAATAATGTGGAAGACATATCAGAGGAAAAAAAACATGTAAATGCTAGATGAGGCCTGTGGAAAAAACCTTTTAAAATGGACAAAGTAGGTTAGTATCACCTTTTAAACCTTCTGTCCTTTCCTTTTTCACTGATTTGGAACTCATATGTGGTGCTGATGTTCAACAGCCATTTTGCAACCATGAGGGGACAGTATGAAGATAAAGAATGGTACAGAGAAAGATGGAAAAAATGTAGGTCTTTGCTCTGTTGAGGTGTAGTATCAATACCAACCATGTTCTCTCTACTCCCAAATTTATTTTGTGTGAGACAAACTCCTGTGCATTCAAGCCACTGTTGGTCAGATTTTCTGTTACTCACAAACAAATCCATTCCTGTTATAGTAGAATTAAAAGCAGTGGGAAAAGACGAATTATTCAGTAAATGACTTTGGTACAGTACAACTGGCTTTTCATTAGAAAAAAATCAGATATGTATTGTACCATACACTAAAATAAATTCCTAATGAAAGCAAAACACTTAAAAATACTCAACCAAAAAAAGAAAGAGCAGAAAACATGGAAGAATCTTTAACCATGGTCATTTTTAAGTCTTTTGTCATTTACAGACTGTTCTGGGTATACTCTGATGCTTTTGCAAAAATGTTCCTATACAAGGGTTTCATCTTCAAGAAATTCATGGAAAAGACTCTGACAAGTACAGGTTTCTGGTAACTGATATACTGCTGAACTGAATGAATAAGTATTTTCAGAACTCTAATGGAAAACTGATGAATTCATTAAAGTGCTAACAAAAGATCAAGATGAATAAAATATTAATTACATGGGACTGAGTGAACTGATGAGGATGATTATAATTTTTGTGACTTTCTCTTTGAATAAAAAATCCCACAAGGACTCAGAGGCAAAAAATATACAAATCAATTTTCACTGCAAAGTAAAGGAGCTGTTACAGTGGAGGATTACTGGACTGAATGTCAATGTTAAGACACAGTATGAGTGTTTTGTGTTTGGTAATGGCAATCATTGTTGCTTTCGCTGTGGTCATCCATTTACAATGCTTGGTGTCAGTTTATCTCTTGTAAAAATAAAATACAGTGTGTGTGTGTGTGTGTGTGTGTGTGCGTGTGTGTGTGTGTGAGAGAGAGAGAGAGAGAGAGAGAGAAAAGAAAACATGGAAGAGAGTCCCTCCCATCAAACCTCTTAGATAGCCTCATCCACCAGAGGGCAGGCAGCAGAAGCAAGAAGAACTACAATCAGGCAGCCTGTGGAACAAAAACAACATTCACAGAGAGACAGACAAGATGAAAAGGCAGTGGGCTATGTACCAGATAAAGGAACAAGATAAAACCTCATAAAAACAACTAAATGAAATTGAGATAGACAACCTTCCAGAAAAAGAATTCAGAATAATGATAGCAAAAATGATCCAGGACCTCAGAAAAAGAATGGAGGCGAAGATCGAATGGAGGCAAAGATCAAGAAGATGCAAGAAATGTTTAACAAAGACTTAGAAGAATTAAAGAACAAACAAACAGAGATGAACAATACAATAACTGAAATGAAAACTACACTAGAAGGAATCAATAGCAGAATAACTGAGGCAGAAGAACAGATAAGTGACCTGGAAGACAGAATGGTGGAATTCACTGCTGCGGAACAGAATAAAGAAAAAAGAATGAACATAAATAAAGACAGCCTAAGAGACCTCTGGGACAACATTAAATGCAACCAGCATTTGCATTATAGGGGTCCCAGAAGGAAAAGAGAGAGAGAAAGGACCAGAGAAAATATTTGAAGAGATTACAGTTGAAAACTTCCCTAACATGGGAAAGGAAATAGCCACCCAAGTCCTGGAAGCACAGCGAGCCTCAAACAGGATAAACCCAAGGATAAACACACCGAGACACACAGTAATCAAATTGGCAAAAATTAAAGACAAAGAAAAATTATTGAAAGCAGCAAGGGAAAAATGAAAAATAACATATAAGGGACCCCCCATAAGGTTAACAGCTGATTTCTCAGCAGAGACTCTACAAGCCAGAAGGGAGTGGCATGATATACTTAAAGTGATGAAAAGGAAGAACCTACAACCAAGATTATTCTACCCGGCAAAGATCTCCTTCAGATTCAATGGAGAAATCAAAAGCTTTACAGACAAGCAAAAGCTAAGAGAATTCAGCACCACCAAACCAGGTTTACAACAAATGCTAAAGGAACTTCTCTAAGTGGGAAACACAAAAGAAAAGGATCTACAAAAACAAACCCAAAACAATTAAGAAAATGGTCATAGTAACATACATATCAATAATTACCTTAAATGGATTAAATGCTCCAACCACAAGACACAGGCTTGCTGAATGGATACAAAAACAAGACCCATATATATGCTGTCTACAAGAGACCCACTTCAGACCTAGGGACACATACAGACTGAAAGTGAGGGGATGGAAAAAGATACTCCATGCAAATGGAAATCAAAAGAAAGCTGGAGTAGCTATACTTATATCAGATAAAATACTTTAAAATAAAGAATGGTACAAGAGACAAGGAAGGACACTACATAATGATCAAGGGATCAATACAAGAAGATACAACAATTATAAATATATATGCACCCAACATAGGAGCACCTCAATACATAAGGCAACTGCTAACAGGTATAAAAGAGGAAATCGACAGTAACACAATAATAGTGGGGGACTTTAACATCTCACTTACACCAATGGACAGATCATCCAAAATGAAAAAAATAAGGAAACAGAAGCTTTAAATGACACAATAGACCAGACAGATTTAATTGATATTTATAGGACATTCCATCCTAACACAGCAGATTACACTTTCTTCTCAAGTGCGCACGGAAAATTCTCCAGGACAGATCACACCTTGGGTCACAAATAAAGCCTCAGCAAATTTAAGAAAATTGAAATCATATCATGCATCTTTTCTGACCACAATGCTATGAGATTAGAAATGAATTACAGGGAAAAAACGTAAAAAAGACAAAAACATGGAGGCTAAACAATACGTTACTAAATAACCAAGAGATCACTGAAGAAATCAAAGAGGAAATCAAAAAATACCTAGAGACAAATGACAATGAAAACACTACCATTCAAAACCTATGGGATGCAGCAAAAGCAGTTCTAAGAGGTAAGTTTATAGCTATACAAGCCTAGCTAAAGAAACAAGAAAAATCTCAAAAAAACAATCTAACCTTACATCTAAAGAAACTAGAGAAAGAAGAAAAAATAAAACCCAAAGTTATCAGAAGGGAAGAAATCATAAAGATCAGAGCAGAAATAAATGAAATAGAAACAAAGAAAATGATAGCAAGGATCAATAAAACTAAAAGCTGGTTCTTTGAGAAGATAAAATTGATAAACCATTGCCAGAGTCATCAAGAAAAAGAGGGAGAGGACTCAAATCAATAAAATTAGAAATGAAAAAGAAGTTACAACAGACAATGCAGAAATACAAAGCATCCTAAGAGACTACTACAAGCAACTCTACACCAATAAAATGGACCACCTGGAAGAAATGGACAAATCTTAGAAAAGTATAACCTTCTAAGACTGAATCAGGAAGAAAGAGAAAACATGAACATACCAATCAGAGTAATGAAATTTAAACTGTGATTAAAAATCTTCCAACAAACAAAAGCCCAGGACCAGATGGCTTCACAGGTGAATTCTATCAAACACTTAGAGAAGAGCTAACACCCATCCTTCTCAAACTCTTCCAAAAAATTGCAGAGGAAGGAACACTCCCAAACTCATTCTATGAGGCCACCATCACCCTGATACCAAAACCAGACAAAGATACTACAAAAAAAGAAAATTATAGACCAATATCACTTATGAATATAGATGCAAAAATCCTCAACAAAATACTAGCAAACAGAATCCAACAATACATTAAAAGGATCATACACCATGATCAAGTGGGATTTATCGCAGGGATGCAAGGATTCCTCAATATACGCAAATCAATCAACATGATACACCACATTAACAAACTGAAGGAGAAAAACCATATGATCATCTCAATAAATGCAGAAAAAGCTTCTGACAAAATTCAACACCCACTTATGATAAAAACTATCCAGAAAGTGGGCACAGAGGGAACCTACCTCAACATAATAAAGGCCATATACGACAAACCCACAGCAAACATCATTCTTTTTTTCTTTTTTTTTGCGGTATGCGAGCCTCTCACTGTTGCGGCCTCTCCCGTTGCGGAGCACAGGCTCAGTGGCCATGGCTCATGGGCCCAGCTGCTCCGCGGCATGTGGGATCTTCCTGGACCGGGGCACGAACCCATGTCCCCTGCATCGGCAGGCGGACTCTCAACCACTGCGCCACCAGGGAAGCCCAAACATCACTCTTTTTTTTTT
>NW_006785406.1:1241718-1263281 GCF_000442215.2 Lipotes vexillifer | reverse complement strand
CGAACCCGTGTCCCCTGCGTCGGCAGGCGGACTCTCAACCACTGCGCCACCAGGGAAGTCCCAAACATCACTCTTAATGGTGAAAAACTGAAAGCATTTCATCTAAGATCAGGAATGAGACAAGGATATCCACTCTCACCACTATTATTCAACTTAGTTTTGGAAGTCCTAGCCACAGCAATCAGAGAAGAAAAAGAAATAAAAGGAATACAAATTGCAAAGAAGTAAAACTGTTACTGCTTGCAGATGACATGATACTATAAATAGAGAATCCTAAAAATGCCACCAGATAACTACTAGAGCTAATCAATGAATTTGGCAAAGTTGCAGGATACAAAATTAATGCACAGAAATCTCCTGCATTCCTATACACTAATGATGAAAAATGTGAAAAAGAAATTATGGAAACACTCCCATTTACCACTGCAACAAAAAGAATAAAATACCTAGGAATAGACCTACCTAAGGAGACAAAAGACCTGTATGCAGAAAACTATAAGACACTGATGAAAGAAATTAAAGATGATGCCAACAGATGGAGAGATATACTCTCTCCATAATCCATGTTCTTGGATTGGAAGAATCAATATTGTGAAAATGACTATACACCCAAAGCAATCTACAGATTCAATGCAATCCCTATCAAATTACCAATGGTATTTTTTATGGAACTAGAACAAATCATTTTAAAATCTGTATGGAGACACAAAAGACCCCAAATAGCCAAAGCAGTTTTGAGGGAAAAAAACGGAGCTGGAGGAATCAGACTCCCTGACTTCAGACTATACTACAAAACTACAGTAATCAAGACAATATGGTACTGGCACAAAAACAGAAACATAGATCAACGGAACAACATAGAAAGCCCAGAGACAAACCCACGCACCTATGGTCAACTAATATAGAAAGCCCAGAGATAAACCCACGCACCTATGGTCAACTAATCTATGACAAAGGAGGCAAGGATATACAATGGAGAAAAGACAGTCTCTTCAATAAGTGGTGCTGGGAAAACTGGACAGCTACATGTAACAGAATGAAATTAGAATACTCCCTAACACCATACACAAAAATAAAACTCAAAATGGATTCAAGACCTAAATATAAGACCAGACACTATAAAACTCTCAGAGGAAAACATAGGAAGAACACTCTTTGACATAAATCACAGCAAGATCTTTTTTTATCCACCTCCTAGAGAAATGGAAATAAAAACAAAATAAACAAATGGGACCTAAAGAAACTTCAGAGCGTTTGCACAGCAAAGGAAACCATAAACAAGATGAAATAACAACCCTCAGAATGGGAGAAAATATTTGCCAATGAATCAACGGACAAAGGATTAATCTCCAAAATATATAAACAGCTCATGTAGCTCAATATTAAAGAAACAAACAACCTAATCCAAAAATGGGCAGAAGACCTAAATAGACATTTCTCCAAAGAAGACATATAGATACCCAAGAAGCACATGAAAAGCTGCTCAACATCAACAATTATTAGAGAAATGCACATCAGAACTACAATGAGGTATCACTTCAAACCAGTTAGAATGGGCATCATCAAAAAATCTACAAACAACAAATGCTGGAGAGGGTGTGGAGAAAAGGGAACCCTCTTGCACTGTTGGTGGGAATGTAAATTGATACAGCCACTATGGAGAATAGTATGGAGGTTCCTTAAAATACTAAAAATAGAATTACCATATGACCTAGCAATCCCACTACTGGGCATATACCCAGAGAAAACCATAATTCAAAAAGACACATGCACCCCAATGTTCACTGCAGCACTATTTACAATAACCAGGTCATGGAAGCAACCTAAATGCCCACTGATAGACAAATGGATAAAGAAGTTGTGGTACATATATACAATGGAATATTACTCAGCCATAAAATGGAATGAAATTCAGTCATTTGTTGAGACATGGATGGATCTAAAGACTGTCATACAGAGTGAAGTAAGTCAGAAAGAGAAAAACAAATATCGTATATTAACGCATGTATGTGGAACCTAGAAAAATGGTACAGATGAACTGGTTTGCAGGGCAGAAGTTGAGACACAGATGTAGAGAACAAACACCTCCACCAAGCGGGGGAAACCGTGGTGGGGTGGGGATGGTAGTGTGCTGAATTGGGTGATTGGGATTGACATGTATACACTGATGTGTATAAAACTGATGACTAATTAGAATCTGTAGTATAAAAAAAGAAACAAACAAAAAAAACAACTAATACTAAACTTTCTTTGGGTTATTTGTATGGAAATATGTTAATATAAATGTTTCAGACATTACATGAAATTTCTAAAAATCTTATATGTTGTGGTATAATGTTATAAGTCATAATTCTACTTATTACTTTAAAATGTATATCTCAGAAATAAGTAAAAAAAAAAAAAAGGAAGAATAGTCTCAGAACGGGGAAATCTTTTTTCCAAATATAATAAAAAACTCAGAAGTCATAAAACACGAACAAATTCAATCAACATAAAAGTAATTTTTTTATATAAAAAAACACAACAACACTAAAAACAAAGTCAAAGAAGTAACAACAGGGTTTGGCTTCCATTTAGAATATAGAAGGCTACAAACAATGAAAATAAGCTGAATCAACATAAAAAAATCATAGCGCTTCTTAAGCCCATCTTGAACTGAAGTAACCTGAATTCCAAAGAATGATAAGCCTTGCAAGAAAAGAGGAGACATACAAACTTTGTCATCTGTGGCAGAACCAAGGAAGAAAAAGGTAAGGAGAAATTAGGCAAAATGTTAACAAACTGTCAAAGATCAAGTGTCAGTGTAGAATAACAAGGAATTTGCACTCGCTCCAAAGCTATTTTTTGAGGTGACCACAGGTTTCATCTAGGTAATTAAAGCCTGAGACAGAAGAAAAGACAAAACCTTTATTAATGCAGGCCTACAGGGGATGATCCTCAATTGCTGGGGGAAAGGTAAAAAACTCAGCTCACTTCTCCAGACCTTTCTCTCCTAAAAGCCAGAAACCTTAATCTGATGGGGGAGGATCAGTACACTGAGTCACCACTATGGCACAGCAAAGACCTACCACAGCTAGGAGAAGGGTAGAAGAAAAAATCCTTTAACTATGGGAGAGAGGGAGACAAAACACTGTCCTGGACCCTGAATCCTATACCAATACCAAACAGAGGTCTGCTGGCATTGGGAGGTGGATAGGAAATTCCCACCCAAGGGCAACCACAGACACAGGCAAAGTTTAACTGCCATAAGAAAGAGAGTCAGGAAAGCTGAGAAGGTCCTTAAGTACCTCCAGGTACAGAAGACTTGCTTAAGATTTAGGCAGGACTAGGACAAAAGAGGATCCCCATGCCCTCATCATAGCACCAGGCAACAAGCCACACCACTCGAGAGTGTAGAGCAGGAGTACTCTGTGGCACAGGAGTGCAGAGAGAGCTGAAAGCTGAGGGTGCAGCATAAACGCTAAGAAAAAAGACCTCTGGTATCCTAAGCACAAGGTAACAGCAGCCTACAACTAGAAAAATCTGAAGCCTGTGGTATACTAAAGATAATGATAGCAATAATAGAACACAAACCTAGCTCAATTCCTAACCACACTGAAAATGTATACTGTTTGGTCCCTTTTAATTTTTTTTTTTTTGCAGTACGCGGGCCTCTCACTGCTGTGGCCTCTCCCGTTGCGGAGCTCAGGCTCCAGACGCGCAGGCTCAGCGGCCATGGCTCACGAGCCCAGCCACTCCGCGGCATGTGGGATCTTCCCAGACCGGGGCACGAACCCGTGTCCCCTGCATCGGCAGGCGGACTCTCAACCACTGCGCCACCAGGGAAGCCTGCTTTTAATTTTTATATCATGTGCAAATATTGTGATTAAAAGGAAAAACATTTTGGGAAAAGGAAAATCTCCCATATCTACTTCAAAAGGCAGTTTCTTGCCTTACTCTGATACTAGTTATAAATTTCTTCCTGTTATATACACTTATACATGCTACGTGAAAAGAACAGTCTAGTTAATGATGGACAGTAGGGTAATGAAAACTAGCATCCTTCACAAAGCAGTAATTTCTTTTCTCAATATAGCTAAGAAAATGAAATAATAATAATAAAATGAAGACAATAATCAAGTAGCCTAAATGGCTTATCCACACTAATATTTAGGTTCTTTGAGGACAGTCTCATTATAATGCTGTGCATAAGAAATTTATTGATAAACTAATGAAAAGGTAAACCATATCAAATAAGTAACAGGTACAGAAAAGCAGAAAGAAACTTAGGGTAGGAAGAATATCAGGCAGAGACATGCAAGAAGGGTAACACAGAGCAAACCAAAAAGGTCCAGTAAGAAAGCAATTCCTCTACGTATGTTCAGAAGAATAGAAGGGGAGAAATCTACAGCAAAATATAACATAATATAGCTAGTATTCATATGGTATGTGCTTTTCACGTATATGATCTTTTACTATCCATACACTGTGGTGACTCTTAGTATGTATAAAGATGAGAAAAATAAGTTCTAAAGAACCTGTCCTACATCATAGAGCTGGTTCTGGTTCTGGGATTGTAAAATCCATGTATTCTCTACTCTACAATGGGGCTTCACCTGGTTTACTCCAGTGACCCTGGAGGACAGAAAGGTTGTCTAGTGAATATTCTTCCATGGGAGGAACACTTTGTTTCTGCTCCCAAATGAGAGACAAGAAACTAATGAAGAAGTCTATTTTGGAAGTTTTGGGAACACTGATGGGGGGTGGGATAAAGGGTGTCAAGCTTCAGAGACAAGAGCCAACAACAAAAACTAGAAGACTGAGAGCTTCTGACTGGGATTAGAATAACCATCTTATAAGAGGTCCACTGCAAGGTAGAGCTCATGCAGCTAACAGAGGTAGAAGGCTAACTGCCTAATCCCTAAGCATTTGATATTTGGGAACCCAATGTGGTCACAAACCATAGAGATCTAAAGAGATAAAACACTCTCTAGGAATAAATCCAAGCAGCTTGATTTTTAACCCAGCGGATGGGCAATGTCACAAAAAAAGTTACCTATTTTTGGTGAAACATGGCTTTTGGTTCCCTAATTTCAACAGACTTACCCAAAGATATATACCACTATTGCTTAAAACAGTAATTTGCAAACACTTCTTTGAAGAAACTATACATCCACCCAAACATCTACCGGCCCATTTATCTATTCATACATTTGTTAAGCAACAAATATGCTCTGGCACTACACCAGGTCCTTGGGCACATAAAGATGAGCGGAACAAGGGTCTTCTAAGAATCTCTATTTTTTTTCCAGCTTTATTGAGATATAATTGATATAAGACATTGTGTAAGCTTAAGGTATACAACATGTCAATTTAATACACATGTATTGCAAACTGATTACCATCATTGCATTAGCTAACACTTCCATCCCATCACATTGTTTTTTTTTGGTGAGAACATTTAAGGTCTACTCTCTTAGCAAGTTTCAAGTATGTAATACGTACTATTGCTGTACATTAGATCACCAGAACTTATTCATCTTATAAATGGAAATTTATACTCTTTGACCAACTTCTCCCCATTTCTCCCATCCCCTAAAGAAACTCTATTTTAATTGAGAAGATGAACATGTAAAAAAAATAGTAAGTGAATTAAATACAATGATAGGAACTTGGCAAGTGTACATAGTACTTAGAAAGGAGTGTCAATTCTCTGCAGAAGCAACTGGGAAGGGGAAACAGGGTCAACAGCATTCTAGGCAGTAGCATTAGCAAAGGCCTATAAACAAAGATACAACAAAGGGAGCACAGAGCTACTTTAAGTTTGGAATCTAAAACAGATTTTGTAACCAAGAAGAAAGATGGGGCTGGATCAAAAAAGGCTTAGGAAGCCAAACTTTATTCTAGCGACAGTAGATGGTCACTGAAGGATTTTCATCAACAGCTATGAGTTTTAAAAAAATATTTCTGGTTCCAATATGGAAAATAGTCAGAAGAAAAGGTGAAAGAAGTGGAGCAAAGGTGACTTACCACTGCAGTCAATCCAAAAACAGAAGGGTGAGGGCAGAGACAGTTTAAGATAGTAACAATAATGATAGACGAAATGGCAGGGACATGATAAATATTCAAATGTTAAAGAAATAAAGTCTACTGAAGTAAGTGACTGATGGACAAAAATGACTTCTGTTTCTGGTGTGGTCATCTGGGTGGGTTTATTCACAACAGGAAGCAAAGAATTCTTTTCCCCTGACTCCTGTAGGAGGCATACTCTTTTGTTTAAGAATGCCTAATTAGGACTTCCCTGGTGGCTCAGTGATTAGGAATCTGCCTGCCAATGCAGGGGACAAGGGTTCGAGCCTGGTCCGGGAAGATCCCACATCCCGCAGAGCAACTAAGCCCGTGCGCCACAACTACTGAGCCTGTGCTCTAGAGCCCGAGAGCCACAACTACTGAGCCAATGTGCTGCAACTACTGAAGCCCATGTGCCTAGAGCCCGTGCTCCACAACAAGAGAAGCCACAATGAGAAGCCCGTGCACTGCAATGAAGAGTAGCCCCCACTCGCCACAACGAGAAAGCCTGCGCAGCAACGAAGACCCAATGCAGTCAAAAGTAAATAAATAAATAATTTTTTTAAAAAAAGAATGCCTAATTAGTATGTCCCATTAGAAGAGACTGACATCCTTTAATTCATAAATGATTGATACAGAATATCCTATTCCCAGGCCACAGTGGTATCTACATTCAGGCCACAGTGGTATCTACATTCAAAATAAATACAAAATTTCAGGAACACATCGTCAAAAAATACCAAAACCTTTAAGTGGCAAGTTGACATAAGCATAATGTTAATAAAATGCCAAATTACTTGAGACTTGAAAAGGGAGAAGTAGTTTTACAAAAATTCAATAGTTATCACCTTAAACAACTGATCAATCTTAGCATCACTAATAAGTGTACAACCTGACATTATGAGCTAGCTACTGTGACAAAATGTAAAGTACATAGCATCATCTACGAAATTATCTTGCCAAAAAATGTAAATGTAACCTAAAGTCACTAGACCTAACTTTCAGGTACAAAATACAGGAGATATAGGGATAAGTTAAATGATACCATGAGGGGGAAAAAAATTAGATAAATAAAAATGTGAGGTATTTTTTAAGACAACTAGGTTGTCACCAAAAGTTAATGTGATACAAATAAACACCAAAAAAAAGTGGGGGAACTGTTTCATATTTCAAAAAAGTCCTGAAAACACAACAATCAAATGCAGTATGTAGGGACTTCCCTGGTGGCGCAGTGGTTTAAGATCCTCCTGCCAATGCAGGGGAAACAGGTTCGATTCCTAGGCTGGGAAGATCCCACATGCCGCAGAGCAACTAAGCTCATGCGCCACAACTACTGAGCCTGCGCTCTAGAGCCTGTGCTCTGCAACAAGAGAAGCCACCAATGAGAAGTCTGTGCACCGCAACGAAGAGCAGTCCCTGCTCACCGCAACTAGAGAAAGCAGCCAAAACATAAATTAATTTAAAAAAATACAATATGTAAATCGGTGTGCTTTACTTCTCTGTTGTCTCTCTAATATCCTAGGGATGCTTCTACCAAGGGGCCACTTGCCTTTGTTGTTTTCTCTTCCCCCAGATATATGCATGGATGCTCCATCACCTCCTTCAAGTCTTTATTTAAGGTCACATTCTTACAGGGTTTTCCTGAACATCCTATTTAAAATAATCCTTCTCTTCCCAATTTCTTCATTCTTCTCTGTTTTATTATTCTGCATAGCATTTATTACTTGTCATACTATAATAGTTTGCCTATGTATGTTATTCATTAGCTCTTCCCCCAAACTAAAATGTAAAGTCCAGAAGGGCTGGGATTTTCGCTTGGTTTATTCAGTGCTATATCCTCCATGCTTGGAATGGTTAACAGTCAAGTATTTCTTGGTCAAATGAATGAATCACGAAAACAGTACTGTCAAAATGGGCCTAAAATAATGGTAAAAGCATATCTAAATGATCCCTACAGATATTTTTTTCCCTTAATCATAAATCTTGACAATCTGTGTTTCTTTAGGCACAGACAGAAAGGAGGAAAATAAGTAAAGTCAAACCAGCAACGGGACTACCAATATCACTCCTTTTAAATATGTCCTACTCCTAATTGACATCAATTATTTACATGAAGTGCTACCAAATGTCAGGCCTCTACTCTCAACCATGCATCTTCACAAACATTTCATGAAGAGTGGTAAATGATTAATGGGTTTATAAGAAAAAAATGTTTACAAAATTCAAGACATTGATTACCTCTGAGGTGAAGCATTTTAGTATTCTTAGTAATATTTCAGTTGTTAAGCAGGGGGGTGGGAGATTTACATATATTACATGTTACATACATTCTTTTATGTGTAGCAAATGACATGTAATTTTTTTAAGTGGGTGCATTAAAGTGTTTGAAATTATCAACATTAACATCTTCGAGTTCCTGAAATCACTAGAAGAAATCCCAAATTCTGGAGTACAATTATCTGAATTATCACAATGTTACAGTCCTTGTTTAACATCTGTTAATTTACATATCACAGTGATTAGTAGAGTTTTTCATTTTAATTTTTCCTCAGAAAGTCAGAATGCATAATAACTGTGTGTCAGGGGAACAAAGAAAAGGATATACTTCTTATCTTTGGAAAGATGCAGTAGAAAACATTTTTATGAAGCAAAACTGAGTGGCTTACATAAATTTTATCATTAAATATATCCTTTGAACTTTTAAAATAAGTCCTATTGTACATTTAAAAACAACCAAAAAATAACTATAAAGATTAATTATTTAGATTATTTTGGCTGACTGCCATGATGCACTTAAAGAAAAACTGCTCTTTACTATCAGACCTCTGCGAATTAAGCCCAAACTAACTTCCAATTTTGGCAAAACCTCAGACTTTTTTAAAGTATCAGGAAATTCACTTGGCCCACAGAGACATATGTACACCAATTAAGAAACACTATAAAAATACATTTGGGAAGAACAATTTTACAAATCAATTCAACAAAAATGTCACTATAATCTTATCTCTGTAACTCTAGCATTTATCTAGGACACTGTCTCATGTGCTTAGGAGGAAAACAATGTTTTTGGACATGGTTCATTTATTAGTGTTAAATCCAATCTCCTTAGTCTAGTCTACAAGGCTATTATTCACTCTCTCCAGCTTTGTATCTTGCTGTTCCTTCTATACATCCCAAACTCCATTTTCTCTATAAGCTCCTTCCTGGTTTTACTGCTGAACTTCGATTTATTTTTGAAAATCTAATTTCACACCTAAATAATCTGTGAAGCACTCACACCTTAGATAATGAACTCATCCTTTGGGTTCTCAATGGGTCTTATATTTCTTAACTATTGAACTTGTCAAGGTATTACTGCTATTAGTTTACGAAGTTCTTTCCTCATTTAGAACATGAACTCACTGTCTAGAGCTATAACTTTGTTGATCTCTAAATATATAGTTCCTAACTAAAAACTGGACATACATTAAGTATTCAATAAATGTATACTGAACAAATAATTAAAAAAAGGAATCCCATATAAGTTTGAAAGATCAAACAGTTCATTTATTTAACACTTGTTAAAATAGAAAGTGCAATAAATGTGTATCATTTATGTCACAGTAAAATAATGTTTTTGTAGGTATGCTTTAAAACTGAAGGATACCAATGCTTGAAATTACCATGAGGTAATTATAACCTCAATATACAGCTGATCATGACTAATCCAGATGGGGAGTTAATCTACTCCCCACTGATACAAATGTTATTGTTGAGTTATACTTGGGTTTATGACTCTCATTTAAGCATTTCTCATAATAAGAGTAATGCCTCAGAAAAAATCTAAAAAAGATTTAATATTAATCAACAGAATATAACTGATCCTTTAAAAAATACTAGTTTAATTCCATAACTCAGTCAGTCCTAAGACACTGGTAATAAAAACCACCAGAAATTTATTATATGACTGAAGGTCTGAGTGCAAAGAGCACAACTGTTACTTGAGTACCCTTCCCCAGCTACTTCAGATTATACACTTAGAGTTATATACCAGGCAGAATACAGTAGTGGCTATCAGTATGAACTTAGGAGCTAGGTGATCTGGGTACAATTCCTGGCTTTGCCGTTTACTAGCTGTGTGACCTCAGGCAAGTTTCTTAACCGTTTTTGCGTCAATTTTCTCATCTGTGAAAAGGCAGTAACAATAATATAGAAGACATACCTCATAAAAATGTTGAGAATTACATATATGTAAAGTACTTACAATGGTGCCTGGCACATAGTAAATATGATATCTGTATTTGCTACTATTACTGTTCAACATATTTCCTCCTGGCTCCAATACATTACACTGTAAGCTTCACAGCTATAATACTATTTCCTGTCTTACACCTTTTCACATTACAAATTGGTTACAATTTCTTGAGTTTTCATTAGTTTTCTACATGATTACTCCTTTGTCTTGGCATTTTTCATATCCAACTTTGCTTCCTTTAATATTCTGTTTACCTTCCTCAACTTGGAGTAGTCTCCAAAGTGATACAGACAACACAAACTGAGAGGTGCACTGCAAAAAATATTAGAACTTCTATTTTTATCTAAAAATCAGAAACAAGATATTTAAATATAGAGAATAAGATTGGTATGTCCTCGCTAGGTTCATATTTCAGATTGTTTTTGTCACAGATGGTCTTTGAGGTATCCCAGGAGAATAAGAATAGATCAGTGCTCTAAAGGATTGACATTAGAAATGGAACTCCACTGGTTTGTTCATTTTGTAAGTTACTTATGACCACTGCAATAGATTTATGATTTATACTATTTATTTTTAACTCTTCACAAAATGGAAATGCACAGATTTCTAGAGAAAACAGACACAAAAACAAATGTCTGAATATGTAATCACAAGTGAATAACAGAAATGAGGAGGCACTGACACTTCTTGCACAAGCTCTTCTTAGACCACTGATGACGAGCTAATGACATTCATCATTAGAAACTGACTTACTCATACGTGCAATTAATTCTATATATATATATGTATATATGCTTCAACAAACACTAAACATTAATAAACAAGGACTACACACTCAGTCTACTGATAAAAGGATGAAAAGAAAATAAAACTTTATTTTTATTTATTAGGTATTTAGGAAATAAACTTAGTTCAGAACTAAGAAAGTCTGCAACAATCGCCAGGCAGCAACTTCTTAAGCACTTTCCTTACAAGATAAGAACTCAAGCCTTTTGAGAAAAAGTATGGGGAAAAGGGAGACATGGACAGAATAATTTAGCCTTTTCATAAGTTTTCACTATTAGGAATTTAGGATAAAAATGCTTTACTGATGGAATGTACAATCAAAAATATTTAGAGACTTTAATTTGGGACTAGAAGTAAATTCAGCTTTACTCTACCACATTTTGGCATCTCTACATTTTCTCAGTTTGTACTATTTAACCATTGTTACATTTCATAATATTTTTAATCCTTTGATTAATAACTGCTCAAATGGATAAGCAACTGAAAAGTTCTATACTTAAGGTTAAACAAACAAATTCACAGAAGCACATATGATTAGAAATGAGAAGAGAAAAAAGCTACAAGATTAAGTCATATCATTATAAAAGAGCACAATAAACAAAATTTCTATTTATAACTGTGAGCAGAGCAAAATAAAATAACAGACAAAAATGAAAGGCACTAAGTGAATACAGTTGACTCGTGAACAATACAGGTTTGAACTGTGCAAATCCATGCAAATTTTTTCAATAAATATATTGGGAAATTTTGTGTAGCTTTGTGAAGATTTGAAAAAACTCGCAAACCACAGCCTGCCTAATAAAAAAAATTAATAAAAATAGGAATGTCATGAATACCATTTATTTTATCACAACCATAAAATATACATATATTATAAAAAGTTAAAATGTATGAAAACTTACGCACACAAACACAGACTGTCACATGGCACCATTTGCAGTTGGGAGAAATGTAAACAAACGTAAAAATGCAATATTAAAACATAACTGTGTAAAATTAACTACAGTACATACTGTATTGCTGTCATAATTTTGTAGCCACTTCCCGTTCCTATTTTTAGTGAGCACCGGCTTACAATGCTATGTGAGACTAATCATCTCCATGTAAGCAGTTTATTTCTTCAATAAATTTCATAATTGCAGTAAAAAGTGATCTCTTGAGGTTCTTGCATATTTAACATCATATTTAGTGCAATACCATAAACCTTAAATAATACCATGGGGCCCACATGAAGTGCTACTAATGATGATGAAAGTGCTCCCCCAAAGCAGAGAAAAGTCATAACATTAAAAGAAAAAGTCAAGTTGCTTGATATGTGCCATAGATTGAGGTCTGCAGCTGTGGCTGTCCACCATTTCAAAATAAATGAATCCAGCATAACGACCATTTTAAAAAGAAGAGAAAATTCGTGAAGTCATCACTGTAGCTACACCAGCAGGCATGAAAACCTTGTACTTTTCTGATGTATCTTTTTATTTCATATTAAATCCAGCTCTTATGTTGGTGCTGGACTGCTTGAAGAAAGGCATACCTATAGACTCTTATATGAGTGGAGGAAACGCAGTCATTATATGAAAACTTAAAGCAAAAGCAAGGTAAAGGGTCTAAAGGTCGAGAATTTAATGCCTGCAAAGGATGGTTTGATAATTTTAGAAAAAGGGTTTGCTTTAAAAAATGTCAAGATAACAGGCAAAGAAAATTCTGCTGACCAAGAGGCAGCAGACAACTTCCAAGTCACCATTAAGAAAATCATTGAGTAGAAAGGATATCTGCCGGAAAAGGTTTTTATTTTTTATATTTTTTATTGAAATATACTTGATTTCCAATGTTGTGTTATTTTCAGGTATACAGCCAATGATTCCAGTATATATATTTATATATATTTACATATATGTAAATATACCTGCATTTATTATTTATATATGTTTCTTTCTTTACATTCTCTTCCATTACAGGTTATTACAAGATATTAAATATGGTTCCCTTTGTTATACACAAGGCCCTTCTTGGTTATCTATTTTATATATAGTAGTGTGTATATTTTAATACCAAACCCCTAATTTATTCATCCCCCCTTTCCCTTTGGTAACCATAAGTTTGTTTTCTATGTCTGTGAGTCTATTTCTGTTTTGTATGTAAGTCCATTTGTATCTTATATTTTAGGTTTCACATATAAGTGATATTATATAATATTTGTCTTTGGTTTACTTCACTTAGTATGATAATCTCTAGGTCCATCCATGTTGCTGCAAATGGCATTATTTCATTCTTTTTTATGGCTGAGTAATATGCCATCACACACACACACACACACACACACACACACACACACACACCACTCTTGATCCATTCATTTGTCAATGTACACTTATGTAGTTTCCATGTCTTGGCTATTATAAATAGTGCTGCTGTGAACATTGGGGTGCATGTATCTTTTCAAATTATGTTTTCCTCTGGATATAATCCCAGGAGTGGGATTGCAGGATCATACGGTTAGCTCTATTTTTAGTTTTTTAAGGAACCTCCATATACTGTTCTCCATAGTGGCTGTACCAATTTACACTACCACCAACAGTGTAGGAGGATTCCCTTTTCTCCATACCTTCTCCAGCATTTATTATTTATAGACTTTTTGATATTGGCCATTCTTTTTTGTTTTGTTTTGTTTTGGTTTTGTTTTGCAGTATGTGGGCCTCTCACTGTTGTGGCCTCTCCCGTTGCGGACCACAGGCTCCGGATGCACAGGCTCAGTGGCCATGGCTCACAGGCCCAGCCGCTCCGCGGCATGTGGGATCTTCCCAGACCGGAGCATGAACCCGTGTCCCCTGCATGGGCAGGGGGACTGTCAACCACTGCGCCACCAGGGAAGCCCTGATATTGGCCATTCTGACTGGTATGAGCTGATACCTTATTATAGTTCTGATATGCACTTCTCTAATAATTAGCAATGTTGAGCGTCTTGTCATGTGCCATGTGTATGTCTTCTTTGCAGACATGACTTTTTACATCTTCTGCCCATTTTTTTGATTTGGTTGTTTTGTTTTTATGAACTTGAGCTGTATGAGATCTTTGTATATTTTGAGGATTAATCCCTTGTCAGTTGCATCATGTGCAATTTTCTACCATTCTGTAGGTTGTCTTTTTGTTTTGTTTATGGTTTCCCTTGCTGTGTAAAAGCTTTTAAGTTTAATTAGGTCCCACTTTTTAATTTTTGTTTTTATTTCCATGACTCTAGGAGATGGATCCAAAAAGATATTGCTATGATTTATGTCAAAGAGTGTTCCGCCTATGTTTTCATCTAGGAGTTTTATAGTATCCAGTCTTACATTTTGGTCTTTTTTAAAAAAATTTATTTATTTTTGGCTCCATTGGGTCTTCATTGCTGCGTGTGGGCTTTCTCTAGTTGTGGTGAGTGGGGGCTACTCTTCGCTGCAGTGCATGGGCTTCTCATTGTGGTGGCCTCTTCTTGCGGAGCACGGGCTGTAGGCACATGGGCTTCAGTAGTTGTGGCTTGCAGGCTCTAAAGTGCAGGCTCAGCAGTTGTGGCGCACAGGCTTAGTTGCTCCACAACATGTGGGATCTTCCCAGACAAGGGCTCCAACCCATGTCCCCTGCATTGGCAGGAGGATTCTTAACCACCAGTGAAGTCCTACATTTTGGTCTTTAATCCACTTTGAGTTTATTTTTGTGTATGGTGTTAAAGAATGATCTAATTTTATTTATTTACATATAGCTGTCCAGTTTTCCCAGCACCACTTACTGAAGAGACTGTCCTTTCTCCACTGTATATTCTTGCATCCTTTGTTGTAGATTAATTGACCATAGGTGCATGGTTTTATTTTTGGTCTATCGTGTTCCATTGATCTGTATGTCTCTTTTTGTGTGAGTACCATACTGTTTTGATAACTGTAGCTTTGTAGTATAGTATGAAGACAGGGAACCTGATTCCTCCAGCTCTGTTGTTCTTTCTCAAGATTGCTTTGGCTATTTTGGGTCTTCTGTGCTTCCATACAAATTAAAATTTTTTTATTCTAGTTCTGTGAAAAATGTCATTGGTAACTTAATAGGAATTGCACTGAATCTGCAGACTGCCTTGGGCAAATAGTCATTTTGACAATGTTGATTCCTCCGATCCAAAAACATGATATAGCTTTCCATCTGTGTCATCTTCGATTTCTTCCATCAGCGTTTTATAGTTTTTGGAGTACAGGTCATTTGCCTCCTTTTCTAGGTTTATTCCTAGGTTTTTTGTTTTTTTGTTTCTTGGGGGTTTTTTGATGCAATGATAAATGGGATTGTGCTTTCTCTTTCTAAATTTTCATTGCTAATGTACAGAAATACAACAGATTTCTGTGTATTAATTTTGTATACTGCAACTTTACCAAGTTCATTGATGAGCTCTAATAGATTTCTGGTTATGTCTTTAGGATTTTCTATGTATAGTATCATGTCATCTGCAAACAGTTACATTTTTACATTTTCTTTTCCAAGCTGGATTACTTTTATTTATTTTTCTTCTCTGATTACCTTGGCTAGGACTTCAAAACTATGTTGAATAAAAGTGGCGAGAGTGGACATCCTTCTCCTGTTCCTGATCTTAGAGGAAATGCTTTCAGCTTTTCACCACTGAGTATGACAGTAGTTACGCATTTGTCACATATGGAGTTTATTGTGTTGAGATATGTTCCTTCTCTGCTCACTTTTTGGAGTTTTTATCATAAATGGATGTTGAATTTTATCAAAAGCTTTTTCTGCATCTATTGAGAATATCATATAGTTTTTATTGTTCAATTTGTTAATGTGGTGTACCACACTAATTGACTTGCAGATATAGGAAAATCCTTCCATCTCTGGGATAAATCCCACTTGATCATGGTGTATGATCTTTTTAATGTATTGTTGGATTCAGTTTGCTTGTATTTTCTTGAGGAATTTTGTGTCTGTGTTCATCAGTGATATAGGCCTGCAAATTTCTTTTTATGTGGCATCTTTGTCTGGCATCAAGCTGATGGTGGCTTCATAGAATGAGCTTGTAAGTATTCCTTCCTCTGCAAGTTTTTGAGATAGTTTCAAAAGGATAGGTGTTAACTCTCCTTTAAGTATCTGACAGAATTTGCCTGTGAAGTTATCTGGTCCTAGACTTTTGTTTATTGGGAATTTTAAAATCACAGATTCAATTTCAGTACTTGTAACTGGTCTGTTCCTATTTTCTGTTTTTTCCTAGTTCAGGCTTGGGAGATTGTACCTTTCTAAGGATTTGCCCATTTCTTCTAGGTTGTCCAGTTCTTTGGCATATAGTTGCTTGTAGTAGTCTCTTATAGTCCTTTATTTCTATGGTGTCAGTTGTAACTTCTCCTTTTTAACTTCTAACTTTATTGATCTGGGTCCTCTCCCTTTTTTTCTTGATGAGTTTGGCTAAAGTTTTATCAATTTTTTAAAATATTTTCAAGGAATCAGCTTTTAGTTTTGTTGATCCTTTCTATTGTTTTTATAGTCTCTATTTCATTTATTTCTGCTCTGACCTTTATACTTACTTTCCTTCTACTAACTTTGGGTTTTGTTTGTTCTTCTTCCTCCGGTTGCTTTAGGTGTAAAGTCAGGTTGTTTATTTGAGATTGTTCTCGTTTCTGGAGGTAAGCTTGTATAGCTATAAACTTCCCTCTTAGAACTGCTTTTGCTGTGTCCTGTAAGTTTTGCATTGTCCTGTTTTTGTTTTCATTTGTCTTTAGGTATATTTTCTGATTTCCTCTTTGACTTCTTCAGTGATCCATTGGTTGCTTACTACAGTATGTTTAACCTCCACGTGTTTGTGCTTTTTGCAGTTCTTTTTCTTGTAGTTGGTTTCTAGCCTCATAGCATTATGGTCAGAAAAGATGCCTAATAAAATTACAATTTTCTTAAATTTACTGAGGCTTGCTTTGTGGCCCAGCATGTGACCTACCCTGGTGAATGTTCTGTGTACACTTGAAAAAAATGTGTATTCTGCTGATTTTGGATGGAATGCTTTATGAATTTCAATCAAATCCATGTAGTCTAAGGTGTCATTTAAGGCCTGTGTTTCTTTACTGATTTTCTGTCTGGATAATCTGTCCACTGACATTAGTGGGGTATTAGAGGATCCCACTATTATTGTGTTACTCTCAATTTTTCCTTTTATGTCTGTTAACATTTGCCTTATACACTGAGGTGCTCTTATTTTGGATGCATATATTTACAATTGTTATATCATCTTGGATTGATCCTCTGATCATTATATGGTATCCTTGTTTGTCCCTTGTAACTCTCTTTATTTTAAGGTCGATTTTGTCTGATATGAGTATTGCTACTCCAGCTTTCTTTTGATTTCCGTTTCCATGGAATACCTTTTTCCATCCCCTCACTTTCAAACTGTATATGCATATAGATCTGATGTGGTTGTCTTGTTGGCAGCATATATATGGGTCTTGTTTTTCTATCCATTCAGACAGCCTGTCTTTCGGTTGGAGCATTTAATCCATTTACCTTTAAGGCAAATACCCATATGTATGTTCTTATCGCCATTTTCTTAATTATTTTGGATTTGTATTTGTAGGGCTTTTTTCTCCGTTTGTCTTTTGTTCTCTTTTCTTGTGATTTGATGACTTTCTTTAATGTTATATTTCGATTCCTTTTTCTTATTTCTGTGTATATCTACTATAGATTTTTGGTTTACCATGAGACTTTGATATAGCAATCTATACATATAATGATTGTTTTAGGTTGTTGATCTCTTAATTTCTAATGCATTTGAAATATCCTGCACTTACACTCTCCTCCTTTCACAATTCTTAGTTTAGATATCATATGTGTGTGTGTGTGTGTAATTTCCTACCTTTATTGTATGCCTTTAGTGGTAAGCTTTCCCATTTCATAATTTTCTTTCTTCTACTTGTGGACTCTTCTTTTCTGCCTAGAGAAGTTGGTTAGCATTTGTTATAAATCTGGTTTGGTGGTGCTGAACTCTCTTAGCTTTTGCTTGTCTGTAAAGCTTTTGATTTCTTCACTGAATCTGAACAAGAGCCTTTCTGGGTAGCATATTCTTGGCTGTAGGTTTTTCCTGTTCATCACTTTAAATATATTATGCCACTCCCTTCTGGTCTGCAGAGTTTCTGCTGGAAAATCAGCTGATAACATTATGGGGGTTCCCTTGTGTGTTACTTGTTGCTTTCCCCTCATTGTTTTTTAATATTTTCTCTTTAATTTTTGTCAATTTGATACAATGTATCTTGGTTGTGTTCCTCCTTGGGTTGATCCTGTATGGTACTCTCTGCTTCCTAGACTTGGGTTATTGCTTTCTTTCCCATGTTAGGGAAGTTTTCAGCTATTATCTCTTCAAATATCTTCTCAGGCCCTTTCTCTCTTTTTTCTCCTTCTGGGACTCCTATAAGGCGAATGTTGGTACATTTGACGTTGTCCCAGAGGTCTCTTAAACTATCCTTTTTTCTTTCCATTTTTTTTCCTTTATTCTGTTTCGCAGCAGTGATTTCCACCACTCTGTCTACCAGTTCACTTATTTGTTCTTTTGCCTCATTTATTCTACTGATTACTTCTAGTGTGTTTTTCATTTCAGTTATTGTATTTTTTTTAATTTATTTTTATTTTTGGCTGTGTTAGGTCTTCGTTGCTGTGTGTGGGCTTTCTCCAGTTGCGGCAAGTAGGGGCCACTCTTTGCCATGGTGTGCAAGCTTCTCATTGTGGTGATTTCTCTTGTTGGGAGCACGGGCTCTAGGTGCGCAGGCTTCAGTAATTGCAGCTCATGGGCTCTAGAGCACAGGCTCAGCAGCTGTGGCGCACGGGCTCAGCTGCTCCGCGGCATGTGGGATCTTCCCAGACCAGGGCTTGAAACTGTGTCTCCTGCACTGGCAGGCGGATTCTTAACCACTGCGCTGCCAGGGAAGCCCCATTTATTGTATTCTTTAACTGTGTTTAGTTGTTCTTTATTTTTTCTAATCCTTTGTTAAAAACTTCTTGTAACTTCTCACTCTGTGCTTCCATTCTTTTCCCAAATTCCTGGATCATCTTTCCAATCATTACTCTGAACTCTTTCTCAGGTAGATTGCCTATCTCCATATCATTTCATTGTTTTGGGGTTTTACCTTATTCCTTCATCTGGAACATATTCCTTTGCTGTCTCATTTTGTCTAAACTTCTGTTTGTATTTTTGTGTATGTGGAAGGTTAGTTATATGTCTTGACCTTGAAGAAGTAGCCCTCTGTAGGGGATGTCCTATGTGTCCCAGTAGTACAGCTCCTCTGGTAACTCAATGGCCAGTTATCAGCTGGTCCCATGGTAGGTTCTGACCTGTGTTTGTGGACTCAGTTCCACAGGTTTGGGGACTGTGCATTTCTTGCTTCTATTGTCTGCCCCCTGGTGGGTGAGGCTAGTCTAGAGGCTTGTGGGGGCTTCCTGGTGGGAGGGGCCGGTGCCTGCCCCCTGGTGGGCAGAGTTGGGTCTTGGCCCTCTGGTGGGCAGGGCCATGTCAAATGTCGTGCCTAGTGGTGGCTATGGGCTCAGGAAGTCTTCAGGAAGCCTGTCTGTTGATGGGTGGGACCATGTTGGTTATCTGGCCTGACGTGTTCCAGCACTGGAGCCTACAGGCTGTTGGGTGGGGCCAGGTCTTGGCACTAACGTCCCAAGCAAGATGTCAGCCTTCAGATGATTTTTCCCGGATATGTTCGCCACCAACTTTTATGCCCCAAGAGAGAGCCACAGCCACCCCCTGTCTCCCCAAGAGGCCCTCCAAGACCAGTGGGCAGTTCCGGCCCAGGTTCCTTTGAAGTCACTGCTTTTTCCCTGTGTCTTGGTGATCAAAAGACCTCATGTGCATCATCCAAGAGTGGAGTATGGTTTCCCGAGTTCTGTGGAGCTCCTGTGGTCAAGAGATGCTGGCCTTTAAAGCCAAATGCTCTGGCAGCTCCTCCTCCTGATGCCAGACCCCCCCCGCTGGGGAGCCTAATGTTGGGCTCAGAACTCTCACTCCTGTGGGAGAACTTCTGTGATATAATTATTCTCCAGCTTCTGGGTCACCCACCCAGGGCGTATGGGATTTGACTATATCATGAGTGCACCCCTCCTACCATCTCGTCTTCTCTGTCTTTGAATGTAGAATATCTTTTTCGTAGGTTCCAGTCTTTTTTATTGATGGTTGTACAGCAATTAGTTATGATTTTGGTGTTCTCATGGGAGAACACCAAGGTCTTCTTGAGAAGACCTTGAGCTCAAGGTCTTCTACTCTGCCATCTTGTTTTCTCTCCTGGCCTGATCAGAATGGGGTGCTGGCTGGGACTAGGCAGAGCTGCAGCACCCAGCTTGGCATCAGCAGTGCCAGCAGATGCTCTCCAGGAGCACGGCAGATCCCTCGCTGCCTGTAGCCAGGTGTTTTTTTTTTTTTTTTGCGATATGTGGGCCTCTCACTGTCGTGGCCTCTCCCGTTGCCGGACACGCAAGCTCAGTGCCCATGGCTCACGGGCCCAGCCGCTCCGCGGCACGTGGGATCCTCCCGGACCGGGGCACAAACCCGTATCCCCTGCATCGGCAGGCGGACTCTCAACCACTGCGCCACCAGGGAGGCCCAGCCAGGTGTTTTTATACAAATCCTGGTAGCAGGTGAGGAGCTCAGCTTCGCTGGACTGGTGATCTCAGCTGCAGCCTCAGTCTCTGGTGTGAGCTGGGAGTCCCAAACATCCCATCCTAGTCAACAAAACTGCTGAAAAGAAAAACTTTTTTCTCTTCCAGCTTGGGTCCTGCAGAGAGAGGCTACAAATTAACTGACAACTGACAAACTTACTGGAGAAGAGACATTTACACTTGCACATGGGAGTTGCTCAGTGATAGGTAAGTCTGCCTCAACAGGTTTTTAATGCAGAAGAAAGCGCCCTACTTGGGAAAAAATCATCACAAACAACATTATTAGTAAGGAAGATAAGCGAGCACCAGGACTTAGGTAAGAAGGCACAGGCTAACTCTATTTTTTGTGCACATGCAAGTGAGGTTTATGATCAGGACTGCTCTTATCTGTAAAGCTACAAACTCCCAGGCCTTGAAGGGAAAATATAACACCAGCTACCAGTCTTTTGGTTGTAGAACAAGAATGCATGGACAATGAAAACCCTTTTCTGGATTGGTTCCATCGATGCTTTGTCCTTGAAGTTGGGAAGTACCTTGCAAGTAAGGAACTGACTTTTAAAATTCTTTTTATAATGAACAATGCCCCTGGCCACCCAGAACCCTATGAGTTCAACACCAAGAGTGTCAAAGTGATCAACTTGCTCCCAAACAGTATTTCTAATTCAGTCTCTAGATCAGGGAGTCATAAGGGCCTTTAAGGCTCATTACACACAGTACTCTATGGAAAGGATTGTCAGGGCTATGGAAGAGGACCCCCATAGAGAGAACATCATGAAAGTCTGCAAGGACTACACCACTGAAGCTGAAGATGCCATTGCTGTTAGAGAAAAAGCCATGAAATTACCAGGCC